>NC_092337.1:298536875-299152187 GCF_046630445.1 Rutidosis leptorrhynchoides
ATGACTTATATGCTCGATCTCGTTGTTTTAGTGTAACTAGCATGAACTTGAATTTTGGTGTGTTGTTCTTGAATTTTGGATGATCATATGTTGTTAGATGTTAAAAGTTCATGTTCTAATTGTGTTCCTAGTATCACTAGCTTCAATTTGATGTGTAGGTTGCTTTAGAAAAGTTCATGAACTTGATTTATGATTTTGGTGAATTTGGGTTAGGGTTTGATGAACTTGAAATGGACTTTTGATGCAATGAATGCCATGGATTATTGTTGGTAAGTGTTTAGTTGGATTATATGCTTGATTACCTTCGAAACAACATATCATTCATGTAAATTGGTTGTCCGAATCATTGAATTGCATTTATGAACTTGTATGCGATTAATGTTGAGCATTAGATGCGGTTTTGGTTATTATAATAGGTAGATTGATTGATGAAATGTGTTTAGTTGTCTTCCTCGTCAAATTACCTTCCCAACGGTATAAAATACTTGACTTGATTGTTTGCGGATCATAAATTGTGTTTATTTGGTTTTTGGTTCGTGCACTTAGAAGGTTTCTGCATCAAACTTGAATACCAATCTGGACGCCGTCCAGACCCTTGGACGTCGTCCCAGATTTCAAGGCTGGACGCCATCCAGATACTTGGACGCCGTCCCAGTCTTCAAAGCTGGACGCCGTCCAGACAATCTGGACGCCGTCCAGATACACTGGCAGGCTTCTGTCTTCGCTGGTCATTTTATGGAAAATGTTTGCTATGCTATGGACCTCCGATTCACATGTAACTTATTCTAACATGCTCATACATGATTAAAAACCTCAGAAAAATAGTTCGGGACCCGACCCGAACGTGTTGACTTTTTTGTTGACTTTGACCGACCAAAGTTTGACTTTTTGTCAAACTTAACCAAATGATTATGCAACCTTCCTAACTTGTTTCTATACTTGTATCTTGCATGAAACTTGACAATTTGATTTCACATGCTACATAATCGAGTCGTAACGAGCCGTAGGACTAATTGAACATCTTTGACCTATCGTGTTTACCGTTATTGATACGACCTATTTGTTTAGGTCAAGACTAGCATTGTTCTTTGCACACATTACTTGTCGAAGTACTTATTTACTCTTCCGCTCAAGGTGAGATCATAGTCCCACTTTTACTCTTTTGAAACTTACATTTGGGATGAGAAAACATAAACGTTCCTTTTTAACTAAGTGAACACAAGTACAGGAAAACAAACATTCTACATACGAGTTTGAACAAAAATCCTCAATTCGATTATCATTAGTTACACTTGCCGGGTGTAAGCGAGAACTTATGTTATATGGCCATATGGGTTTGACAAACCCTCATTCAAACGGTTCGCTACCGTTTACGAATGAAATGTATTTTCGAGAAACAGTGTATGTTCTAACACTATTGTGATGGGGTTCTATGGAAGGAATGTTAAGCATTGATAATTGGGTGCTCGTGAAACAAACTTTTGGAATGTATTACTATTATCTCATTGTTGCAAATCTTGTGGTTCACTTGTACTTACTTACTCAAACCTATGATTTCACCAACGTTTTCGTTGACAGATTTCTATGTTTTTCTCAGGTCCTTGAACGATACATGATACATGCTTCCGCTCATTATTTTGATACTTGCATTGGATGTCGAGTATATATGCATACATGGAGGGTCTTTTGGCTACTTTTAAATTGTGTCGCATAAGTTTCATTTGTACTTATAACTTTGTAACGTAACTTGTGGTGGAACTATTCTTGTAAACTTTGAACAATCTTTACATTTGAAATGAATGCGACATATCTTTTTGTCAAACGTTGTTTTAAAGACTTATGACCACGTAACGGGACCTAAGTAGACGGCGCCGTCAAATGACTATTTTGTCAGGTCGCTACACTTTCCACAAGATCAAGGATAGGAATTCGTCTTAGTAAAACCAGAATGCATGACTTGTTTCTGGACTTATGAATTACGTGTCTTTATTTCTTTTGTTGAACAACTTGCGTATTAACTAGAATTGCCTTTATAGCTGCTGAGTAGCAAAGATATTATGTGCTATATTTCATCCTATATGTATAATAGTGGTATTGTAAGTTTGTAAAATATTGTATAAAGGTTTGAACGCGAAATATTATTGTAATAAGTTTTTCATATAGAAGCGTAGTAGTTGAGTTGTATAGTAGCTAGTAAGCATGAACTTAACGGGTAGGTACTACCCGAATTAAAACTATAAAAATCTAATATAAAGAAAAAGCTTTTATAAATAAGTTCATATAATGCTATGAGATACTATTGACTACTCTTAAAATTCTATATGATTAACTCAATTCTTTTGGCTATTTTTTGAAGGAAATGGCACCAGCGACTCGTCAGAATTTGAACATAAGTGAGGAAGACTTCCGTGTTTTCCTTGCAGCAAACATAGCCGCAGAACAGGCTGCGATGCAAAATAATAATAACTCTGGATCTAGCAGTGGAACTAATTCTACAAGAAATCGTGTAGGATGCTCCTACAAAGAATTCACTGCCTGCAAACCTTTGGAATTTGATGGAACTGAAGGACCAATTGGATTGAAACGGTGGACCGAGAAAGTCGAATCGGTGTTTTGCCATAAGTAAGTGTACCGAAGAGGACAAAGTTAAGTACACTACGCATACCTTTACCGGTACTCCATTAACGTGGTGGAACACCTATCTTGAACAGGTAGGATAAAATGCTGCTTACACACTACCGTGATCGGCATTCAAGCAATTGATGAACGAGCAGTACCGTCCTAGAAATGAAGTCAATAAACTCAAGGTAGAACTTAGGGAGTTACAAATACAAGGGTTCAACATTACTACATATGAACGACGATTCACAGAGTTGTGCCTATTGTGTTCGGGAGCGTTCGAAGATGAAGAAGAGAAGATCGACGAGTTTGTAAAAGGGTTACCAGTAAGGATTCAATAAGATGTTAGTTCACACGAGCCCGCTTCCATACAAAAGGCAAGTAGAATGGCTCATAAACTCATAAATCAGATTGAGGGAAGAATTAAAGAGCAGGTGGCCGAAGAAGCCAACACGAAACAACTCAAGAGAAAGTGGGAAGAAACCAGTGACAAGGGTCACCAATACAACAACAACAACAACAACAATTACAACCATAACCGCAACAATAATCGCAATAATAACCGCAATCCTAACAATAACTACAACAAACGTCCCAACAACAACAACAACTACAACAACCGTTCTAACAACAATAACAATCTCAACAACAACCTCAATAACAACAACGGCAACAAAAACCAAAAATGCCAAAGGTGTGAAGAGTACCACCAGAATGGGTTCTGCATGACATTTTGCACCAAGTGTAAAAGAACTGACCATGGTGCGAAAAAGTGTGAGGTGTACGGACCAAAGTTTAACAGAACTAAAGGAACAAATAGTGGTGAAACAAGTAATTCCGCCTTTGTTTGTTATGGATGTGGAAAACCGGGCCACATTAGTAATTGCCCAAATCAGGGGAATACTAATGGGCATGGCCGCGGAAGAGTTTTCAATATTAATACGGCAGAAGCGCAGGAAGACCCGGAGCTTGTTACGGGTACGTTTCTTATTGATAATAAGTCTGCTTATGTTTTATGAGTTGTAATCACTTGAATCCAATAATTTGCTTGAAAACCAACGGACCAATCAGAGCGTGACATGTGGCGCGACAATCACATGTGATTGAAAAAAAATTCAAAAAAAAAAAAATTTCAAAATTTTTTTTTTTTTAATTTTTAAAATAATTTTTTTTTTAAAATAATTTTTTTTAAATTTAGCATTTCAATTCTAATCACATGTGATTGTAAAACCCAATCACATGTGATTGTAAAATCCAATTACATGTGATTCTACATGTCAAATCCAATCACATGTGATTGAAAAAAAAAAATCAAATTTTTTTTCAAAAAAATAATTTCAACCGAAAACAGACTTTAATTGAGTGATTTGATCAAATTTGTTAGCGTTTCATGATCATATATTCAAAATTTCAGACTTTAATTCGGTGATTTGATCAAGTTTTGATCAAGTTTTGATCAAAAACTTGGTGTTTAAAGGTTTTAACACAAATTTACTGAAATTTGTCATTTTACTAAAAAAAAAAATCAATCACATGTGATTGGATTTCACATGCAGAATCACATGTGATTGGGTTTTACAATCACATGTGATTGGCATTCAGAATCACTTGTGATTTACTGCATGTCAAATTCAATCACATGTGATTGAAAAAAAATTTGCGAAAAAAAAAAAATTTTTTTTTTGAAACAAAATATTTTTAATTTTTTTTCAATCACATGTGATTATCGAGCCACGTGTCGCACTTTGATTGGTTCCTTGGATCTCAACTTAAAAGTTGGGCTCATTTGAATATTTCTCTATATTTGATTCGGGTGCGGATAGAAGCTATATGAGTAGAGATTTTTGTGCAAAGTTAAGTTGCCCATTGACTCCTTTGGATAGTAAATTTTTACTCGAATTAGCAAACGGTAAATTAATTTCAGCAGATAATATAGGTCGGGATAGAGAAATTAAACTGGGGGATGAAACGTTTAAAATTGATTTAATACCAGTCGAGTTATGGAGTTTTGATGTAATAATTGGTATGGACTAGTTGAAAAAGGTGAGAGCAGAGGTCGTTTGTTACAAAAATGCGATTCGCATTATGCATGAAAAGGGAAAACCTTTAATGGTGTACGGAGAAAAGAACAATGCAAAATTAAATCTTATTAGTAGTTTGAAGGGGCAAAAACTAATAAGAAAAGGTTGTTACGTCATTCTAGCACACATCAAGGAAGTTAAACCTGAAGAAAAGAACATCAATGATGTTCCCGTCGCAAAAGAATTTCCCGATGTATTTCTGAAAGAATTACCGAGATTACCCCCACATCGATCCGTTAAATTTCAAATAGACCTTGTACCAGGAGCTGCACCAATAGCTCGTGCTCCATACAGACTCGCACCCAGCGAAATGAAAGATTTACAAAGTCTGTTACAGGAACTTTTAGAGCGTGGTTTCATTCGACCAAGCACATCATCGTGGGGAGCTCCTGTTTTGTTTGTCAAGAAGAAGGATGGTACATTTAGGTTGTGTATAGACTACCGAGAGTTGAACAAACTTACCATCAAGAACCGCTACCCACTACCGAGAATCGACGACTTATTTGATCAACTGCAAGGCTCGTCGGTTTATTCGAAGATTGATTTACGTTCTGGGTATCATCAAATGCGGGTGAAGGAGGATGATATTCCAAAGACTGCTTTTAGGACGCGTTACGGTCATTACGAGTTTATGGTTATGCCGTTTAGGTTGACTAACGCACCAGCTGTGTTCATGGACCTCATGAACTGAGTGTGTGGACCATACCTTGACAAGTTTGTCATTGTTTTCATCGATGACATACTTATTTACTCAAAGAATGACCAAGAGCATGAAGAACATTTGAGAAAAGTGCTAGAGTTGTTAAGAAAAGAAAAACTGTACGTTAAATTTTCAAAGTGTGCATTTTGGTTGGAAGAAGTTCAATTCCTAGGTCATATAGTGAACAAAGAAGGTATTCAGGTGGATCCAGCAAATATTGAAACCGTTGAAAAGTGGGAAACCCCGAAAACTCCAAAACACATACGCCAATTTTTAGGGCGAGCTAGTTATTACAGGAGATTCATCCAAGATTTTTCCAAAATAGCAAAACCCTTGACTGCATTAACGCATAAAGGGAGGAAATTTGAATGGAAGGATGAACAAGAAAAAGCGTTTCAATTATTGAAGAAAAAGTTAACTACGGCACCTATATTGTCATTACCTGAAGGGGATGATGATTTTGAGATATATTGTGACGCCTCAAAGCAAGGTCTCGGTTGTGTATTAATGCAACGAACGAAAGTAATTGGTTATGCGTATAGACAATTGAAGATTCACGAGCAGAATTATACAACGCATGATTTGGAATTAGGCGCGGTTGTTTTTGCATTAAAGACTTGGAGGCACTACTTATATGGGGTCAAAAGTATTATATATACCGACCACAAAAGTCTTCAACACATATTTAATCAGAAACAACTGAATATGAGGCAGCGCAGATGGATTGAATTATTGAATGATTACGACTTTGAGATTCGTTACCACCCGGGGAAGGCAAATGTGGTAGCCGACGCCTTGAGCAGAAAGGACAGAGAACCTATTCGAGTAAAAGCTAAGAATATAATGATTCACACTAACCTTACTACTCAAATAAAGGAGGCGCAACAAGGATTTTTAAAAGAGGGAAACTTAAGGGATGAAATACCCAAAGGATCGGAGAAGCATCTTAATATTAGGGAAGACGGAACCCGGTATAGGGCTGAAAGAATTTGGGTACCAAAATTTGGAGATATGAGAGAAATGGTACTTAGAGAAGCTCATAAAACCAGATACTCAATATATCCTGGAACGGGGAAGATGTACAAGGATCTCAAGAAACATTTTTGGTGGCCGGGTATGAAAGCCGATGTTGCTAAATACGTAGGAGAATGTTTGACGTGTTCTAAGGTCAAAGCTGAGCATCAGAAACCATCAGGTCTACTTCAACAACCCGAAATCCCAAAATGGAAATGGGAAAACATTACCATGGATTTCATCACTAAATTGCCAAGGACTGCAAGTGGTTTTGATACTATTTGGGTAATAGTTGATCGTCTCACCAAATCAGCACACTTCCTGCCAATAAGAGAAGATGACAAGATGGAGAAGTTAGCACGACTGTATTTGAAGGAAGTCGTCTCCAGACATGGAATACCGATCTCTATTATCTCTTATAGGGATGGCAGATTTATTTCAAGATTCTGGCAGACATTACAGCAAGCATTTGGAACTCGTCTAGACTTTAGTACTGCCTATCATACACAAACTGATGGGCAGAGCGAAAGGACGATACAAACACTTGAAGACATGCTACGAGCATGTGTTATTGATTTCGAAAACAGTTGGGATCGACACCTTCCATTAGCAGAATTTTTCTACAACAACAGCTACCATTCAAGCATTGAGATGGCGCCGTTTGAAGCACTTTATGGTAGAAAGTGCAGGTCTCCGATTTGTTGGACTGAAGTGGGTGATAGACAGATTACGGGTCCGGAGATTATACAAGAAACTACCGAGAAGATCATCCAAATTCAACAACGGTTGAAAACCGCACAAAGTCGACAAAAGAGCTACGCTGACATTAAAAGAAAAGATATAGAATTTGAAATTGGAGAGATGGTCATGCTTAAAGTTGCACCTTGGAAAGTCATTGTTCGATTTGGTAAACGAGGGAAATTAAATCCAAGGTATATTGGACCATTCAATATTATTGATCGTGTCGGACCAGTAGCTTACCGACTTGAGTTACCTCAACAACTCGCGGCTGTACATAACACTTTCCACGTCTCGAATTTGAAGAAATGTTTTGCTAAAGAAGATCTCACTATTCTGTTAGATGAAATCCAAATCAACGAAAAACTTCAATTCATCGAAGAACCCGTCGAAATAATGGATCGTGAGGTTAAAAGACTTAAGCAAAACAAGATACCAATTGTTAAGGTTCGATGGAATGCTCGTAGAGGACCCGAGTTCACCTGGGAGCGTGAAGATCAGATGAAGAAGAAATACCCGCATCTATTTCCAGAAGATTCGTCAACACCTTCAATAGCTTAAAATTTCGGGACGAAATTTATTTAACGGGTAGGTACTGTAGTGACCCGAACTTTTCCATGTTTATATATATTAAATGAAATTTTTATTTACATGATTAAGTGTTTCCAACATGTTAAGCAATCAAACTTGTTAAGACTTGATTAATTGAAATAGGTTTTATATAGACAATTGACCACCCAAGTTCACCGGTGATTCACGAACGTTAAAAATTGTAAAAACTATATGATGTCATATATATGGATATATATATATATATATATATATATATATATATATATATATATATATATATATATATATATATATATATATATATATATATATATATATATATATATATATATATATATATATATATATATATATATATATATATATAGTTAACATGGTATTATGATAAGTAAACATATCATTAAGTATATTAACAATGAACTACATATGTAAAAACAAGACTACTAACTTAAGGATTTCGAAACGAGGCATATATGTAACGATTATCTTTGTAACGACATTTAATTGTATATATATCATATTAAGATTTATTAATACATAATAATATCATGATAATGTAATAATTTAATATCTCATTTGATATAATAAACAATGGGTTAACAACACTTAACAGGATCGTTAACCTAAAAGACTTCAAAACAACACTTACATGTAACGACTAACGATGACTTAACGACTCAGTTAAAATGTATATACATGTAGTGTTTTAATATGTATTCATACACTTTTGGAAGACTTCAAGACACTTATCAAAATACTTCTACTTAACAAAAATGCTTATAATTACATCCTCATTCAGTTTCATCAACAATTCTACTCGTATGCACCTGTATTCGTACTCGTACAATACACAGCTTTTAGATGTATGTACTATTGGTATATACATCCAATGATCATCTCTTAGGAGCCCGTGTGAGTCACCTAACACATGTGGGAACCATCCTTTGGCAACTAACATGAAATATCTCATAAAATTACAAAAATATTAGTAATCATTCATGACTTATTTACACGTAAACAAAATTACACATCCTTTATATCTACTCCATATACCAATGACCAAAAACACCTACAAACAATTTCATTCTTCAATTTTCTTCATCTAATTGATCTCTCTCAAGTTCTATCTTCAAGTTCTAAGTGTTCTTCATAAATTCTATAAGTTCTAGTTTCATAAAATCAAGAATACTTCCAAGTTTGCTAGCTTACTTCCAATCTTGTAAAGTGATCATCCAACCTCAAGAAATCTTTCTTATTTACAGTAAGATATCTTTCTAATACAAGGTAATACTCATATTCAAACTTAGATTCAATTTCTATAACTATAACAATCTTATTTCGAGTGAAAATCTTACTTGAACTTGTTTTCGTGTCATGATTCTGCTTCAAGAACTTTCAAGCCATCCAAGGATCCTTTGAAGCTAGATCTATTTTTCTCATTTCCAGTAGGTTTACCTACTAAAATTAAGGTAGTAATGATGTTCATAACATCATTCGATTCATATATATAAAACTACCTTATTCGAAGGTTTAAACTTGAAATCCCTAGAACATAGTTTAGTTAATTCTAAACTTGTTCGCAAACAAAAGATAATCCTTCTAACTTGACTTTTAAAATCAAATAGACACATGTTCTATATCTATATGATATGCTAACTTAATGATTTAAAACATGGAAACACAAAAAACACCGTAAAACCGGATATACGCCGTCGTAGTAATACCACGGGCTGTTTTGGGTTAGTTAATTAAAAACTATGATAAACTTTGTGTAACAACCCAAACCAAACCATGAACAAACCCGCTTAAAATGTCACAAATTTTTTTTTTCACTGATCAGCTACTGGCGCGGCGCGCCAAAACAGTCTGTCCCATTTTTTCATTTTTGCGAAAAAGATCGGTCACTTCCCGACATAATTAGACAAAACGCTTTTAACCACATATTCAAACATGTAAAACTAACACGATTCAAACATAAAATAAGTTTTACAAAGCGGGGCCCACATCGACCGTTTTACGAGTTTAATACATAACGAGAGTTTCGACCACCAAAAAGTTTAAATGCCAAACGACTCAACGAGCATGGTGTTTGGGGTTAAACTACCCAAGTCTCGGTCAAACTCTAAATAGCCAACACTTCCAAAAAGCATCCCCTATCAACAAAGCGGGAACTCTACTCCAAAATAATGCCGTTACCCTTGTCCACAACCGAACCTATAAAAAGGTAAACAACGAGAGGGTAAGCAAAGCTTAGCGAATGCAATAATTATACACATACATATATAATATACCTACTTGCAAATCACTTACTCAAACACCGCATACATGCTAGCAACACAATTAGCTTATAACCTCGAATACAAGCTAGAAATCTCCAATACCACAAGCTAGCATAGCAACGCATATAATATAATTCGAATAATATATTATGCTTACACTTACAACACAAATAACCATGGTTAACCAATAGTACAAGGGAACGGCACTCGCAAAAAATCCATCGGTGTTCACAACATCCGTTAGGGCACTTAACACCTCGCACCACTAACCCCTAGGGTGGCACCTTAACACCTCGGCACTTCACCCCGAGTGGCATCTTAACACCTGGATGCTTCACTCATTAATTTACGGAGTGGTGTCTTAACACCTCGACACTACACTCCTAGGTGGCATCTTAACACCTCGATGCTTCACCCCGAGTGGCATCTTAACACCTCGATGCTACACTCTTCAAGTGAGACGTGGTGTCTTAACACCTCGACACTTCACATTTCACGCTACAACAAATAGATACATTATATACCTATGCATATAATTATTCCACTCACTTTACGCCTTCGGTGAAAGATAATCAAGTCCGAGAACCTTCAATGTAACGTACCTATTACATTATACATAAAATCAAATCACAAACTCAAGTTGATCAACCCACTAAAACTCCCTTCTAGGGTTATCTTGACCCATGGTGCAATTTTGATCCGTTTGTAACCCTAACCCTAATATTTGGGTTAACATCCCTAAAACCCTAATCATTATCCAAGTTAGGTCCTAAGACACTTTCCAATACAAGGTTTATGCATCAAACACATACATTTACTCACTTAGGTCCATCATGACCCATTTGACCATTTAAAGTCAATACACCCATTTCGGGTCACCCACTAACCCACTTAACACCCATTTACATATATATAAGTGTGCTAGTACTTTAACTAACCAATTTAGGCTCATAAACATAGTTTAATACTTTGAAAACCCTAGTTAGTCATCTTTGGGTCTACATGACCCAAATTCGCCCAAAACACTCAATTTACTAACAAAGTGGGTTTTTAAGTTCACCATTAACCCTAACACTAACCCTTTCCCAAAATTAAATTAGGAAATCAAGATTAAAGCATACCACTATGGTCAAAACGTAGCTAGAGGATAGATGAACGACTTTAAAGCTTGCACTTAGACCCGATTCAACCTCCTTCTTCTTTATTTTGAGCTTCCTCACACTAGAACAACCCTCTCTCTCTAAAATTGAATGGATGAGATTGATGTAGGTGGAAATGGAGTAAAGGAGACTCCAACAACTGATTTGGGGCCTTAAAGTCGGACCCCAAAGTGATTTTACCAAATTACCCCCAAAATATCTAATTTAAAGGAAGGAAGAATCTGTCCGCCCATAGTGGCGCGGCGCGCCAAATGGCCAGTTCAGCTTCCTTTGCATTTTAATTAAGTACAGCAAAACTTCCACTTCAAGAATCTTAAACACACGTATGTACAAGGAAAAATATTCGGGTCTTACACTTTGATTTAAAAGTTGTTATTTTGAGAAAATGATTTTTCTTATGAACATGAAACTATATCCAAAAATCATGGTTAAACTCAAAGTGGAAGTATGTTTTCCAAAATGGTCATCTAGACGTCGTTCTTTCGACTGAAATGACTACCTTTACAAAAACAACTTGTAACCTGTATTTCCGACTATAAATGTATACTTTTTCTTTTTAGATTCATAAAATAGAGTTCAATATGAAACCATAGCAATTTGATTCACTCAAAATGGATTTAAAACGAAGAAGTTATGGGTAAAATAAGATTGGATAAGCCAATGGGGCTTTGCCTCATTGGTCACCATGTTAACATGGTGTTCGAGGAGACCAGGGTTCGAGTCTCGGGGGGGGGGGATTTTCGTGAATTAACTTCGTGAGCTAACCACTAACATTGCCTTTCAAAAAAAAAAAATAAGATTGGATATTTTTTTATTGTTGTAGCTACGTAAAATATTGTAACAATTCTATACAAATTATATCCTAGCTAACTTATATTGTATTATACATGTATTCTAATATATTATGTAATCTTGGGATACCATAGACACGTATGCAAATGTTTTGACATATCATATCGACCCATCTATATATATTTTTTGGAACAACCATAGACACTCTATATGCAGTAATGTTGGAGTTAACTATACAGGGTTGAGGTTGATTCCAAAAATATATATACTTTGAGTTTTGATATAGCCTGAGATGTGTATACACTGGGTCGTGGATTGATCCAAGATAATATATCGATTTATTTCTGTACATCTAACTATGGACAACTAGTTGTAGGTTACTAACGAGGACATCTGACTTAATAAACTTAAAACATTAAAACGTATTAAAAATGTTGTAAATATATTTTGAACGTACTTTGATATATATGTACATATTTTTTATAGGTTCGTGAATCGACCAGTGACCAAGTCTTACTTCCCGACGAAATAAAAATTTGTGAAAGTGAGTTATAGTCCCACTTTTAAAAATCTAATATTTTGGGATGAGAATGCATGCAATTTTATAAATGATTTACGAAATAGACACAAGTAAATGAAACTACTTTATATGGGTGAATGATCGAAGCCGAATATGTCCCTTTTTAGCTTGGTAGCCTAAGAATTTGGGAACAAACCCCCAAATTGACGCGAATCCTAAAGATAGATCTATCGGGTCCAACAAGCCCCATTCTGGAATTTGGAATGCTTTAGTACTTCAAAATTATCATGTCCGATGGGTGTCCCGGAATGATGGGGATATTCTATATGCATCTTGTTAATGTCGGTTACCAGGTGTTCACCGTATGAATGATTTTTATCTCTATGTATGGGATGTATGGAAATATGAAATCTTATGGTCTATTATTATGATTTGATAATATATAGGTTAAACCTATAACTCACCAACATTTTTGTTGACGTTTTAAGCATGTTTATTTTCAGGTGATTATTAAGAGCTTCCGGTGTTGCATACTAAAATAAGGACAACATTTGGAGTCCATACTTATATGATATTGTGTAAAAACTGCATTCAAGAAACTTATTTTTGGTGTAATATATTCTTAATGTAAACCATTATGTAATGGTCATGTGTAAACGGTATATTTTAGATTATCATTATTTGATAATCTATGTAATGCTTTTTAAACCTTTATCGATAAAATAAAGGTTATGGTTATTTTAAAAATGAATGCAGTCTTTGAAAAACGTCTCATATAGAGGTCAAAACCTCGCGACGAAATCAATTAATATGGAACGTTTATAATCAATATAACGGGACATTTCAATTCACCTAGTATATATATATATATATACTAGGTTTTAGAGCTCGTGCGTTGCACGGGTTTGTATTAATCCAAGCAAAAATCGTTACAGATTATATCATTTAAGTATGTAAATAGCAAAAATAACAAAAGTAGATAAAACGTTAGAGCTCGTGCGTTGCACATGTGGTTAATAATTGTGCAAAATTTAATTGCTTGTTTAAACAATTATTCTTTTAAGTTTAAGAGCCCGTGTTGTTGATAAATTTTAAAAATTCTTTTAAGTTTAAGAACCAATGGTGTTGACAAATTTTAAAAGTGGTTTTGGGTTGTGTTAATAATTAACGTCTATAATTTTTTTTATTTATCACCATTAATATCTTTTTAATTATATAAAAATTATATACTACGTAATATTTAGAGAAAATATGATTACATTGAACATTTGTCATGAAAGTTCTTTGTTATCATTATATAATAACTCTTGTATAAAACATATATGTCACATGTCATTTATAAATATTAAATATACAATATAAACAATTATAATGTTTAGAATGTAGTTGTTGATTATTTTATTAATTGGATAACATCTCGCACACGTATTTCAGCATCATTTGTTCTAATATCCTTCTTAATATTAAAAGGTAATATATATAGGGTCAGGATCAATGAGGAAGTAACAAATCGGGGGGAAGCGGGGGGAAGCAAATTTTTTTTCGTTTTTTTGGATTTTTTTTTCCAGCATCAAGATCACACGAAAATATGAACATTTAGAAGACACACTTCGTGATGAATGTTATTAGTTAGGTGGAAAAACGATCGACAAAAATAACATTCAAGATAATATTGTTCGTGAAGAATATGAACGTTTTTTTTCAAGTTTTGTGAAGTAAAATTTAGCCCAATTTAGAGTTTAGGATTTAAGGTTTAGGCTTTGGTGTTTTGGGTTTATTCCATAAACCCAAAACACCAAACCTTAAACCCTAAACCCTAAACCCTAAACCCTAAACTCTAAACCGTTCGTGTTAAAAACTCAATCTAAATCCTAAATCTAAAACCTAAACCCTAAATTTCTAAACCCTAATATCTAAACCCTATAAATCCTAATATCTAAACCCTAATATCTAAACCCCAATAGCTAAAACCTCAACATACGTTCGAAAAACACGATAATTGTTATATATTACTTCTTCGAGCATTTTCCCGCCAAAATAAAAACATTTATCACAAAGTATCTTTACTAAATGTTCATATTTTTATCTCATCTATAATGTTCGTGAACAAAGTTTTTTCAAAAAACAAAAAAAAAGTTTTAGCTTTCCCCCAATTGGTTACTTCTCTCTTAATCCTACTATATATATATATATATATATATATATATATATATATATATATATATATATATATATAGGGAGAGGATCCAATAAGAACTTCAATCTTGTGAGAACTCTAGGAACTCAATTTTAAGAATTATTTTGGTTGCCGAACAAAAAATACAGGAGTCGAACACAAAAAAGAAGGGCGAACATTTTTGTTGTATTAGAACAAATAAATGTAGAACAAAAAAATGTGGAACTTGTTCGATTTCGTCAATAATTGTTTGAATTTCAGTGATTTTGTTTGAATTACAAAAATGTAGAACGACAAAATTGTTCGAATTTCTCAAAAATTGTTCGACTTTCACCTTTTTTTTTTTCAAAAATCAACTTTTTTTTTATTTATCTTGATTTTCAGTTTAGGGTTTAGGGTTTTGGGTTAAGGGGTTTCGGGTTTACTCCGTAAACCCTCAACCCTAATCCCTAAACCCTAAACCCTATGTGATGCCCCGTCCAAAACTTATATGGTATGGATCATCATCAACAGGTCCATTACACGGTATAACACTATATGCTGTTTTAAAACAAGGGTTTGCACTCATAAAAAGATAAAGTTTTTCCAATGACAAATGTTTTACAAAAGTAACGTGCTTCTACGAATAGAAAGCGTTAACAATAGTACGTGACACTTAGGTCATTACAAAACCATAGTTCGAATATAACATAAGTAGTGAATGCAAAATAAAAATTTACATGATTAAGAGACATCTCTAACAATGCAGAGTACAGTGGAAGTCTAACACAGCAAGTCTATTATAGCGGAAGCAGTTTCGTCTAAGCATCTGGGAAATAACATGCTTTAAAAAGTCAACATGAATGTTGGTGAGCTATAGTTTTATTGTAATCAATAATGTAATGTAGACCACGAGATTTTGTATTCAAAACAGTATGAAAAGTATATGCTTAACCGTGGGCGCTTGGTAACTAACTTAACAAAGAAATATAACATATCATCCCCTAAAAGTACACTTGGCGAGTGCGTTAAAATAGACGAAGTATTAAACACCCGTTGAATGCTAGCGCGACTAGCCCGAGTGGGGATGTCAAACTCTATGGATCTATATCTAAGATTCGTGTCTACCGGTTCATAAACCAATAGTTAAACGTTACCGAGCTAAGGGGAAAATTTATGCCGTTATGTCACCCACACATATATAAAGTTAAAGTACTCGTGTCTAGTATGTAAAACATAAAAAGCGCATGTATTCTCAGTCCTAAAAGTAGTTAAAGTAAAAAGGGAGCTATAACTCACAGTGGTTGTAAGGAAAAGTTGATACGAAAATGTAAGCAAGTAGTAAGTCGGTCCAAAGGTCCTCAACCTTAGTCAATGGTTACTAACTCAGTAAATCATCCCAAAAAGTTTAAAAGTAAGTAAGTTAAGTCTTAAGTATCATCATTATCATCATATGTAAAAGATAAAGTAAGTTTTCAACAAGGATAGAGGTCAAAACGAAAAGCTGAATTCGAACAGCCGCTACGCCCTCTACACAAACTTAAATGACACGCGGCCAGTGGCCAAGGCTCCGTTTGTGAGTCCTCTTACCGCTATCCCAATATCAGATCCTAACTCGATTTCGTTTGACTGTGGCGACGGTGAAAGCGCGAGTAGGTCAGAAATTTCAGCACGTCGTTACGAAGGCGTAGTGAACTTCGGAAGACTATAAATCCTACACCGTATAACCGAATTAGGCGAGTCTCAAAAGAAAAGTCATCTATACGTCCCAAACTTTCTGGAAATCAACTTTCCAGAAGCTCTAGGAGTCAGATCAGACCCTGAAAAATAGATTTCTAGTGCTCCGGTGGGTTTCTTGGCGTTTGATGCTTATCAAGGTTCTCGTCCTTGATGCGTATAAGCCTCAAGTGTACAACTCTTTGATGTTTTATCATCATTTTGACCAATTTTTAACCATCAACACACAATGTCAAGACTAAAAAAACAAGTACAACTCATTTAAGAGTTTTAGAAGGATGATGAACCAAAGTTACATCAAGTTCTTAGTTTCGATACAAGTACAAGTTCTATTTGGAATTTTAAGCTATAAACTTGGATTCAAACCAAACAAGCAAGACCTTAAGTTATAGAACTTAGATCTTAGATAAATATTGAAGACCTTAGACTAGAAAGTATAGATTTTGTGTTCTAGGTGAAACCCTAAGTTATAGAACTTAGACTTTCAACTTTTACAAAACCTTAAGTTATAAAACTTAGATTTTTACAACATAGAATGAATATAAGCTAGTGAGCTTTTGTTTTAACAAGTTGGATGATCATAAGTTACATAACTTAGATAAAAAAAATGATGAAACCTTAAGCTAGAAAGCTTGGATCTCTTAACAATACTTATGAGATTTCAAGCTAGAAAGCTTGTATCTTTGTTTAATGAAAACTCAAGTTACAAAATTGAAGTAAAACAAATTAAAGAAGATCATAAGTTAATAAACTTGATCTTTTAACAAACTTTTTGTAGAAACCTCAAGCTACAAAGCTTGAATTCCTTGTTCTTGCATCTTCTTCAAACCAAGGCTTGAAGTTACAAGATATATGAAGATTCAAGTTACAAAACTTGAATCTTTTAACATGATGATGATGATGATTTCGGTTATGAAAGAAAAAAAGAAGAAGAATTTCAAGAAAACTTACAAGTTTTCTTAAGTTTTTAGAGTGAGAAACTAGAGAGAAAAACTAGAGAGAATTGTGTGTGTTTTTGATTTGAAAATGAGAGTGAAAGTTGGAAAATAAAATGGTGGTGAGGGGTATTGTAGGCCGACGGTTTGCAAGGGTGGGGGGACCATTTTGGCTTGGCATGGGTGGTGGTACACGGGTAATGTGCGCATGTTGGGAAGCATGTAGCATGGTGTTAAAAGATGTAAGAAATGGTACATAAGCAT
Organism: Rutidosis leptorrhynchoides; assembly: GCF_046630445.1. NCBI lineage: Eukaryota > Viridiplantae > Streptophyta > Magnoliopsida > Asterales > Asteraceae > Rutidosis > Rutidosis leptorrhynchoides. Next base: position 298,554,443 of record NC_092337.1, read on the forward strand.
GCCAGTAATTTTGTCTTAATTCTTAATGGACTTGTCTTATGCCTTAATGGGTTCATAAATCCATTAAGATGGGCTAACTTACTAGCCCATAAGCTAGAGTAGGGTGGGCCTTTGATAACCTAAGTCCATTAAAGCAATAAGCCCATTAATACTAACTAGTGTGCATTAATAAAACACTAAGCGTAATTAAGAAACCAACGAGCTAAGTAATTGTCATTAAGAAATAACAATTAGGATTAAGTAGTCATAATACTCCAATTATGACCAAAGTTTAACGTGTATTGTGATGACCCGGAAATTTCCAACCAAATTTAAACTTAATCTTTGTATAATTTTGACACGATAAGCAAAGTCTATTAAATCGAGTCTCAAAATGACTAAACAATTATCTGAAATCATTTGACCATTGACTACTTTCAGCGATTCACGAACCTTTGATTGTGAATTTAAATGTATATATAGAAATAATTATATATTATAAATATTAATAAACCAATATTGTAATTTAGTAACATAACTTAAACTTGTTATTTTGAATATATAGAGTATATCGAATATAAATGATTTCGAATATAAATATTCAACTATATTAAAGTATTAAATATATGATGTTATACCTTGAGTTTAATTGTTTTAATATATATATAATTAATACATTTATCTAAGTAATAAAACTTGATAATTAAAAGCATAATTATATACAGTAATTGGAATATATATATATATATATATATATATATATATATATATATATATATATATATATATATATATATATATATATAATTAGAATTATATGCATATTGTTAAAAATGTATAAATATTAAATATATTATATAAATAATCAATGACATATAAATAAATGTAACTACAATATAAAATATATTTATGTTGTTATTATTACTTTCATTATTACCTAATACAATTTATTATTATTATTTTTTATATTAGTACTACTATCATTATAAAATTACTAGTATCATTGTTATTATTATTATTGCTAACACTAGCATTAATATTAGGATTATTAATGTCATTAATATAACTAATGTTATTATTAACCATATTTTTATTATACTATGAGTATTATTATTACTAGATTATAAGTATTATTATTATTTTAACACTATCACAAAAATAATATGAATTATTATTATTATCATTAATAGTATTATTATCATTTTTTTTATTTTATTACCATTATGATTAATATAATTATTAATTATTAATACTAATTAAATATATATATAAAAAAAAGTACAGACATGTAACATAATTTGTTTTTATTCCACCTACTCTATATTTTTTTCTTTGTGTGATTCGATTCTCCTGTCTGTTTTGGTTACCATTCAATCTCAAGTAATCACATCAAATTCCTTCTACAATTATTCAGTTCCATCTATCTATTAAACTACTGCATTGTAGAATTTAAAATAGAAACTCAGGTATATAAAGCTCGTACCCCTGTTCTTATTCCATTTCATCAAAAACTCGAAATCAAATGAAATTTCAAAAACTAGAAATACAGTCTTGTTAGAAATCTATAGTTTAAACTATCTGCAAAATCTCTTGTTCCAATTCCTCAAATTGAAATCGAATTTCTGAGTCAAAGTTTTAGAAGTAAAAGTCAACTAAATCGTTCTTTGCAAAATTCGAACTCGTTTTGATATCTTCAGTTAAATTGATGATTCAAATAGTTTCTGGTAATCATTTAAAGCTTAGTTCATGTTGTAATTGTGAGCTAAAATAGTCTCAAATTCATAATCAACTTTTATGTTATGTGTTCTTGAACTCAAATATTCAAAAGCTCAATTTATTATCATTCTTCAAAATCTATAAACGTAATTTTGTTAGGAATCATCCACTTGAACTTTCTGCAAACTTTTACGTTCCAATTCTTTCTATTGATCACAAATTTTGGAGTCAAAGGTTAGATTTTAAAAAGTCAACCATAGTGTTCATAGTAAAATTCGAGTTTGTTGTTATGTTTTAAGTTCAATTGACGAATCCAAAAGTTTTTAGAGTCGATTTACAATAGGTTTCATGTTATAAGTATTGCCTATAACGTGATAGAATTAAAAATCAAATTTTTTCTTTCTTTTTTACCCTACGACGAGCAGTAGCTGTGGAGGATTTTTTTTTATTTTTTTTATTTTTTATTAAATTTAAACATTTAATATGAAATGGTTATTATTTAGAATTATTTAGATTCCTATTTTGAAGATTTATAAACCTCTGGATCGAGTAAATTTTTTTTTCTTGAAGAAGAACATGTAGCAGGAAAACAGATGGGTTATATAAAATCGAATTGAGATAATTTCAGAAAAAAGGTCATGGAAGATTGGTTAGTCACATGTTGGGTAAACGGGTGATCGCGGGTTCGAGTCTCGCTTGGGATGTTCTTTTTATAAAAAGCTTATCGGAAAGGGTATACACTCTTATTCTCAATTCTATTATTATTATTATTATTATTATTATTATTATTATTATTATTATTATTATTATTATTATTATTATTATTATTATTATTATTATTATTATTTATCATTTAGTGTTATTATTATTATTATTATTCCTAAATATTAGAAGTATATTTATTGTATTATTATGATTATTAGCATTAATATGACTATGAACATATTAACTACATTCATGTTACGGAATTTATAATAAAAGTGATGTGATAATAATTATGGAAAAATAGCTATAATTATAGGAAGACAAGTACAATTATGAAAACGAGTACAAATATAAGTTATAAAAAAAAGACTGTAATCTTAAGTTTAGAAATTAAACATAAATTGTACAATAAATCAGATTATTATTATTAACACTGTTATTGTTATCATTATGTTATTAAAGTAAATTAACTTTTTATTTAAAACTATCCTTTATACTAAAATAAACATTATTACTATTAAAATTATTTGTATTATCATTATTACTATCATTATTATTATTATCATACTTATCATTATTATTATTATGACAAATAGATATTTTATATAAAAATACATTACAATAATATTAATACTACATATCCCTATATTTTTATTAAAATGATAGTAACTAAGCTATATATATAAAATGTAACAATTAATATATAAATATATGTTGTTATCATATATAAATCCTAATATAAATTTTATTAATATCATGATATAAAGAATGATAATTATTAGTATATAAAATGTATAAACTAAATATATTAAATCTAATTAAGTAACATATAATATAACTAGTATATTACTAAAAACAATATATATAATTATTCAATTACGATTATGTGTATTAATATATATATATAAATGATATAGGTTCGTGAATCCGAGGCCAACCCTGCATTGTTCAATATAATCATATGTATTTTTACTACAAAATACATTAGGTGAGTTTCATTTGCTCCCTTTTTAAATGCTTTTGCAATATATATTTTTGGGACTGAGAATACATGCGCTGTTTTTATAAATGTTTTACGCAATAGAGACAAGTAATCGAAACTACATTATATGGTTGAATTATCAAAATTGAATATGCCCTTTTTATTAAGTCTGGTAATCTAAGAATTAGGGAACAGACACCCTAATTGACGCGAACTCTAAAGATAGATCTATCGGGCCCAACAAGCCCCATCCAAAGTACCGGATGCTTTAGTACTTCGAAATTTATATCATTTCCGAAGGAGGATCCCGGAATGATGGGGATATTCTTATATGCATATTGTGAATGTCGGTTACCAGGTGTTCAATCCATATGAATGATATTTTTGTCTCTATGCATGGGACGTATGTTTATGAGAAATGGAAATATGAAAATCTTGTGGTCTATTAAAATTATGAAATGATTATTTATGTTAAACTAATGAACTCACCAACCTTTTTGGTTGACACTTGAAAGCATGTTTATTCTCAGGTACGAAAGAAATCTTCCACTGTGCATTTGCTCATTTTAGGAATATCACTTGAAGTCATTCATGACATATATCAAAAGGCGTTGCATTCGAGTCGTTGAGTTCATCAAGATTAATATTAAGTCAATTATAGTTAGATATATTATGAAATGGTATGCATGCCGTCAACTTTCGATGTAATGAAATTTTGTCTTTTCAAAAACGAATGCAATGTTTGTAAAATGTATCATATAGAGGTCAAGTACCTCGCGATGTACTCAACTATTGTGAATCGTTTATAATCAATACGGACTTCGTCCAGATGGATTAGGACGGGTCGCTACAGTTGGTATCAGAGCGGTGGTCTTAGCGAACCAGGTCTTGCATTAGTGTGTCTAATTGATAGTTGCTTAGATGCATTAGTGAGTCTGAACTTCGACCGTGTCTGCATGTCAAAAGTTTTTCTTATCATTTAGTGTTGAAATTTATTTGCTTATCATCCTTAAAGTCTAGACACGTCTTACTGCCTCTATTGCATAGACTGTGTAAAGATAAATTCATATCTTAGCGTATCTGTTATTGTTACCTTTACCTGACAGCTTCCGTAGATTCCTCCGTAACTTATTGGATTTTAGTATTATATATGCATATGTAAATTATGTATTGCAGGGTACTAATCTACATCCTATAATTTATTTCTTATCGAAAATCCTTCATCTCATCGTACGAGATGAATCCCTCAACCAGTTCGAATTCCTCGGATTCCGACCGCTATTCCGATATGGAGTTTCACCTAAGCTTCGAAAGCAGTCTCACCAGAATGAATCAACCAATCATCCATCCCCAATTCATCTAATGAGTTCGTAGTCGACTTAATCAATAGAGACGCGAAAATAGCGATCCCTTCCACCAACCGAATTTTCCTCTTGACAATGAACATGAAGCGCTTACCGGCGAACCTGTTCGAGACACCATTTTCTCTCTCATTTTCAGAGTATCTTGTCACGATCATATACTATCTCAGATTCTAAACCTCATTCATCCGCTCGTTTCGACCAACAATCATCCCGGAATAATAGAGGAAGTCAACAAACTTCGCGCTCGAGTAATCAATTTGGAGAATATGGTGCAAAATTTACCAGCTTCAGCAACATCACCAGCGCCAACAGTACCATCAGTAACAGCACCAATACCATCAACAATCCACGTCTCAACATCTCATTCTGTATCTCGAGTATAATCATCGTTCTACATCATTTATCTTCGTTCGACATGGCGATTATGTAATCTCTAATGTTTTAGATTTCACATTAAAAAGTTACACTGCACATTCTTCGAATCTGATTCAACAGTCATTTACTATCCTACTTACATCCACAAGATATACATATTCGTTCACCACAGAATAACCATTTTCATTCAATTTCATATTTGGATTTTGAATTATCAGAATCCAACAAGTGGCATAATGAAGAAAACATTTGATAAAATAAAATTTGTTAGAAATAAACAAATTAACTATGAGGAATTTTGTTAAGAATCCACGCTAACTATTCCTAGCTAATTGTTCCTAGCTAACTAATTATATTTTATTTATCGCAATTTAATTATCGTATATTATTTCTCGCAATTTTATTTATCGTCATTTAATTTTTGTTATTTACTTTACGCATTTTATTTATCGTCATTTAATTTCTGTATTTTTTTACGCACTTTAAATATCGGGACATGTATACAAAGTTTTGACATATCATATCGACCCATCTATATATATTATTTGAAATAACCATGGGCACTCTATATCCAGTAATGCGGGAGTTAGCTATACAGGGTTGAGGTTATTCTACAATAATATATATAGCTTGAGTTGTGATCGAGTCTGAGACATGTACATGGGTCACGATACATATTAATTAATTTGAATATTATATATTAAACTATATATGAATTGTTGTACTACAAATTGTGGACTATGAACTGTGGAATAATGACATTGGACAATTAAAATGAATTAAAATATTGATTATAACATATGAAACTAAACATCTCTTCAAGTTTGCCACTTGATCTCAACTTAAACCTCATTTGTATCTTGATGATTCCAATCTACGTTCAAACTTTCATGATTCTTGAAAACACCTCAATCGATAGGATGAATCAACCGCACTTCATCTACGGAAGGAAAGATTTATGCATATAGTTATGTACCTGAGAAACTCTCGACAACTGAGTAAAAGTTTAACATGTAGCCGCGTCAAATCCTTTGGCATTTATTAGCAAAAATAACTTTGCGATCCCTTTTCAAAGTAGCCAATTTTGTCACAGCTCTAGCAAATCAACTTCGATTTTTCATTCGAAGTAACCTTACTATAATCTTGATATATACAATTACCCTTTCGATGCCGGAGAATTATTTTATATTCTACCATATTACCAATAGACGTACCAGCAACCTCATTGCTTTTTGGCTTAAATCTCTATGACAAAATCATTATATTTATTCATTAAAACACTATCATATACTCACCCGCATCTTGTAACGAGAACTACCATAACAATTATCGGGAATCAGCAATCAGTACTTTGAAAACTCACAGCATATCTACATCAACAGTTATATGTATGACATTTATCTCTTAGAATTATGATCTCTCATTCTGAAATTCTGAAAAGCACTCAGTCACAAATCAATACTCTGAATGTTGAAAAAGCTGAATGAAGCAGCATAAATCATAAACAACTGTAAACGACCTTAATCATCGAAAGTTTGATGATAAAGAATATTATGTTGGAAAAGCTCAGAAAATTTGGAACTGAAAAACGGATTGAGCTAACCATGAAGGAGACCAAGGACAAATACAAGGACCATACCCTATATTCAAAGAATCCAGATAATTCTGGATCCGTTGAAATCTTTAGAGAATATCTTACTCTGAAGTCATGTTAAAATCTTGCAGAAAATCTTTCTCCATCAACCATCGAACTTAGAAATTCCAAAATATCATCATCAATATCTTCGATATTTCTGAAGATATTTTCATAAATATTCTCGTCCGAAATTATATACCTCTTCATGCTTCCCGTGTATCATTATATTGAAAACATTCAATAGAAAATTTAGTACCGAAAAGCAGATTATGCGAAACTATGAAGAAAGCCGTGGACAAATCACAAAGAATAAGTTTAACTTCAAAGAATCTAAATGATTCAATGATTGCTAAATTCTTTAGTGAATATCTTGCTCCTTACTCTAAACCCTTGCAGACAATAGTTTCTATCATCCTCTGATCTTAAATATTCCGAGATATTATCGTATCTTTCATTATAAATATCCTCCATATTTCTGAAGATATTTTCATAACTATTCTTATCTGAAATCATTAATTTCTTCGTGCTATCAGTGTTACATCATATAGAAACTGTTATTTTCTATATTCTATAAACTTTCAAGCTTAAAATATGAATGTTATTGAAGTAATGTTGGGAACTGATGCATGAGTTAGTATAATATAATGACACTTGATCAACGTGATTATATTACAGTAAGTCATGCTGAGTTTCTTATGGGACATGATGATTCACAGACCATAACGTCATCACGTGCCATGTTACATAACTCTTTCATTCTGCTTAACTTCTGAACATATCAAGAAAGTATGTTCTTGATAGTTCTATTCTTAGTGACTCAGGTAATTTGACAAATCAAATCGTGCTATTACGTTCTTTCTTGTTTAGAACATTAAGTTCATTTGAAACTCTATATCTACAAATTCTGTACCATTATTCACTTGACTTGAAGTCGGGAAGAGAAAACAAAAGCATAGAGCTTTGAAATCTAAAAGAGAATATAAAGCCCGATAACAACACATAAATTACAAACCGTGTATATCAATGTTTATCGCAACATAAAGACACGGGAGAATTAAAAACATTATAATCCCAAGGGAGAAGTAGAAGAAAGTATATTCCTCCGGTGGTAGATGAAAAAGGAGAATGATTGATATGAAAGTCAGAATTATATCCAGAATTAAAACTGGATTAAGCATATTGACTGATGATTTGGAAATATGAATTAAAGTGTAGAAAATGAGAGTGGTGGAAAATAATGGAACGGAAAAGGTTTAATTTATAATGGGAATATCAGACAGAGTAATCGAGACAGATCACCGTATTTAATTATAGAGATCTTAATTTTCTAATTCGTCGAAGAATCGGATCGTATAGATTTCCAAAGATTCTCTTTAAATTCCTTAAATTCCGGAAATCCACCGTGACTACATCAAAAGTTAAATCTCTATCTCAACCTCTTGCGGCAGCTTCACTCGTACACTTCACATAATCAAATCGTTTTATCTATATTAATCAATGATAATAAAACTTTATTTATCAATTCATATTCATCATGAAAACTTTTTTATTGTCAGCCATGACCACCTCACTCAAATTTCGGGACGAAATTTCTTTAACGGGTAGGTAATGTGATGACCCAGAAATTTCTGACCAAATTTAAACTTAATCTTTGTATAATTTCGACACGATAAGGAAAGTCTATTAAACCGAGTCTCAAAATGATTAAACAATTATCTAAAATCATTTGACCATTGACTACTTTCAGTGATTCACGAACCTTTGATTATAAATTTAAATGTATATATATAAATAATTATATATTATAAATATTAATAAACCAATATTGTAATTTAGTTACATAACTTAAACTTGTTATTTTGAATATATAGAGTATATCGAATATAAATGATTTCGAATATGAATTTTCAACGATATTAAAGTATTAAATATATGATGTTATACCTTGAGTTTAATTGTTTTAATATATATATAATTAATACATTTATCTAAGTAATAAAACTTGATAATTAAAAGCATAATTATATACAGTAATTGGAATATATATATATATATATATATATATATATATGTATATATATATATATATATATATATATACACACACACACACACATACATAATTAGAACTATATGCATATTGTTAAAAATGTATAAATATTAAATATATTATATAAATAATCAATAACATATAAATAAATGTAACTACAATATAAAATATATTTATGTTGTTATTATTACTTTCATTATTACCTAATACAATTTATTAATATTTTTTTTATATTAGTACTACTATCATTATAAAATTACTAGTATCATTGTTATTATTATTATTGCTAACACTAGCATTAATATTAGGATTATTAATGTCATTAATATAACTAATGTTATTATTAACCATATTTTTATTATACTATGAGTATTATTATTACTAGATTATAAGTATTATTATTATTATTATTTTAACACTATCACAAAAATAATATGAATTATTATTATTATCATTAATAGTATTATTATTATCATTTTTTTTATTACCATTATGATTAATATAATTATTAATTATTAATACTAATTAAATATATATATATATATATATATATATATATATATATATATATATATATATATATATATATATATATATAAGTACAGACATATAACATAATTTGTTTTTATTCCACCTACTCTATATTTTTTTCTTTGTGTGATTCGATTCTCCTGTCTATTTTGGTTACCAGTTAATCTCAAGTAATCACATCAAATTCCTTCTACAATTATTCAGTTCCATCTATCTATTAAACTACTGCATTGTGGAATTTAAAACAGAAACTCAGATATATAAAGCTCGTACCCCTGTTCTTATTCCATTTCATCAAAAACTCGAAATCAAATGAAATTTCAAAAACTAGAAATACAGTCTTGTTAGAAATCTATAGTTTAAACTATCTGCAAAATCTCTTGTTCCAATTCCTCAAATTGAAATCGAATTTCCGAGTCAGAGTTTTAGAAGTAAAAGTTAACTAAATCGTTCTTCACAAAATTCGAACTCGTTTTGATATCTTCAGTTAAATTGATGATTCAAATACTTTCTGGTAATCATTTAAAGCTTAGTTCATGTTGTAATTGTGAGCTATAATAGTCTCAAATTCATAATCAACTTTTAAGTTATGTGTTCTTGAACTCAAATATTCAAAAGCTCAATTTATTATCATTCTTCAAAATCTATAAATGTAATTTTGTTAGGAATCATCCACTTGAACTTTCTGCAAACTTTTATGTTCCAATTCTTTCTATTGATCACAAATTTTAGAGTCAAAGGTTAGATTTTAAAAAGTCAACTATAGTGTTCATAGTAAAATTCGAGTTTGTTGTTATGTTTTAAGTTCAATTGACGAATCCAAAAGTATTTAGAGTCAATTTACAATAGGTTTCATGTTGTATTGCCTATAACGTGATAGAATTAAAAATCAAATTTTTTTTCTTTTTTACCCTACGACGAGCAGTAGCTGTGGAGGATTTTTTTAATTTTTTTTATTAAATTTAAACATTTAATATGAAATGGTTATTATTTAGAATTATTTAGATTCCTATTTTGAAGATTTATAAACCTCTGGATCGAGTAAATTTTTTTTTCTTGAAGAAGAACATGTAAGCAGGAAAACAGATGGGTTATATAAAATCGAATTGAGATAATTTCATAAAAACGGTCATGGAATATTGGTTAGTCACATGTTGGGTAAACGGGTGATCGCGGGTTCGAGTCTCGCTTGGGACGTTCTTTTTATAAAAAGCTTATCGGAAAGGGTATACACTCTTATTCTCAATTATATTATTATTATTATTATTATTATTATTATTATTATTATTATTATTATTATTATTATTATTATTATTATTATTATTATTATTATTTATCATTTAGTGTTATTATTATTATTATTCCTAAATATTAGAAGTAATAAATATTATTACCATTTAACTAAGTAATAATATTATCATTATAGTTATTACTCATATTATCATTAAGTATTAATATTAATACTATAGTTATTATTATATTTATTATTAGTATTAGTATTATCATTGTTAGTATTATAATTATTGTATTATTATGATTATTAGCATTAATATGACTATGAACATATTAACTACATTCATGTTACGGAATTTATAATAAAAGTGATGTGATAATAATTATGGAAAAATAGCTATAATTATAGGAAGACAAGTACAATTATGAAAACGAGTACAAATATAAGTTATAAAAAAAAAGACAGTAATCTTAAGTTTAGAAATTAAACATAAAGCGTAAAATAAATCAGATTATTATTATTAACACTGTTATTGTTATCATTATGTTATTAAAGTAAATTAACTTTTTATTTAAAACTATCCTTTATACTAAAATAAACATTATTACTATTATAATTATTAGTATTATCATTATTACTATCATTATTATTATTATCATACTTATCATTATTATTGTTATGTCAAATAGATATTTTATATAAAAATACATTACAATAATATTAATACTACATATCCCTATATTTTTATTAAAATGATAGTAACTAAGCTATATATATAAAATGTAACAATTAATATATAAATATATGTTGTTATCATATATAAATCCTAATATAAATTTTATTAATATCATGATATAAAGAATGATAATTATTAGTATATAAAATATATAAACTAAATATATTAAATCTAATTAACTAACATATAATATAACTAGTATATTACTAAAAACAATATACATAATTATTCAATTACGATTATGTGTATTAATATATATATATATATAAATGATATAGGTTCGTGAATCCGAGGCCAACCCTGCATTGTTCAATATAGTCATATGTATTTTTACTACAAAATACATTAGGTGAGTTTCATTTGCTCCCTTTTTAAATGCTTTTGCAATATATATTTTTGGGACTGAGAATACATACGCTGTTTTTATAAATGTTTTACGCAATAGACACAAGTAATCGAAACTACATTATATGGTTGAATTATCGAAATCGAATATGCCCTTTTTATTAAGTCTGGTAATCTAAGAATTAGGGAACAGACACCCTAATTGACGCGAACTCTAAAGATAGATCTATCGGGCCCAACAAGCCCCATCCAAAGTACCAGATGCTTTAGTACTTCGAAATTTATATCATGTCCGAAGGATGATCCCGGAATGATGGGGATATTCTTATATGCATATTGTGAATGTCGGTTACCAGGTGTTCAATCCATATGAATGATATTTTTGTCTCTATGCATGGGACGTATGTTTATGAGAAATGGAAATATGAAAATCTTGTGGTCTATTAAAATTATGAAATGATTATTTATGCTAAACTAATGAACTCACCAACCTTTTTGGTTGACACTTGAAAGCATGTTTATTCTCAGGTACGAAAGAAATCTTCCGCTGTGCATTTGCTCATTTTAGGGATATTACTTGAAGTCATTCATGACATATATCAAAAGACATTGCATTCGAGTCATTGAGTTCATCAAGATTAATATTAAGTCAATTATAATTAGATATATTATGAAATGGTATGCATGCAGTCAACTTTCGATGTAATGAAATTTTATCTTTTCAAAAATGAATGCAATGTTTGTAAAATGTATCATATAGAGGTCAAGTACCTCGCGATGTAATCAACTATTGTGAATCATTTATAATCGATACGGACTTCGTCCGGATGGATTAGGACGGGTCGCTACATGTATCAAGTACGTATCTCGTTCTAAACGACTAGTGACACTAACGGTCATAAAAGCATTCGAGATCAAGTTAAGTAATTAAGCACTTAATAACATGTTTTAAGATATTAACGAACGTAATTAACATGGATAACAATCCTAGAATATTATCTAGCTCAGTACGCACATATACGCAGATTCGTGAAAGTATAAAGTATAAATATAAGTTGAAAAAGTCGGGACGTTACATTACCCACCTGTTAAAGAAAATTTCGTCCCGAAATTTTAAGCTGAGGTAGACGGCATGGTTGGAAAGAGGGGAGGATATTTCTGCTTCATCTGATCCTCTCGTTCCCAAGTAAACTCGGGTCCTCGTTTAGCATTACAACGGACTCGGACGATTGGAATCTTGCTTTGCTTCAAGGTCTTGACCTCGCGGTCCATGATCTCAGCAGGTTCTTCTATGAAGTGGAGTTTGTCATCAATCGTAAACTCATCGAGGGGTATGAAAAGTTCTGGTTCGGCAAGACACTTCTTCAGGTTCGATACGTGGAAAGTGGTATGAACAGAACTTAATTGAGTCGGAAGATCTAAGCGGTAAGCAACGGGTCCAACACGCTCCAAGATTTCAAAAGGACCAATATATCGTGGATTTAGCTTTCTGCACTTTCCGAAACAGATTACACCCTTCCAAGGTGCGACCTTTAACATTACGCGGTCACCTACTTAGAATTCGAGATCTTTACGTCTAATGTCGGCATAGCTCTTTTGACGATTACGGGCCGTCTTGAGCCTTTCTTGGATTTGAACGATCTTCTCGGTTGTTTCATGGATGACTTCGGGTCTGGTGATTTTATTATCACCTACTTCGGCCCAACAAATAGGAGAACGACATTTACTGCCATATAAAGCTTCGAAAGGTGCAGAATTAATACTCGAGTGATAACTATTGTTGTATACGAATTCGGCTAGAGGCAAATGCTTTTCCCAAGCTTTTCCGAAGTCAATAACACAAGCTCGTAACATGTCTTTCAAGGTTTGAATTGTGCGTTCGCTTTGTCCGTCGGTTTGTGGGTGATATGCGGTACTCATGTCTAAACATGTTCCCAAGGCTTCTTGTAAGGAACCTCAAAATCTATAAGCGAAACTGGCATCTCGATCAAAAATAATTGATAAGGGTACACCGTGACGGGATACAATTTCCTTTATATACAGTTGTGCAAGTTTGTCCATTTTATCGATTTCTTTCATGGCTAGGAAGTGAGCGAATTTGGTGAGTCGGTCAATAATAACCCAAATGGTATCATAACCGCCTACCGTTTTTGGTAATTTCATGATAAAGTCCATCGTTATTCTTTCCCACTTCCATTGCGGGATTTCGGGTAGTTAAAGTAACTCTGATAGCCTTTGATGTTCGGCTTTGACCTTAGAATAAGTTAAACACTTTCTAACATAAGTAGCAATGTCCTTTTTAAGGTTCGGCCACCAATATTGTTCTTTGAGATCGTGGTACATCTTACCGGCCCCTGGATGAATTTAATACCTTGACTTATAGGCTTCGTCTAGAATAAGGGTTCGTAAATCCCCATAACTAGGTACCCAAATTCTTCCGACGAAATATCGGAGGCAGATCTCTTTAAGCTCGAATCGAGAGACGAGAACGTTCAAGCGTTCGTGAGAAATATTTTCATCTTTGAGAGCCTCATCTTGGGCTACACGGATTTGGCTATTGAGATTTGTGTGGATAGTGATGTTTAAGGCTCGGACACGAAGAGGTACCATTCTATCCTTTCGGCTCAAGGCATTGGCTACTACATTTTCCTTCTCGGGATGGTAACGAAATTCACAATCGTAAACGTTCAATGTTTTGATCCACCGTCGTTGCCTCATATTCAGTTGTTTTTGATCGAAAATGTGTTGGAGGCTTTTGTGGTCGGTGAAGATGGTACTTTTGGTTCCGTAAAGATAGTGTCTTCACAATTTGAGTGCAAAGACAACGGCTCCAAGTTCGAGATCGTGTGTCGTGTAGTTTCATTCGTGAATTTTCAATTGTCGAGAGGTATAAGCAATAACTTTCTTTTGTTGCATCAATACACACCCAAAACCATGTTTCGAGGCATCGCAATATACAATAAAGTCATCATTGCCTTCGGAAAGAGATAATATAGGAGCGGTGGTTAACTTTTTCTTTAAGGTTTGGAACGCCGTCTCTTGTTCGGCCACCCAAACGAATTTCTTTCCCTTGTGAGTTAACGCGGTTAAAGGACGTGAAATAAAAGAGAAACCTTCGATGAATCTATGATAATAACCGGCGAGGCCTAAAAATTGACGAATATGTGTAGGAGTAATGGGGGTTTCCAATTTACTAATGGCTTCGATTTTTGCAGAATCGACTTTAATACCTTGATCTCTTACAACATGACTAAGAAATTGAACTTCCTTTAACCAAAATTCACACTTGAAGAATTTGGCATAGAGTTGTTCTTGTCTCAAGAGTTCAAGCACGGGTCGAAGGTGTTGTTCGTGTTCTTCTTCGCTTTTCAAATAGATTAAGATATCATCTATGAATACGATAACGAATTTGCCTAGATACGGCTTACACACGTGGTTCATAAGATCTATAAATATAGCAGGTGCGTTAGTCAAACCAAATGGCATCACAAGAAACTCATAATGACCATAACGAGTTCGAAATGCAGCCTTAGGGACATCGCCCTCCTTCACCCTCAACTGGTGATAACCTGATCGCAAATCAATCTTAGAGTAAACACTTGATCCTTGCAGTTGATCGAATAGATCATCAATCCTGGGAAGGGGATACGGGTTCTTGATTGTCAACTTGTTTAGTTCGCGATAATCGATACACATACGGAAAGATCCGTCCTTCTTCTTTACGAACAAAATGGGAGCGCCCCAATGCGAAGAACTTGGTCGAATAAATCCCACAGTCTAGCAATTTGTGTAGTTGACTCTGCAACTCTTGCAGTTCGGAAGGTGCGAGTTGATAAGGCTCGTAAGCAACTGGAGCAACTCCTGGCACTAAATCGATCCGGAACTCTACCGGTCGCGGTGGCAGTAGTCCATGCAACTTTTCTGGAAAAACTTCTGGAAATTTACTAACGATTGGGACTTCATTGAATTTCCGATCGCGGTCTATTCGGTTTCTACTTTCTTGACATGTGCCAATATTGTAAAATGCCCTTTTCTCATAAACTTTTGAGCCTTCAAACAGCTTATGAGATTTAGCTTTGAGTTACACCTCTTTCCGTGTACTATCATTGGCACACCATTCTCACGAGGTATGTGAAGAATCTTCTCACTACAAATAACTTTCACTTTTATCTTTGAAAGCCAGTCCATTCCAACTATTACATCAAAGCTTCCTAACTTAATGGGTATTAGGTTAATCCTAAAGTCCATTCCAACTATTACATCAAAGCTTCCCAAATTGATGGGTGTTAGGTTGATCTTAAGGTCCATTATAACCAAATCTTATTATACTACCGTGAAAAATTCTATCAATCTTCTCAAATAACATCTGCTTGTGTGTAGGTAACTAATCCTTTCCAATTACTACTTTAAAACTTCCAAGTTTTGTTGACATGAGGTCATCTCCAAATGACCCACCTGTTAATTTTGAGGCACTACCTTAAATTATTCATCTACCTTTGTTATTTTTCCATTGCTTTGCTCCATAAAATATACTTAACGTCCATGGGTGTTAAGGGCTTACTAATCAAAACACTAAAGTTCTTAGATCTAGGGTATCGACCGCTCCAGTAGTAAACAACTCTGAAACAATAATATTGTTGAGAAGAAACGTAGTCTCCACTATACTCCAGATCCATGTGAGTCCCCTTTGACCTCCTTGGCCATGTGGCCATTTTTCCTCCACTTCTAGTAGTCCGCCTAATAAATACACCACTGTGTCTTCCAAAATTCACTTTCATCAAGTCATATTCCTCATGTAACAACATCAAAACTTCTGTATGAATTACCGCAATATAATCACATTGGCCAGTCATCATTATATTAAACTAATTCATACTTCCATTCCGTCATCACTTCACAACTTCAAGATAACGTGATCAACTTCGAGTTTCTACTCAACTCCATCTAAGTGATGCTCCATCCTTGCTATCTCAACAGGAAATATGCATATTTATCCCACCGCTTGTCGGTGTAGGTGCGTAAGTTCTGTAGGGTACGTATCGATGTTTAAATGTGTCGGTTCATGTCTTCAAAATGCTCGGGTTCGTGCAATGCTTCCAGGTTCCTTTAAAGAGCTTCAATCGTGTCCTCATGTCAGACAAGAAATGATATAGGGAAGTGTGAGGCAACTCTGAATTCATTGGGTATAGATGAGCATCAACGGAAGATACTTCAACCTGGGCGGAATTTAAATGCCCTTCTGACATCTTAATGTATAAGAGTGTTAGGGACCTAAGTCCAACTATGTTGTTAGATCTCGGACGGATGGTGTAGGATGAAGGTAAATAGTATACCAGGTTGTGAGATTTAAGTATTATTCTGAAAGTTTGTACATCGTGTGTGGCCCATCACGGTGAGCATGGTAAGTGTGACAAGGTGTGGTTACTCCGTCCATTCCACGGAGGGTTCCTCTTTCAAAGGATCTACTTTCGTTTGTGAATGCGTTGAGGGGAATTCTTCTTCGATTGCACAAGGAATCGCTTTGTTCTCAGGATCTGGTGGATGGTGGTAACTGATGGATTAGCATACAAGTCCCCAAAGTCGGATGAGTGGTGATGGATTGAGAAAATATCTTATGGTGCAAGGAATTTCAAAGTTTGTTCGGATACATGTGAGTTAACACTCGACTCGATTAATTAGAAACGTTGGCACATAGTATATCATAGCGGCACACAATAGTAACCTACTGTAGAGACCCATCCTAATCCATCCAAACGAAGTCCATATCGACTATAAATGATTCACAATAGTTGATTACATCGCGAGGTACTTGACCTCTATATGATACATTTTACAAACATTGCATTCGTTTTTGAAAAGACAATCTTTCATTACATCGAAAGTTGACAACATGCATACCATTTCGTAATATATCTTACTATAATTGACTTAATAATATTCTTGATGAACTCAACGACTCGAATGCAACGTCTTTTGAAATATGTCATGAATGACTCCAAGTAATATATCTAAGATGAGCAAATGCACAGCGGAAGATTTCTTTCGTACCTGAGAATAAACATGCTTTAAAGTGTAAACCAAAAGGTTGGTGAGTTCATTAGTTTAACATAAATAATCATTTCATAATTTTAATAGACCACATGATTTCATATTTCCATTTCTCATAAACATACGTCCCCTGCATAGAGACAAAAATATCATTCATATGGATTGGACACCTGGTAACCGACATTAACAATATGCATATAAGAATATCCCCATCATTCTGGGATCCTCCTTCGGACATGATATAAATTTCGAAGCACTAAAGCATTCGGTACTTTGGATGGGGCTTGTTGGGCCCGATAGATCTATCTTTAGGATTCGCGTCAATTAGGGTGTCTGTTCCCTAATTCTTAGATTACCAGACTTAATAAAAAGGGCATATTCGACTTCGATAATTCAACCATAGAATGTAGTTTCGATTACTTGTGTCTATTTCGTCAAACATTTATAAAAGCAGCGCATGTATTCTCAGTCCCAAAAATATATATTGCAAAAGCATTTAAAAAGGGAGCAAATGAATCTCACACATATAAATATTGTAAAACATTTAATAAAGCATTTGCATGTATTCTCAGCCCAAAAGTGTAAAGAGTAAAAGGGGCAAATGAAACTCACCATACTGTATTTTGTAGTAAAAATACATATGACGACATTGAACAAAATGTAGGGTTGGCCTCGGATTCACGAACCTATATCAATTGTATATCTATTAAGACATATAATGGAGATCACAAAATTTTATTTATTAATTTTATATTATATATATATATATTTGTAGTTATGTAGAGTTTATACTAATTTCTATTTAAAAAATATATACTTTATTTATATATATTATATATTAAATTATATGTTATATATTTATTTTGTATATATATTTAAAATAATTAATATCTATACATTTGGTTATTTTGATATATCTATATATATACATTTATATATAATTAGTATTATTTTCAAAATTAGTAGTTTGTTTTACGTAAGTAGTTATATAAAAAAAAATATGATATTATGTTTGATATATAGTTATATGAACATTAATATAATTATAGGATATATAATAAATCTATTTTTTTTTGATACAAAATATTTAATTGCTAATAATGATAGTTTTGTTGATGATAAAATGATAGTTTTCTTAAAAATGTAAATTTCAATGATGATACAAATTTTTAATAAAAATTTTACATTTTGAAAAATAATGATACTTTTGATAATAATAATAATAATATGAATATTGATAATAATAATAATAACTATAATAATTTTTCTACTAATGATAAAAGTGATAATAATACTAATAATATTTAATGTTAATACCTAGTGATAACAATTAATAATAATACTAATTATACTAATAATCATATTCTAATGTTAATAATAATAATAATTAACTTAATAATAAAAATAATTAATATTAATAATAACAATAATAATAATAATAATAATCATAATAATAATAATAATAATAATAATAATAATAAACATAGTAACTACCTCAAAAAAAATAACTGCATTTACCCAGGCTTGAACCTGCAACCTCTCACTAATCACACAACCCGCTTAACCATCTGTCTATCTATTATCTTTCTGAAATAAATGATACCCAATTTCCTATAACTCTTAATTCTCTGCCTTTTTCTTCTTCAAAATAATGGAAAGAAAATAAAAAATGTCGCAGTCTTGAATCGAACCGAAGACCACTTGGTTAAACCAAACACACTACTAAACCACTCCTCCATTCCTGCTTTTCTGTAATATATCTCGACCCATATATAAATAACCTGTTGTACTCCTATTTCCCTTTTTCTTCTACTTCTTAATTAATCGAAGGTGAAATTAATCACAACAACATGTATTTCACGTATCATTAACTCCATAAACATAATTCTAATCATAATCTAATTTTCTATATCATCATCTTAAACTAGTCTAACATCATCCTCTAAATCATCGACCTCATTATCGTTCATTTGTGAGATTGAACGAAAACTAGGAACAGAAACGATTAGTCGAGCAGTAGCAGGCCTGGGTGATTTTTGAGGTGTAGATTGGATCCGGAAAGTAACAGTAGTTCAACGAGTAGGGTTTTTGGGTCACTTCCGAAGTAAAATATAAGAGGCGAGCATCAGATACTTTTAATGGCCCAAGTTTTGCTTGTTAGTTCAAGGAGTTAATGGACTAAGTTCTTACTTGAATATGGCCCAATTTAAGATCTGTATAAAAAAAATCAAACGGCTGTACAGGATAGCGAGTTATACAGCCTTCACCTTTTTCCTTTTCATTAGTGGCATCTACTACCAATCATCAACATTATAACATAATCATTATGTTCAATATTCATCATCATATACTACGTTTATTTGATGCATCAATATCACAAAATTATCATCATCTTCATTATTAATAACCTCATCACATGGAATCATAGATTCATCATTGTCTTCTTCTTTGTTTAATAGAAACAGATAATATAATAATAGCAACCTCATTTGTTGTGTTGGTTGGCATTGCGATCGAAAAGAAGGAAAAATCTGTATAATCATCGCCTGTTGAGGTTTTGTTTGGTTCGACTGGAAATAAGAAGTTGTCATTACAGTAGGTGTAAAGGAAAACAGGTAACAAAAGATAGAGAAGAGAAGAAGAGAGGGAATGAGGTGACTCAATGATGATTGTTGAAGATGATGTTACGATGTAATCTTGTTCCCAATAGGTTAGTGACCGACCCTTGACCATAACACCTTGTTCGTTGATGTGTTGTTGTTATGTAACCGGTGTAACTTTCGTGTGCCAGGTGTCATGATCCACTGTGATTCGGTTGTCAATGGTGGTATTCGAATTTTTGAATAGAACAGAACCGTAGAATATGGTGATGATAGTTCTCCAATTTTAGATGAAGATGGAGGGTTGTGAGGTGATTTGTTTGTTTAGCACATGAAACAGGAAAATGACTTTGGTGGTTGTAAAGATGAAGAATAGAGGGAAACCTTTTCTGTTTTCTTTTTATTTTCCTTTTTCCTCTCCCAATTGCAGATAGTATGATATTATATGAAGATAATATCCATAAAGTTGAGACTAGTAACAATGATAAGATTGATTTGTTTTGTATTGACAATGAGGTCGATATTAAAGGAAGATTTGTAGACAGAAAGGACGATACAGATAATAGAATAAGGAATTGATGTTGATGCAAAACTGCTCCCTATAATTGTTGAACGTGACACAGGATTGATCAGACAGAAGACAAAATTATCTACAGTTCCGATTGAGATGTTAAAAAAACTTTGGATCCTATGATTTTTGTATACGTATTTATTTATATATGTATATATACGTATTTGTATATATATATATATATATGAGCTGTATTAGTTTTATATAACTGATGTATATCTACATATATATACATACTGACTTTTGTATTATATACATTCTATTAATAATTTAAGAATGTTATTAAATAAAATACCATTACTAATAATAATAGAAACAAAATAATAATAATATAAATGAAAATTTTATTAAAATTATACTAATAGTAATAATAAGAATAAGAGTAATGATAATAATAATATATGTTAATTATACAAATAATATTTTAGATATATCATGTTATGTGTATCAAATTTCATATTTATATTTTTATAATTTCATACTATTACATATACTTACATTTATATATATGTATATACTTATTTACAACATTTGTTCGTGAATCGTCGGGAATTGTCAAAGGGTAAATGCATTTATGTAATCTGTTCCAAAGTTTTCGAGACTCAGCATTACAGACTTTGCTTATCGTGTTGAAATTATACAAAGATTAAGTTTAAATTTAGTCGGACTTTCCCGGATCGTCACAGTACCTACCCGTTAAAGAAATTTCGTCCCGAAATTTGAGTGAGGTCGTCATGGCTAACAATAAAAATGTTTTTATGACGAAAATGAGTTGATATATAGAGATTTATCATCATTGAGTAATATAGATAAAAAATTCTATTATTCGAAAAGTACGAGTGAAGCTATCACAAAAGAGTGAAATGAGGAATTTACGATTCGTCTTACTTTTGACGTAGCCACGTTTGAATTTCGGATTTCAAGGGATTTAAAAGAAAATTTTGGAAATCTATAAGATCTGATTCTTCAGTGAATAAGGAGATTAAGATCTCTTCAATTAAATGCGATGATCTGTCTCGATTGCTATGTCTGATATTTCTACTATAAATGAACTCCTTCCATTCCATTACTTCCTACCACTCCCATTTTCTATATTTTAATTCATACTTTCAAATCATCAATCAAAATGCTTCATCCAGTTGTAATTCTGGATATATTCCTGACTTTCATATCAATCATTCTCTTTTTTTTTCTTTTTTTTTATCTACCAATGGAGGAATATGTTTACTTCTACTTCGCTCTTGGGTTTATTGTGTTTATCGTACTCTCGTGTCTTTATATTGCTATTTGTATTAATGTACACTGTTTGTGATTACTGTGTTGTTGTCGAGTTTTATATCTTCCCTTACGTTTCAGAGCTCTTTGCCTTTTCATTCTCTTCTCGACCTCTAGTAAAGCGAGTAATGGTCCAGAATTCATAAGTATGGAGTTTCGAATGAACTTATTGTTCTAATCAAAAAAAAAGAACGTAATAGCATGATTTGATTTATCAAATTACCATAATCACTGAGAATAGAACTATCAAGAATATATTTTCTTGATATGTTTAAAAGTTAAGCAGAATGAAAGAGTTATGTAACATAGTTCATGATAAAGGTATGATCTGTGATCCTTTATCATGTTCCATTAGAACTCAGCATGACTTACTATAATATAATCACGTTGGCCAAGTGTCATTATATTATACTAACCCATGCTTCAATTCCCAACACTTCTCCACAATTCGTTCATTATTTATATATAGATTTTACAGAAGTTTCCAATATAATGGAATACAGAAAACATGAAGAGGTAGATAATTTCGGACAAGAATATTTATTAAAATATCCTCAGAAATATCGAAGATATTTATGATGATATTTTGGAATTTCTAAGTTCGAAGGTTGATGAGGAAAAATTTTCTGCAAGATTTTAATATGACTTCGGAGCAATATATTCTCTAAAGATTTCATCGAATTCAGAATTACCTGGATTCTTTGAATATAGGGTTTGGTCCTTGTATTTGTCCTTGGTCTCCTTCATGGTTAGCTCAATCCATTTTTCAGTACCAAATTTTCTATCGAGCGTTCCCAACATTCCATTCTTTATTATCAAAATTTTGACCGTTTAGATCATCTATGATTTTACTGTCTTGTCTGCATTTAATGCAGTCATATCTGAATCATTGGTTATCAATCCAAGGTGGTTTTAAGAGGATTGTGTTTTTAGATGATTAAATGCTGATGGTAATATGGTGGAATATAAAAGGTTCCCTGGTAACAATAAAAGAGCACACATATATATCAAAAGTTATAATAAGGTTGTTTCGAACGGAAAGCTGAAGTTGATTTGCTGGAGCTGTGACAAAATTTGCTATTCTGAAAGGGATTACCAAGTTATTTTGGATAATAATAACTCTAAAGGAACTAGCACTGCTACGTGTTAAATGTTCACTCAGTTTCTGAGGGTTTTTCATGTGCATAACTATGTGCATAAATCTTTCCTTCCATAGATGAAGTACGGTTGGTTCATCCTCTTGATTGAGGTGTTTTCAAGAATCATGAAAGGTTTGGACGCCGATTGAAATCGTCAAGATACAAATGAGGTTTAAGATGGAATCAAGTGGCAAACTTGAAGAATTGTTTAGTTTCATATGTTATAATCAATATTTTAATTCATTTTAATTGTTCAATGTTATTAGTCCACAGTCGATAGTCCACAGTTATCAGTCCAATAATTCATATATAGTTTAATATATAATATTCAAATTAATTAATACGTATCGTGACCCGTGTACATGCCTCAGACTCGATCACAACTCAAAGTATATATATTATTTAAGAATCAACCTCAACCCTGTATGGAGAACTCGATCATTACTGCATATAGAGTGTCTATGGTTATTCCAAATAATATATATATATATATATATATATATATATATATGCGTCGATATGATATGTCAAAACCTTGTATACGTGTCCCGATATTTAAAGTGCGTAAAATAAATAACTGAAATTAAATGACGATAAATAAAATTGCGAGAATTAAAGTTGCGATAAATAAAAGGTAATACGGAATTAACAGTTAGCTAGGAATAGTTAGCTAGGATTTTGTTAGCGTGGATTCTTAACAAAATTTCTCATAATTAAATCGTTTGTTTCTAACAAATTTTATTTTATCCAATGTTTTCTTCATTATGCCACTTGTCGGATTCTGATAGGTCAAAATCCAAATATGAAGTTGAATGAAAATGGTTATTCTACGGTGAACGGTTACGTATATCTGTGGATGTAAGTAGAATAGTAAATGACTGTTGAATCAGATTCGAAGAGTGTATAGTGTAACTTATTAATGTGGAATCTAAATATTCCTCGGGTATTACCTACCCGTTAAAATATTTTCACCATTAACAGTTTGTACAATAAAACTTTTAGTTACAATCTTTATGAAAACATATATACATATATTTTCTTTGGACGTAATCATGGATTTAATGAGTCAATGTGATATTAAACTCATCAGATTTATGGCTAGAACTAGAGTACATAATCTCTAAAACATTAGAGATTACATAATTTCCATGAAGGATGAAGATAGTTTATGTATAACGATTCGTAGAACGATGATTATGCTTGTGGTTTAGATTGCGAGGTTGAGACGTGTGATGATGTTGTTGTTGTTGGTATTGGTTATGCTGCCGGTGCTGCTGATGGTGGTTCTGTT
Source organism: Rutidosis leptorrhynchoides (assembly GCF_046630445.1). Lineage (NCBI taxonomy): Eukaryota > Viridiplantae > Streptophyta > Magnoliopsida > Asterales > Asteraceae > Rutidosis > Rutidosis leptorrhynchoides. The sequence continues at coordinate 298,579,020 of NC_092337.1, forward strand.
GCTGTCGGTGCTATAAGTGTTGTTGTTACTAAGGTTGGTGATGATGTTGGTGTAGTAAGTATAGCTTGTAAATCACGCACCATTCTTGTCAGGGTTTCTATTCTACCCTCTATCATTTCTATCCATCCACTCATTTGATTCGATAGATCTTGATTATCAATTCAAAGTTCCTTAACTTCTTCTAATATTCCCCATCGATTGGTATTCGGAAGTAGAGGTTGAATATTTTCTGAGATTGCAGTAATGCGACCTTCGAGGTGGCAAACTTTAGCAAGAAGGGTGAATACAGTGTTGCGCATAGGTTCACCAGTGAGTACATCATTTTCTCTGATGTTAGGAGGTAAGTTTGGTTTGCGGTAGGGCTCGCCTTCTTCATTTCTCCATCGAGTGAGTAAGCCTCGGACCCACCCCATCTCCTCCACAAAGAAAAATAAATAAATAGTTGAGGCACTTCTGGTTCATTGACTTCAGAGTCTGCTTCAATATACATCTCTAAATCGCTTCCGGAAATAATGGAATCCAAGCTAGGTGTAGGATCCATCTCTCACGATCAGTTAAAGGGTTTTGATATGAAATGATTTTCGAATATCGAATGATATTCTAATTATATATAGAATATCTATACATACTTCCAAAGATCCCGTGAATTATGGAGAAAATTAAGGAAACGTGTCAGATAAAGTCTACAGTGACAGATATGCTAAGATATGGATTAGTAGACATGCTAAGATATGAATTTTGTCTATGCACTATTCATGCAATCAATGCAGTAAGATGTATCTAGACTAAGAATGATAAGCAGATGATTTTCGACTAGAAATGATAAGCAAAACTTTTGACATGCAGACACGGTCGAAGTCCAGACTCACTAATGCATCTAAACAACTATCAGTTAAACACATAAATACAAGACCTGGTTCGCTAAGACCACCGCTCTGATACCAACTGTAGAGAACCGTCCTAATCCATCTGGACGAAGTCCATATCGACTATAAACGATTCACAACAGTTGATTACATCGCGAGGTACTTGACCTCTATATGATACATTTTACAAACATTGCATTCGTTTTTGAAAAGACAATCTTTCATTACATCGAAAGTTGACAACATGCATACCATTTCGTAATATATCTTACTATAATTGACTTAATAATAATCTTGATGAACTCAATGACTCGAATGCAACGTCTTTTGAAATATGTCATGAATCACTCCAAGTAATATATCTAAGATGAGCAAATGCACAGCGGAAGATTTCTTTCGTACCTGAGAATAAACATGCTTTAAAGTGTCAACCAAAAGGTTGGTGAGTTCATTAGTTTAACATAAATAATCATTTCATAATTTTAATAGACCACATGATTTCATATTTCCATTTCTCATAAACATACGTCCCCTGCATAGAGACAAAAATATCATTCATATGGATTGGACACCTGGTAACCGACATTAACAATATGCATATAAGAATATCCCCATCATTCCGGGATCCTCCTTCGGACATGATATAAATTTCGAAGTACTAAAGCATCCGGTACTTTGGATGGGGCTTGTTGGTCCCGATAGATCTATCTTTAGGATTCGCGTCAATTAGGGTGTCTGTTCCGTAATTCTTAGATTACCAGACTTAATAAAAAGGGCATATTCGATTTCGATAATTCAACCATAGAATGTAGTTTCAATTACTTGTGTCTATTTCGTCAAACATTTATAAAAGCAGCGCATGTATTCTCAGTCCCAAAAATATATATTGCAAAAGCATTTAAAAAGGGAGCAAATGAATCTCACGCATATAAATATTGTAAAACATTTAATAAAGCATTTGCATGTATTCTCAGCCCAAAAGTGTAAAGAGTAAAAGGGGCAAATGAAACTCACCATACTGTATTTTGTAGTAAAAATACATATGACGACATTGAACAAAATGTAGGGTTGGCCTCGGATTCACGAACCTATATCAATTGTATATCTATTAAAACATATAATGGAGATCACAAAATTAAATTTATTAATTTTATATTATATATATATATATATATATATATATATATATATATATATATATATATATATATATATATATTTGTAGTTATGTAGAGTTTATACTAATTTCTATTTAAAAAATATATACTTTATTTATATATATTATATATTAAATTATATGTTATATATTTATTTTTTTATATATATTTAAAATAATTAATATCTATACATTTGGTTATTTTGATATATCTATATATATACATTTATATATAATTAGTATTATTTTCAAAATCAGTAGTTTGTTTTACGTAAGTAGTTATATAAAAAAAATGATATTATGTTTGATATACAGTTATATGAACATTAATATAATTATAGGATATATAATAAATTTATTTTTTTATACAAAATATTTAATTGCTAATAATGATATTTTTGTTGATGATAAAATGATAGTTTTCTTAAAAAATGTTAATTTCAATGATGATACAAATTTTTAATAAAAATTTTACATTTTGAAAAATAATGATACTTTTGATAATAATAATAATATGAATATTGATAATAATAATAATAACTATAATAATTTTTCTACTAATGATAAAAGTGATAATAATACTAATAATATTTAATGTTAATACCTAGTGATAACAATTAATAATAATACTAATTATACTAATAATCATATTCTAATGTTAATAATAATAATAATTAACTTAATAATAAAAATAATTAATAATAATAATAACAATAATAATAATAATAATAAACATAGTAACTACCTCAAAAAAAAATAACTGCATTTACCCAGGCTCGAACCTACAACCTCTCACTAATCACACAACCCGCTTAACCATCTGTCTATCTATTATCTTTCTGAAATAAATGATGCCTAATTTCCTATAACTCTTAATTCTCTGCCTTTTTCTTCTTCAAAATAATGGAAAGAAAATAAAAAATGTCGCAGTCTTGAATCGAACCGAAGACCACTTGGTTAAACTAAACACACTACTAAACCACTCCTCCATTCCTGCTTTTCTGTAATATATCTCGACCCATATATAAATAACCTGATGTACTCCTATTTCCCTTTTTCTTCTACTTCTTAATTAATCGAAGGTGAAATTAATCACAACAACATGTATTTCACGTATCATTAACTCCATAAACATAATTCTAATCATAATCTAATTTTCTATATCATCATCTTAAACTAGTCTAACATCATCCTCTAAATCATCGACCTCATTATCATTTATTTGTGAGATTGAACGAAAACTAGGAACAGAAACGATTAGTCGAGCAGTAGTAGGCCTGGGTGATTTTTGAGGTGTAGATTAGATCCGGAAAGTAACAGTAGTTCAACGAGTAGGGTTTTTGGGTCACGTCCGAAGTAAAATACAAGAGGCGAGCATCAGATACTTTTAATGGCCCAAGTTTTACTTGTTAGTTCAAGGAGTTAATGGACTAAGTTCTTACTTGAATATGGCCCAATTTAAGATCTCTATAAAAAAAAATCAAACGGCTGTACAGGATAGCGAGTTATACAGCCTTCACCTTTTTCCTTTTCATTAGTGGCATCCACTACCAATCATCATCATTATAACATAATCATTATGTTCAATATTCATCATCATATACTACGTTTATTTGATGCATCAATATCACAAAATTATCATCATCTTCATTATTAATAACCTCATCACATGGAATCATAGATTCATCATTGTCTTCTTCTTTTTTTAATCGAAACAGATAATATAATAATAGCAACCTCATTTGTTGTGTTGGTTGGCATTACGATCGAAAAGAAGGAAAAATCTGTATAATCATCGTCTGTTGAGGCTTTGTTTGGTTCGACTGGAAATAAGAAGTTGTCATTACAGTAGGTGTAAAGGAAAATAGGTAACAAAAGATAGAGAAGAGAAGAAGAGAGGGAATGAGGTGACTCGATGATGATTGTTGAAGATGATGTTACGATGTAATCTTGTTCCCAATAGGTTAGTGACCGACCCTTGACCATAACACCTTGTTCGTTGATGTGTTGTTGTTATGTAACCGGTGTAACTTTCGTGTACCAGGTGTCATGATCCACTGTGATTCGGTTGTCAATGGTGGTATTCGAATTTTTGAATAGAACGGAACCGTAGAATATGGTGATGATAGTTCTCCAATTTTAGATGAAGATGGAGGGTTGTGAGGTGATTTGTTTGTTTAGCACATGAAACAGGAAAATGACTTTGGTGGTTGTAAAGATGAAGAACAGAGGGAAACCTTTTCTGTTTTCTTTTTATTTTCCTTTTTCCTCTCCCAATTACAGATAGTATGATATTATATGAAGATAATATCCATAAAGTTGAGACTAGTAACAATGATAAGATTGATTTGTTTTGTATTGTATTGACAATGAGGTCGATATTAAAGGAAGATTTGTAGACAGAAAGGATGATACAGATAATAGAATAAGGAATTGATGTTGATGCAAAACTGCTCCCTATAATTGTTGAACGTGACACAGGATTGATCAGACAGAAGACAAAATTATCTACAGTTCCGATTGAGATGTTAAACAAACTTTGGATCCTATGATTTTTGTATACGTATTTATTTATATATGTATATATACATATTTGTATATATATATATATATATATATATATATATATATATATATATATATATATATATATATATATATATATATATATATATGAGATATATTAGTTTTATATACCTGATGTATATCTACATATATATACATACTGACTTTTGTATTATATACATTCTATTAATAATTTAAGAATGTTATTAAATAAAATACCATTATTAATAATAATACTAATAATAATAGAAACATAATAATAATAATATAAATGTTAATTTTATTAAAATTATACTAATAGTAATAATAAGAATAAGAGTAATGATAATAATAATATATGTTAATTTTACAAATAATATTTTAGATATATCATGTTATTTGTATCAAATTTCATATTTATATTTTTATAATTTCATACTATTACATATACTTACATTTATATATATGTATATACTTATTTACAACATTTGTTCGTGAATCGTCGGGAATTGTCAAAGGGTAAATGCATTTATGTAATCTGTTCCAAAGTTTTCGAGACTCAGCATTACAGACTTTGCTTATCGTGTTGAAATCATACAAAGATTAAGTTTAAATTTGGTCGGAAATTCTCGGGTCGTCACACCTACAACATTAGTCTAAGGCAGTAAATAACAGAGTAATACTAGTAGTGTCATAGAGTAGTGTTATACAATAGTATCATATAATCGATAGCAAATAACAGTAGCATGCAATGGTTACATGTAGCAGTAACAGATGATAGTGGCATACAGTAGTTACATATAGTGGTAACAAATGACAGTAGTATACAGTTGTTGCCTATAGCAGTCACAGAGGACAGTGGTATTTAGTAGTTGTAGTAAGCAGTAGTATATAGCAGTATTATGCAATCAAAAGCAGATAGTAGTAGCATGCAGTAGCATGCAGTAGCAATAAGCAGTAACATGCAGATATATAACAGTAGCATGTAGCAGTAGCGTATAGTAGTACCATAAAGTAGTACCATAAAGCAGTAGCATATAGCAGTAAACAGTTACAATAAGCAGTTTTTGCGGGATCAGGTAAACGATCAAGTTGTAGATTAGTTCTATTAGTGAATTCTAGTCAACTCGGTCAAGACACACTAATGCAGACTCATTCCCTACAAACAATGCTCTGATACCAAATGTAAAGCCCCGTCTAAAACTTCTATGGTACAGATCATCAACAACAGGTCCATTACAAGGTATAACACTATATGCTGTTTTAATACAAGGTTTTCCATTCATAAAAAGATAACGTTTTTCCAATGACAAATGTTTTAAAAAAGTAAAGTGCTTCTACGAATAGAAAGCGTTAACCATAGTACGTGACACTTAGGTCATTACAAAGCCATAGTTCGAATATAACTTAAGTAGTGAATGCAAAATAAAAAGTTCCATGATTAAGAGACATCTTTAACAACGCAGAGTACAGCAGGAGTCTAACACATCAAGTCTATTATAGCGGAAGCAATTTCGTCTAAGCACCTGAGAAATAACATGCTTTAAAAAGTCAACATGAATGTTGGTGAGCTATAGTTTTATTGTAAACAATAATGTAATGTAGACCACGAGATTTTGTATTCAAAATAGTATGAAAAGTATATGCTTAACCGTGGGCGCTTGGTAACTAACTTAACAAATTAATATAATATATCACCTCCTAAAAGTACACTTGGCGAGTGCATTAAAATAGATGAAGTATTAAACACCCATTGAATGCTAGAGCGACTAGCCCGAGTGGGGATGTCAAACCCTATGGATCCATATCTAAGATTCGTGTCTACCGGTTCATAAACCAATAGTTAAATGTTACCGAGCTAAGGAGAAAATTTGTGCCGTTATGTCACCCACACATATATAAAGTGAAAGTACTCGTGTCTAGTATGCAAAACATAAAAAGCGCATGTATTCTCAGTCCCAAAAGTAGTTAAAGTAAAAAGGGAGCTATAACTCACAGTGGTTGTACGGTAAAGTTGATACGAAAATGTAAGCAAGTAGTAAGTCGATCCAAAGGTCCTCAACCTAATTCAATGGTTACTAAGTCAGTAAATCGTCCCAAAAAGTTTAAAGTAAGTAAGTTAAGTCTTAAGTATCATCATTATCATCATATGTAAAAGATAAAGTAAGTTTTCAACAAGGATAGAGGTCGAAACGAAAAGCTGAATTCGAACAGCCACTACGACCTCTACATAAACGTAAATGACGCGCGGCCTGTGGCTAAGGCTCCAATTGTTAGTCCTCTTACCGCTGTCCGAATCTAAGATCCTAACTCGATGTCGTTTGACCGTGATGAAGGTCAAAGCGCGAGTAGGTCAGAAATTTTGGTTAAGTAGTAACACGTACGCTTGAGTCTGTGACACGTACGGTTGATACTTTCACATGTACGGTTGATATTATCACACGTACGATTGATAACCTGAACCACACAGTTTACCCTTTGGTAAAGTTTTCAAGATGTTTAATTCAAATAATTACGCGTTGGCTGCACCGTTAGTTCAGAGCATTACGAATATGACTCAACGATTACTCCTTGCTGAGAGTGAATCAGGAAGTGGTACGAAATGTCCCAGGTTACTGAATATGGATAATTATTCTACTTGGAAGTCAAGGTTTAAGATTTGGTCTGATGGTCAGGACACGAAGCTTTGGAAGTACATTGAAACCGAATTTCAATGGCCACGTTCACCAGTTACGAATGAGTTGTATACATTACACAGCATGCCTTCTGAAGAACGTGAGGAGTATAACTTGGAGAAAAAGATGTACTGTAATTTGACAAGTGCTCTTGATGGTCCGATTTTCCATCAATTTCTATGTCATGATAATTCATTCAAGATATGGGAAGCACTTCATACTTTCAATGAAGGAAATTCATCTTGCAGAACTAGAAAAGGTTTAGAGTTGAAAGCTGAGTTTGATCGCTTTCACTGGAAAGTTGGAGAGTCTATGACAGAATTGGTTGAAAGATTTCATCATTTGCTAGCTGAAATACATAAGCATGATGTAACTATTGAAGAGAAAGACAAAGTGACATGTCTAGCTGGAGCATTACCATTAGAATGGAATGGTTTTGTATTAACTATGAAAACTAGTGGAGAATTAGCTACTGCTACAGTGAACTCGTTTATCACAAGACTTCAGGAAGAAGAACTAGAGTTGTTAAACAAAGTCAAAAGGTCTAAACAAGTTCAAGACACCAAAATGTACTGTCCAAATGGTTACACACCGCCTAAGTCAGCTCATGCACCATTTCAAACATCTTTTGCTACGAACAATCAGAATATGTATGGTTTGAATGTTAACAGTGCACCTATTCAACAAACTTTGTATCCACCACAAGTTTCACCATGTTCACTCAACAATCAATCACAGCCTACTTCGAATACTACTGAGTCATCTACACCGACTGCATCAGATGTCCTTTCTGCACTTAAGAGCGAAAACATGAGGAAAGCCGGGAAAGAAAAGATTAGTGAAGATATAGCTTTACTGTCAAGCCTTGTTAATTTTTATGATAGTTATCTTGATGGTTGCATAGGCAATATTCATCTAAAAACTAAAGATTATCATCAACTTGATAAGAACGAAGCCGAGAAGATGGATATTATGTGGGGTATGGCAAATGTTATGAGACGTGCTAGAAATTATGAAAAGCGAACTGGGAAACCGATCAGTCTGACCAAAGATACAAAACTGGGTTTTGATATGAATATTGTTACTTGCTTCAACTGTGGAGAATTAGGTCATTTTTCAAGGCAGTGTACAAAACAAAAGAAGCAGGGTAATCGTAATCCATTCAAGAATCAGAATTATACTTCTCAGAGTCATTCAACTAAACGTGAGATCTACATTACTGATAAAGTAAATGAAGCTGATGCAGCTGAAAGTTCGAACAAAGCTTTGGTTGTTATTCATGGAGACGATGATGATTGGTCTATAAAGTTAAATGTGGAAGACCAACAACCTAAAGCCAACATGGCAAAGATCACCGAAGTAGAAGAAGACTGTGTGACTAGTCAAAACATAATTGAGAAGCTGACTGCTCGTACTGAAAGAGCTGAAGAATTGTCAAGAACCATTCGAAGAGAGAAGGTTTAGAAGCAAGTTGAGAGCAAATTCAAAAAGGCACGTGATTCTATTCCTCGTACACCTGAATCTGAAAGTGTTTCACCGACATCATCAGAGGACTACTACTTCAAAAATTGGAAGGATAAGTATGGTGATAAATCAGTGTTTGAAGACAGTCTAGAAGCAGATAATAGTGAAGAAACATTGGTTGATGCTGATAAGGAATTAGACGAATGGGGTAGAATGATTGCTGTTGATTTGGAGATGTTAGTTCTTTTGGGTGAAGGTTCAGATCTTGAAAGTGTAAATTCAGATGTTGATGATTCGGACAAGACGTCAGAATCAGAGGTTGAAGATAAAGCTGATCATACTGGAGTAGATCAAACTGATTTTGAAGCATTGAACAAGCAAGCAGTAGACTTATTGAAGATGTGCTTATCAGCTAGTGATCTTCAAAAAGGTTTTCGGTTTGACAAGAGCTAAGGATATATGGGACAGACTTGAAGAGATTCATTTGGGTAAAGATGTTGATACTTCAAAGTTTCTTACAGACTCGTCAGAATCAGAAGATGAGCTCGACGATAGGAAGAAGACAAACCTCTTTGCATTTATGGTTAAGACTTCCTCATCAGATAGTGCTCAACAGGTATCTTCTGATCCATCTACTGTTATTGAATGTGTTAAATGTGCTGAATCTAAGGTAACAATAGATAATTTAACTAAGGCATATGCGGAGATGAAAGAAAAATGGCATGCTGACCATGTGACCACTAAGGTTGAAAATGAGTTGAAAGAGCAAATCAAAGTTTATAAAAAACAACTTCACGATCTTAAATGTTATAACTTTGATATAAATCAAGCTTTAGTTAAACGTGTTGACACAATAAACGAATTGAAGAAAGAAAATGAATGTGTTAAAGCTGATTTAGAAGCTATGTCAATTAAGATGAAATGTTGGGCAAGTGCGTCACAATGGAATGCATTAATGGTGGAATTAAATGACACCAAGGGAAAGGGTATTAGATTAAAGGCCGTAGCTCCACCGTTTCAGAACAAATTTGTTAATGCAAATGTTGTTGATGGACGACCAGAAGACTGTATTCCACCTAGTTATGAGGACTATGTTGAGAAGAACAAAAAGTGTAGCTCAACTGAGAATGCACCTTCTGATGATACCACTGAAGGATCTTTAGATCATGAGAAAGATAAGAAAACTGGTCTAGGAGATAAGTCGGAGAAAATGAAGGTGATAACACCTGATGAGCCAATTTGGATTATGAAAAATCCAAAGCTTGCTAATAGAGTGGTTCCACCGGTTACACCTAAACCTGTATCTAAACCTGTTCCTAGAAAGAGTTCAAACGATTCTCCTGTGTTTGCAAAAACACAAGATCCCTCTTCCTCTAACTCTAATAATCAATATCAATCTAGAGGATATAGAGAATTTCGACAATTTTTTAGTTGTGGTGTGTTTGGACACATTGCTGCTAACTGTCCTACAAAGTATAGAACACCAAGACATAAGATTGACCTCACATATGATGATCACCGATCACATCATGCTCACAGAACAGGTTCACCTGTTCGTGATGAAGTTCGTACTAGAAGACATACGACAAATGTTGTCTATGGAGACTATATGAGAAAGAACTTCAATAGGTCAATTTCCCCTGTGAATATTAAGGTTCCTAAGAAGGATACCGAGGCAAGAGTTGCCGAATCAAGTGATCGAGGTAAAGCCTATGAATCTAAGGCACGATCACCTTCGCAAAAATCTAGTCGTAGGAAATACTTTTCCCGTACCAGACCACTAGTGAATCGCTCTGAAGATGAGCAAAATGTGAAAAACCAGGAGAGTAATGTTGCTTCTTCTAAACTGTCTAAATTTATGGTTTCAGACGATGAGGTTCCACCTGACTCAAATGGGAAATGGATGGAAGTTCAAGCTATAGGTGTTAATGGACAACCTACTGTCGTCCGGGCATGGGTTCTCATTATCAATTAATTCTTTTAATGTGATATGTAGGGAACCAGGCTACCTGCAAACAACACCTGGATAGTGGATAGCGGCGCTTCGAGACATATGACTGGACAGCTATCTCTTCTCTCGGATGTACACCCAATTAAGGGAGGTTATGTTGCATTTGCTGGAGATAAAGGATGTCACATTTCAGCTCAAGGTTTATTGAAGAATGATAAAGTTAGTTTCGACAAAGTAAACTACTGTCAAGAGCTTGCAAACAATTTGTTGTCGGTTTCACAAATCTGTGAAAAATCCTTCAAAGTAGCCTTTGATGACGAATTCAGCTACATTTTAAAACTAGAGTTTGTGATTCCTCCAGAAATGATTTTGATGAAGGCTCCTAGACAAGCTGATTTATACATGCTATATATATATATATATATATATATATATATATATATATATATATATATATATATATATATATATATGAATGTTGCTACTTCAACTGCTGAACATCATCAAGCTTTTGTTTCTAAAGTGACTGAACAAGATTCTATAACATGGCACAAACGCATGGGTCATTTAAGTTTTCAGAAGATGAACCATCTGGTTCACAAAAATCTTGTAGAAGGTGTTGATCTTCAATCTTTTTAGATTCCAGGAACATGTGTTCCGCGTAAGAAGGGTAAGCAGAGCAAGAAAGCTCATAAGTTGGTGAAGTACAATCCTATCTCTGCTCCACTTGAATTGTTACATATGGATCTTTTCGGTCTAATCTGTTTTGAAAGCATTGATGGAAGTAAGTATTTTCTGGTGGTAATTGATGATTATTCAAGATTCTCTTGGGTAATGTTCTTGAAAGAGAAGTCCGATACGTTTGAGAACTTAAAAGTGCTAATCAATCGATTAGAGACAGGTTTTAATTTGAAAGTCAGAAAGATTCGTTGCGACAACGGTACAGAATTCAAGAATCAGTTTCTTGGAGGTTTTTGTATTGAAAAAGGTATCAATATGCAGTTCAATTCTGCATACGCTCCACAGATGAATGGTGTTGCTGAAAGAAAGAATAGTGTTCTGATTGAGACTGCTAGAACTATGCTAGCTGATTCATCTTTATCTGTTCATTTTTGGGGTGAAGCTATTGCAAATGCTTGTTATATTATGTATCGAGTTTTAACTGTTAAACGACTGGGTAAGACTTGCTATGAGTTATTACATGGGAGAAAACCTTCGTTGAAGCATCTAGAACCATTTGGTGCCCCGTGTACCATTTTGAAAAGAAAATCAGGAAGTAAGTTTGATTCAAAAGTGGTTACTGGAGTATTTCTCGGTTACAGTTCTCCTAACAAGCGAGTTTTCAACAATGAGACGAGGTGTGTTGAAGAATGGTCTGAAGTTGACGTCCAACGGAATTACACAAAGACTGCTACCAAAAGTCATCCTTGGATTTTTAACTACAATGAGCTGATAGATTCACTTAATCTTGCTCCAGATCAGACGGAGAATGAAGTAGAGTTACAAATACTGTTTGATTTACAAAATGAACTAGAAGTTTCTGCCCCTACTTCAACTCCATTACCTACTGTCGTTGAACCAGCACAAGATTCAGATCAAGATGTTGATCCAGTGTACGATACCTGCGGATCTGATATTTCGAGTGAAAATTCTGATAATCCTGAAGATGGAGATACCATGAATCTACATCGAGAAATACCTGTTCCCGCACACCCAGTTCCCAGAACTACAGTTGCTCATCCAAGAGAGAACATTATTGGAGATCCGAATGCATGTGTTAGAACAAGAAGACAAGTTCAGTTTGATGGTCAAGTTGATTCTCATATGACAGCCGCTGCCGCATATTACGAGTACTCATGTCATATTTCTAGAATAGAGCCAAAGACAACAAAAGAAGATTTGAAGCATGTTTATTGGGTGATGGCTATGCAAGAAGAGATTCAGCAATTCCATCATCTAGATATTTGGAAATTAGTTACTAAGCTGCATGGTGCGAAAGTAATCGACCTCAAATGGTTTGGAAGTGTAAAGATGGCAATGTTACCCGTAACAAAGCAAGATTAGTTGCTAAAGGTTATCAGCAAGATCCTGAATTTGATTACGATGAAGTTTTCGCTCCTGTTGCCAGATTGGAAGCGATTCGCATTTTCTTGACTTTCGTGTCTTTTATGAAGTTTAAAGTTTATCAAATAGATGTTAATAGTGCATTTCTTTATGGCAAGCTAAATGAAAGAGTATATGTCAGTCAACCTCCGGGTTTTGAAGATCATCTTCATCCTGACAAAGTTTACCGATTACGTCGAGCCCTTTATGGTTTACATCAAGCTCCTAGAGCTTGGTACGGACGGTTATCGAGTTATCTGATTGAAAAAGGATATCAAATGGGCACGGTAGAGTGTACTCTATTCACAAAAGTTCAAGGTGATGACATTATTTTAATCCAGATTTATGTTGACGATATTATCTTCGGTGCTACTAAGCAGGAACTCGTTGATGAGTTCGAACCGGTGATGAAGGATGAGTTCGAAATGAGTAAATTGGGCCTCTTACACTACTTTCTTGGTTTACAAGTTGAACAGACTAGTAATGGTATTTTTCTTCATCAAGGAAAGTATGTAAATGATATACTCGAACATTTTGGTATGACTCAAGAACGTCCTGTGTCAACTCCGCTAGCTGTTAATCATGGTATTTCACTAGAGTACGAAGGAGAACCTGTTGACCCTACATACTATCGAGCAATCATCGGATTGTTTATGTATCTCACTGTGTCTAGGCTGAATATTATGTTCGCAACATGTCTGTGTGCTCGTTATCAAGTTAATCCGAATACAGTTCATCTTACAGCTGCCAAAAGAATTCTACGTTATCTGTTGCATTCGCCAAATCTCGGCATCTGGTATTCGAACGATGAGAAGTTTGATCTTGTAGCTTATAGCGATTCAGATTATGCTGGTTGCAAAATCAACAACAAGTCTACATCAGGAGGATGTCAATTTCTAGGTGAAAGGCTGGTGACCTGGCAATGCAAGAAACAAACTGCAGTTACTCTTTCCACGTGCGAAGCTGAATATATAGCTGCTGCTAGTTATTGTTCACAAGTTGTTTGGATCCAACAACAACTTCGTGATTACAGGCTAAGAATCTCTTTCTCTCCTCTTTATATTGATAATATTGCTGCTATAGCAATTACTAAGAATCCTGTGCAACATTCTAAGACTAAACACATAGGTGTTAAATATCATTTTCTTAGGGATTTCCATGAGAAAAAGATTATTGAGGTTAAGAGAATAGGTACTAAGGACCAAAGGGCTGACCTATTCACTAAGGCTTTTAATAAACCTAGGTTCTTACTCCTACTAGAGATGAATGGCATTGTTGATCGAGACAAATTAATTACGGATGTTGTGTGTGAGGGTTAGTCAAGATTTTAGACTTTACATGTAGGATACATGACATGTAGATTTTCGGTTCTTAATTATATGTATTACATATTTTTGCTTCCTGTCTGCATTTCTTTACATAATTTCTTTCATGATTGCATACTAGTCTGTAGATATTTTCTGTTTGGTTAAAATGCTAAAACACAAAAAGATTTTATATTTCAGCATTTTAGGGGGAGTATATGTTATCAGCAGAAAATACCTAAAAAGTGAAAAATGCCTCACCAGAAAATCTTAAAAAGTTGAAAAATCCAAAAATGAGCTTGTTTTGATTAATATATTGGAGATGAAGAAATTACTGTACTGAGAATTGATATATTTGATTAGTAATGACTGATTTGAACGTTTATGTCTATCTGTTGTGTGATGAACTGATAGATGTGACTTATGAATTCTTTACATTAGACAATCATAATAAGAATAATGATCATCTAAGATTCAGAAGTCATGGACGATCTGTAGCGTTTGAAGGTAATCACCTAATTATCTCCGAAACTGTATGAAATGATAGTTGTTGAGGAGCTCAACAGTCGGTTGAGGGTATCCCCAATCATAATTGATAATCGTTAGAGAAAGTTGGTGTTAGATGTCCCCAAGCAATATTCAACGTTGCTCTACCAATTCAGCTTCACAGCTATGAATGGGACATTCAATAGATCATTTAAGGGGTTGAGGATTATCTGTTTGGCTAGTGTATACCACGTTGTCACGGGCCTGAGACTTAATAATCGAAACTAAACCCTGAAAATTCAGAGAAAATTAGTTTATGTCGAAAGTAAGTGTCCCTTCTCGCTTAAGGTTGAAAAGTATAATTCCTTATTGTGGACCATTCAAGCATTTAAGGGAGAACACCTTCGAGTGATCTGAGCACACAACAAAGAAACATGAGTTCATGCATAAAAATGAAAAATCCATTCATGATGTCGTTCAAAATCAATATATCAAAAGACAGTGATATGCTGAAAAATAAAATATCAAAAGAAAATCAATGTCAATAAAATTGGCGTATCAAGATGGCAAAGTCCTGAAAGTATGAAGAATGCTGATTCATGATGTGCTCATAAAGAACTCAGATCATTCTTAGTGTGACGCCCCCACGCAGCTTGAATTGTTTAATCACGATGTTCACACTGAACTATCAAGATTCTTGTCGTCTGCAATATAGAGTTATATCCATTAAGACTGTAAGTTGGAAAGATACTTACCTAGATATACTCTAATACTTATTTATGAAAGTTTAACTTTCAATTCCGTTTTCCATGTCAACTTGAACATAAAGAAGTTAAGGGCCTCGAGATTTATTTCGTGTGACGACTGGTCATCAGGCAAGTCTGCTTTAACTGTAGACCAATCCAAGCGGTAAATACTGCGCCTATTCGGATAATCCAATATACTCTGAGATCAGTGCCAACTAGATTGAAGATTGTCAACACATTGGTAGAAGCCAAAGGCTGACAGGGCTATTCAAAATGCCGTGAGAACCATCCTGTTCAATTTGAATGAAGTACATGGAAAGAGATAACGGAAAGTTACGTGTAATGAATTGACAACCTAATAAAAATGCACAATCATAAGTGATGGAAGAATCAAGGATTAGTAAACTTAGCATGATCTCAAAAATCATTGCTTTATAGTGTTCAAGTAATTAATGCCGACATGATTGCCGATATGTCCGAAATGAATATGTTCATGTTTAATGAGGATTGATATCAGTAATTACATGATAATAGACATAGACTGGATAATTAGGAATGAACGACAGAAATTGATTCAATATGTCAGTTCTGATCCATTTTTAAAATAGTTAATCATCTTGCTCCAAAAAGAATGTGGATTTGTATGTCTTATATATATCTGTACTGTTAATTTGTTTGCATTGAAAACTGAAAAACAACAAAAAGATTTTGGTTTACATGTTATTGCATTTCATGATAGATTCTCTTTCATTTGCATAATTTTAGTTGCATGACATTTTACATCAGAAAATTCATAAAGATTCTATCATTTCCTTGTTTTTCTGATTATCCTCTAAGTGCATAACGACATCTGAAAGAACTTTGTTGAGATCAAGATATTGGGCCACCAAATCCATGAGATAGAAGTTTGTAGAGCTTGTGACTGTTTGAAGGACATTGATGATTTAGATTGCTAATGAACTTAAGTTGACATTACACTGTAGGATTTACTCTAGGAACACAGGATGATTAGAGTAATAACCTTTTTTATTTTAGGATTTTATCTGCCTAAGTGTTAATGGTCATTTCTTAAAGGTTTAGTGATTTCTGACTCAAGTTGAAAGTGCTTGTTAGATCTAAGATTGCCGAACGAGTCAAAATCCTAAGGTTGTAAAATTTTGAAGTTTTTAAATTGCCTAAGTGCTCACACGCACGCTTGATGTGTGAACCGTACGATTGACCACACATTTGAGGTTAACCATACGGATGACCCTGATCAAACTTGTCCTAAGACAATTGGGTCACACGCACGTGTGATTTAGGTGAGGCGTGCGTTTGATGGTGGATCGTGTGATCAATTGCACGGTTGATCACGAGAGTATAAATAGGGGTGATGAGCTCAGCAACTCACACTTATGCACCCAACTCGTTTTCTCTCTCTAAATTCGATCATCACCGATCAAGCATTCCTTTGCAACGAACGTTAAGCATACTTAGACAAATCCAGCGCCACCTATTAGGTATGATTTCATCGAGTTTAGATACCTTAATTTGTTGTTTTAATGAGTCGAAACCCTAAGGGTATATAACTTGAATTTTGTGGAATTGAAGGTTATTTTGATATGTATATGTAATTGTATTGTGTTTAACGGAACCTTATGATGCTATTGTGATGTAAATCGATCCATAAAATGCACAATTATGTGATTTTGATGATTTGAAAAAGGCATTTAATACTGGTTTCATCAGACATGCACGAGTGATGTCACTCGCACGCGTGAGAGATGACTCGCACGAGTCAGTGCACAGTTGATGATCAACCGTGTAGACCTTTGAGCTCACTCGTTTGTCTTGAATTTATTGATCACTCGTTTGCAAGAGCTGACACGTGTGATTACACGCACGAGTCACCACACGGTTGATTCACTCGCTTATGTTTTAATGCATCAGCCGTGTACCCTGTTTGAAATCATATTACTGCTCAAACGTGTCAACAGTGACACGAGTGACTATATCACTTGTACGGTTGATCTCTCAGCCGCACGTGTGACACTATCACTCGCACGTTTCATCCTGTTTAGCATGTTTATGACACGTTGATCCAAACGCTTTAATGCTTTATGTTGATTTATATATCTAACATCTCTGTTAATGTTTCAATTTCTGTTTAGATATCATCAGATGGCAGAACAACAAGTAAATGTTCCGGTTGTTAACATTGAAGGACAGGGGGAGCAACAAGTTAATCCACAAGCTAATCCTCAAGCTAATCCTATCAATCCACCTGCTCAACAGGAGATTCCGTTAGAAATGGGCAAACTGAATAATCAAGTCGCTCTTTATGATACTACTCTTGAGAGAGGTTCTCATTTTAAGGAGATTGTCGAGTTTCTTAAGAGATCAAGGATACACACTGCAATTTCTACTGAATGCACTGCATACTACAGTCATCAGAGAGAGTTCTGGAGAAATGTTGTGTTAGATGTTGATGAAGATAAGCTTGTTAGTAAGATTCAAGGTCATGATATTACTGTTTCTAAGGATGTGATTAGAAGGATTTTAGGTTTCAATGACGAGAACTGCTCCCATATGACTATCAGTAGAGAACGAATCCATGGTTGTTTTCAGAAGATGTGCTTATTCTTGTTACCTTGTTGGCAAATTTGAGCTGGTGAAGACATGTCTGCCACCACAGTTTAGATATCTTACTCATGTGATCATGCATTGCTTGAGTGGATGCAAACCGGGTTTTGATAAGCTGAACGAGAAAGTGCAGAGTATGTTTGTGTCACTTGTTCTCAAGGCTCCATACGATTTTTTCGGTTTTGTTTTCTACTATTTCAAGGCAAACCACTTCAGTTCTTCCCAGAGATACCTGATATACGCCCGTTTTCTTCAATTAATCATTAATGACACTGCACCTAATCTACCTAAGCTTGAAGAGGATATTATCCACCTGAAGCCGATGAATCCGATTACTTTTCGCAGAATGGAAGAGACAAGGATTGCGGATTTAAAGCCTGACTTTAATAGAAAGCTCATTTGTCATCTTATCAAGGAGAACTATCGATGTCCAGCAGGTAATGCGTGGAGAAATGAGGATTCAGACTCTGACTACAAAGTTTCTGATAAAGAAGGTGAGGGTGATAATCAACGAGCTACTGGTGAAGCTCAAGGAGGAGGTAATGTTAATGATAAGATTATCGAGGGTGATGATGAAGCAACTGAGGAGGATACCAGTTTGATTCAAAGGAAGAGGAAAGGAAAGGATCCTATGCCCGCAGAGCAACTGAAAAAGAAGGAGAAAAGAACGAAGTATTCTTATGATTCACCCCAGAGATCATCACAAGGAGGTTCGAAACAACAAGCTTAGAGGAAACCATCCAGGTTTATGAATAATGCAAGAGCGACTGTTACCTCACCGAAACCTGCCACAACAACACCTCAGGTCACATCAGATGAATACAAGACACAGCATAATCTACTGTTGTCGTTGATCACAAAAATAACCAATCTGGAGAATCAAGCTACTGAGGAGAAGAAGATCAGTAATGCTAAGATCGATTCGTTGGTGGAAGAGAACAAGAAGTTATCTGATAGACTGGACCGTCAGAAGGAAAGAACAGATAAATTGAAGAAGAAGTTTTCGGTGATTAAGAGTGAGAACAGGGAGAAGATGAAGAAGTTGAATGAAAAGATTGAACAGCTTACCTCTGGTAAAACAAAGTTGATTAAGGAGAGAGAATAAGAGTATTCTTCTGATTTGGGTGAAGGTGATGAAAAACACGATGAAGAAGATGCTGGAACTGGAGGACCCTCTTTTGATATACCGTTAGTGATACCTATTCGAAGTTTTAATGAATATGGTGAGGTCTTTACTGCTGAATATTATATGAATTATTCAAATGTTTTTAATGATGCAGAAAAGGGGGACGTTCCACCAAGTGGGTTTCCTTTGGAACAGCTTGCTGCTCTGGCATATGACAGCGAAAATGATACGGAGAATGCAGAGTCAGTTGAAGATGAAAACAAGGCTCCACAAGAAGAGTCATTGTCAAGTATCCCTTCCGAATCAATCCAAAATATCAACTTAAGTGATTTTGATAATTTGTTTGCTGATGAGAAGAGTGAAGATTATGTTGGTAAAGATAGTTTGAAAGAGGATGTGATTATTTAGTCCGAAGACGAATTTGTGACAGAATCTGATGATGAAGAAGAAGAAGAAGAAGAAGAAGAAGAAGTTGAGATTATTATGCCTTCGCTTGAGCCGTACTCGCATCCGTCACTCAACACTTTAAGTGACTTCTTCAATCTGAGGTGTGAGGAGAAAAGAAAGAACTTAATTGAGTTAGAAAAGGCGAGGAAGGTATACAAAGAACAAGTGAAAGAAGTGGATGTTATGTTAGAAAGGAACAAGAAGATCCGACATGAGAAACTGCTCGTTGAGAAAGAAAGAAAAGAAACTGAATTGAAAGATAAGAAACTCCGAGCCAAACAAGCTAAAGCCGAGACATGGAATGAGATTAATGAATGGTTCAAATGTGATAGGGTTAAAGTGAATAGAAATGTTAAGGAAGACGAAGATCATCAAAGTTGGTGGAGACAGAACGTTGTTAACCCTGATCAAGTAGATAAGCCAGAACTCGAGCCGCAGTTTTTCAGTTTCTATGAGAAAGGTAAAAGAACCAAGAAGTGCTCCAAGCGTAAAATTTTGAGTTGGGGCTATTTCAAGGAGATCAATTGTTTTACGATCAAGAGGGAAGGTGGAGTTAATTATATGGCACGTCCCAGTCACTTCAAAACTCTACCGTACTTCGAGATCAGGGAACTTGCTAAGCTGAAGATGTTGAACGCTGAAGATTGTGACCTTTCCAGGTTGTTTAAGAGACAACTCAGATATGAGTAAAAGACATGGAAATGGGACATCTTTAAGTCAACGGCCGCTAGGTTTTCCATACACCCGACAAAGAAAAATTCTAAGGGAGGACCTATCCGTGTTATTAAGTTCCATCCAGCTAAGTATATGAAACAATCTCCCTTGATGCCATTACCCAAGGATATCTGTAAGAACTTCAAATGGTGGTTCTATGAAGAATTGTCAGAGGAAGCAGTGATCTTGACTGCAATTTAGAAGGATGATGGAAGCATTCAGTTCGACAATGTGAGGATTCTAGATCCAATGTGGCTGAGGAACTTATCGAGATTTAATGTGGAGACTTTTCACCGCCATCACATTACATTCAGAGACGATCGAAAGGAGGAAGCTATGAGATATCAACGTGTGATTGATGTCCTCTATGCATACCTCAACAGAGAAAGTGATGCTCAAAGCTCAAACCAAGTTCAAGCCAGCTGATGTGTGTCGAATTCTGTGATGCTAGTTAGTAATTTTGTTTGTTTTTGTTTTTGATGATGATGTATTTTGGAGAGAGAGAATCTGGATATGTAATTGATATTAGACTGATGCTACTTTTGGACTTATGTGTATTTAACGAACGTTTACTTTATTGTAATCGATGTTCTAGGTCCTAGGGGGAGTTGTTGATGCATGTTCTGTAAGTCCCTAGACATCTTTCCTACGTTTGTGATTAGTACTTCAGTTTATGGGATACCATGATCGCTCGTTATTATCCTATCTGTGTTTGTATGTGGTTACAGGTACTGTAGGAATGCGATACGGATGTTTGACTATGTTAGACTTAGTCAGACGTACGAGTGAAGAATCACCCGTATGGCTGACAGGCTCATACGCACGGTTGATGCTGAGCTAAGTCATAATTATAACCTGAATGAGAAGACACGAGTAAGTGATCACCCGTACGGCTGATGAAGCCAACTCGTACGTGTGATGGATGACTCGTACGGGTGAGTCAACAGCAGGGGTATATAAAGTCTTATGTTCTTCATTTTAGGTTAAGCCTCTCTCATACACAATCACTCAGATCTGGTTCACCTGATCCGATTCTCTCTCAACCCAAATCACTACTGGTAGTGAATAATAGCTCTAGGCATTAATCTAATCACAATCCTTGTTGTGGTTTGACTAATTTAATCCCAAAAAGCTACCCATATTCACTTTGATTGGTTTGATTCACTAATTCCGCCTTTGTGTGAATTAAACCTGTTGATCTCGAAGTTCCTAGTCATGTTTCATCAATAGAGAATCTTGAGCAGGAGAAGAGTGATAGTAATTGTAAGTGATAATAGTAATAATTTCGATGGTTTTCTTTTCTATTTTTATTTTTTTTATTTTTCTTCTTTTCTTTCCGAGTTGCAGTAAACCAATGCAATATATAATATCTTGTGAATCGAATATTTGAAGCAGTATAATAGTTTGTTATCTAGTGATGATGGTCGACCAGGAATCTATAATCAGAGAAAGAAGGACAGAAATAAAAATAAAATATAAAGCTTGATTGGAACGTGAAACAGAATTGATCCTTTTTCTGATTCTTTTGATTCTTCGTTCTTGAATTGCAGTCAGTAGAAAATTATATGAAGTGAAAGGGAGCTTTAATACAGCTACAAGATTCGTTTAACATTTTGTTTTGTAGTTTGATTTAGTTGACAGAAGTATTCGATCAGGAGAAGAAACAAAATAGAAATTTAAAAGCAGATTGAGACTTGTAACAAAATCAGATAGGAATAAATCAGGTACAGTTTTGATTGCTACTTGCAACTGATTCTGATTCTAAATCCATATATAATTTTTTTTATAAATAATATTAATAATTAATAATTATAATTATAATTATATTAATAAGAATATAAATACTAATAATAATAATAATATTAATATTAATAATAATAATACTACTAATAATAATAAGA
Organism: Rutidosis leptorrhynchoides; assembly: GCF_046630445.1. Classification (NCBI taxonomy): domain Eukaryota; kingdom Viridiplantae; phylum Streptophyta; class Magnoliopsida; order Asterales; family Asteraceae; genus Rutidosis; species Rutidosis leptorrhynchoides. The sequence continues at coordinate 298,601,125 of NC_092337.1, forward strand.
GTAATAATAATAATAAGATGATGATATTAATAATAACAATAATAATGATCTTAATAAGTTTAATAATAATTAATAATAATAAAATGATAATAATAATATTATTAATGTGTCATAACCCAACCTTAACCATAAGGACGAATACAATAACATATGATTTTATCACGAGGTATTGACCTCTATATGCGACATTTTTCAAAAACTGCATTCGTTTTTACAATACAAACCATAGCTTTTATTACAAATACAAGGTTTAAACAACTTAATAATGATTATCGTTTAGCGATAATCTTAGACTTACAAACTTTACATGTGATAATAACAATACGACTTCCAACATATTTTACATTACAAATCCTCCGATATGCAGTTTTATTTTTGACACAAATATGCATACTCAAGATCTTGCTTAAATTCAACATGCTCCAGCGGAAGCTTTTAGTTATCACCTGAGAATAAACATGCTTAAAACATCAACATAAAGTTGGTGAGATATAGGTTTAATGCCGGCAGCGTTATAAATATAGACCACAAGATTTCATATATAAACGTTTTAATAAAAATATTCTAAGTTGTTGAGCACTTGATAACCATACTTAACATTTAATCAACGTCGCATATTCCCTTTATTATGAAATCTTACTACACCGTACCAAGTGTAGTCACCGAAACGAAGTACTGTGCAACCGTTGAATACTGGTCGTCCAGTCCGGTTGGGGTTGTCAAGCCCGATAGATCTATCAACATGATTCGCGTTTACAATACCTCATGTAAATAATAGTTACCAAGTTACAGGGAAGTATGCCAGTGGTACAACTCAACGTAGAATATATATTTTTAATCACTTGTGTCCATAACGTAAATCATAAAATGCATGTATTCTCATCCTGAAATATTTAGAGTTTAAAAGTGGGACTATATACTCACTTTTGCCTTGAAGGTATTTATCACGACTTGGTCTCCGATAGATATCACGAACCTAACCATATATATAATATATCAACATATTTTCTTTTTAAGTAATCATTACATATATATATATATATATATATATATATATATATATATATATATATATATATATATATATATATATATATATATATATATATATATATATATATATATATATATATATATATATATATATATATATATATATATATATATATATACTTTTAATATTTTCTTAGTCCGTAGTTAGCAGACCGATGTTAGTGGTCCATAATTAGTTGCTTAAATAAAATAAATAAAATATCATATTAAAATCAAATCATAAGTAAATATATATGAAATATCATAATAATTAGAAATATATGATTAATTTAATTTTTCTCCAAATATTTTCGTAGCTAAACTAGCTTCGGATACCCGATCTTGTTTTAGTCGTAGTTTCTTCATTACAACTCCATTTTTGTTGGTTCAACTTGCCACTTCCTTGGATCGAGTCAAATTTTAAGAATATGAACTGAAAATACCTTAGGTTGTATTCGAAATCATAGGTTATAGGTCAAACTTTGGTGAAACTTATGAAAGTGATCATTTTCCATCATAAAAACAACATTTAATGATCATTTTTCTAAAAATACTTACACTTTGAGTTAAACGATGAAATTTTTATGTGTTAACATATTCATAAGAAATATCATTTTTCCAGAACATGAACTTCCAATTCAAAGCTTAAGATGGTTTTTAATTATCCAACCCAAAACAGCACCCGGTTGCACTCCGACGACGTAGATTCAGTTTTTAAGATGTTCTTTGTAAAACCAAGTTATATCTTGTTAATTTAGCATATTATTATGATATATTACAGGTCTTGAAGTGTTTTAAAAGTTAAGTTAGAAGGATCTATTTAGTTTGCAAACAAGTTTGAAATCATTCAAACTATGTTCTTGTTGTTAAAATTTTATAACACAAAATAAGATAGCTATATAAATATGAATTGAATAAGGTTATGAACAAGGTTACTACCTCAAGTTACTTGGACAAAGTTACTGTAAAAGATGAGAAAAATCCTAGAACCAAAAGAGTGGTGGAGTTGGATCAAAAGGTTGGAAGTAAACTTGTATTTTTGGAAGGATTATTGAAGTTTTCTTGTAAGGAATTTATTATGTTGATTAAGGCTTGTTTTTGAAGCTAGATCTTCATGGTTATTTGCTGAGATTGTGAAGAACACTTAAGGTTCCTAAGAGTGTGTTTTTGGTTAGAGAAAATGTGTAGTAAAAATGAAATTGGAATGGAGTATAAATGGTGGTGAAAAGATGTATAAATTTGTAATATTGTGCAAAAGTCTTGTAATATGCCAAATTGATTAATCATGCATGCTAAGATCCAATGGCTGACTCATGGCTTCTAATAAAGTGATTGTGATGTGTATATACTAATAGTAAATACGTATAGGAGCTGGGTATGATACGAGTACATATACTCTAGGTATACGTGTAGAAATTTTGAGGAAACGGAACGAGAATTCAAATATAGCTATCTTTTGTAAATATATTTATATTGTTTTATGTATATAAGCCCTTTAAAAGTGATTAAATACATATTTATACGATACTTGTATAAGTATTATAGGTTAAAGGTATATATGTCAAATAACGTTACGTATAATTATCATTTTGAAAACTTAAGTTAGTAGTCTCAAAGTATACTTATAACTTATTGTTATTAGTACACAACGAGATGTTAAACCATTATTAGATCATTTTAAATATATATAAATACATATATATACATAAACGTATAATTATTATTTGTTATATAGTTCGTGATATCATCGGTCAAATTGGACGGTCAAACGTTGTGTAAAACTCTTTTTAAAAACATAAATCTCAACAATTTAGATTTCTTATCATGTTGGTAAGGTTTAATTTATGTAAATATTAATCTCATAGGTATAAAATGATCGGAAAAATCCGGGTCGTTACAGTACCTACCCGTTAAATAAATTTCGTCCCGAAATTTTAAAATTGTACCTATTTTGCGTTCTCGGGAAACAAATGTGGGTACTTTCGTTTCATCTGATCCTCTCGTTCCCAAGTAAACTCGGGACCCCTTCGAGCACTCCAACGAACCTTAACGATCGGTATGTTGCTCTGCTTGAGTTGTTTAACTTCACGGTCCATGATTTCGACTGGTTCTTCTATGAATTGTAGTTTCTCGTCGACTTGGATTTCTTCAAGAGGAATGGTGAGATCTTGCTTTGCAAGACAATTCTTAAGGTTTGAAACGTGAAATGTATTATGTACTCTGGTGAGTTGTTGCGGTAACTCGAGTCGATATGCTACCGGTCCAATGCGTTCGATGATCTTGAACGGGCCTACATACCTTGGGTTCAGTTTACCCCTTTTACCGAAACGTATTACACGTTTTCAAGGTGACACCTTTAACATAACCATGTCACCGATCTGAAACTCTAATGGTTTCCTTCGGACATCGGCATAGCTCTTTTGGCGACTACGGGCTGTTTTCAATCTCTCCTTGATTTGTACTATCTTCTCAGTCGTTTCGTGTATGATCTCGGGACCAGTTAATTGTCGATCTCCTACTTCATTCCAACAGATAGGGGATCTACACTTCCTTCCATACAATGCTTCGAATGGTGCAACTTTAATGCTCACATGATAACTGTTATTATACGAGAATTCTGCTAATGGTAGATATTTATCCCATCCATTTCCAAAATCGATCACACATGCCCTGAGCATGTCTTCAAGAGTCTGAATTGTTCTTTCACTCTGCCCGTCAGTTTGTGGATGATATGCGGTGCTCATATCCAAACGAGTTCCCAGGGCCTCCTGTAGTGATTGCCAAAACTTTGATGTAAATCTACTATCACGATCGGATATAATAGAAATAGGTATTCCATGCCTTGAAACAATTTCCTTTATGTATAATCGTAATAGTTTCTCCATTCTATCCGTTTCCTTTATAGGCAAGAAATGTGCAGATTTGGTGAGATGATCAACTATTACCCAAATGGTGTCATAACCCCAGGCAGTCTTAGGTAACTTTGTGATGAAATCCATCGTAATACCATCCTATTTCCATTCTGGGATTTCTGGTTGTTGAAGTAACCCTGACGGCTTCTGGTGTTCTGCTTTGACTTTGGAACAAGTTAAACATTCCCCAACATATGTTGCAACATCTGTCTTTAAATTAGGCCACCAATAATGCGTCTTAAGATCTTGATACATCTTTCCAACTTCAGGATGTATCGAGTATCTTGTCTTATGTGCCTCATTCAATATCAACTTCCTTAATCCACCCAACTTCGGTACCCAAATACGGTTTGCAAAATATCGAATTTCGTCTTCCCGTATAACGAGTTGCTTCTCATACTTCTTCATTATTTCATTTCCTATGTTTTCTTTAGTAAGAGCTTCTCGTTGAGCCTCTTTGATTTGTGAGTTGAGATTCATACGAATTTTTATGTTCATCGCTCGTACTCGAATTGGTTCTCGTTCCTTGCTGCTTAAAGCGTCGACCACTACATTCGCTTTCCCGGGATGATAGCGAATCTCACAATCGTAGTCGTTTATCAGCTCGACCCACCTACGTTGCCTCATGTTCAGCTGTTTCTGATCGAAAATATGTTGAAGGCTTTTATGATCAGTAAACACAGTGCATTTAACACCATATAAATAGTGTCTCCATATCTTCAATGCAAACACTACTGCCCCCAATTCTAGATCATGCGTCGTATAATTCCGCTCGTGAATCTTCAATTGTCGGGATGCGTATGCAATAACTTTCTTTCGTTGCATAAGAACACAACCAAAACCTTGTCGCGAAGCGTCACAATATATCTCAAAATCATCGTTCCCTTCAGGTAACGATAAAATAGGTGCCGTAGTCAACTTCTTCTTCAGTAATTGAAATGCACTCTCCTGCTCAGAGGTCCATTCGTACTTCTTCCCTTTTTGCGTTAACGCTGTTAATGGTATAGCTATTCGGGAAAAATCTTGAATAAACCTTCTATAATAACCAGCTAAACCCAAAAATTGGCGTATCTGCGTTGGTGTCTTAGGAGTCTCCCATTTTTCAATGGCCTCAATTTTAGCTGGATCAACCTGAATTCCTTTGCTACTAACAACGTGGCCAAGAAATTGCACTTCTTTCAACCAAAATGCACACTTATAAAATTTGGCGTATAACTGTTCTTTTCTTAACAATTCTAATACCATCCTTAAATACTGCTCATGCTCTTGCTCACTCTTGGAATAGATAAGAATATCGTCAATGAAAACGATAACAAACTTATCTAAATACGGACTACAAACTCGATTCATGAGGTCCATGAATACAGCTGGCGCATTCGTTAATCCAAACGGCATGACCAAAAATTCATAATGACCGTAGCGTGTCTGAAAAGCAGTTTTCGGAATATCTTCTTCTTTGACGCGTAGTTGATGATAGCCCGACCTAAGGTCGATTTTCGAGTAAACACATGATCCTTGCAATTGATCAAATAAGTCATCAATTCTCGGTAGTGGATACCGATTCTTGATAGTTAACTTATTTAATTCACGATAATCTATACACATTCGGAAAGATCCGTCTTTCTTCTTGACGAATAAAATCGGAGCTCCCCACGGTGAAGTGCTCGGTCGAATGAAACCACCGTCCAGTAATTCTTGTAACTGGCTTTGTAACTCTTTCATCTCAGATGGTGCAAGTCTATATGGAGTACGAGCCACTGGTGCAGCTCCCGGTACTAGATCTATTTGAAATTCTACAGATCTAAATGGAGGTAATCCCGGTAACTCTTCCGGAAATACTTCAGGAAAATCTCTTGCCACAGGCACGTCATTGATGCTCTTCACTTTTTCCTTTGTTTCGACTTTATTAACATATGCTAAGATGGCATAGCACCCTTTCTTCAAGCACTTTTGAGCTTTCAAACAACTAATGAGTTTTAGCTTTGAGTTACCCTTCTCTCCATAAATCATTACTGGCGTTTTATCCTTACGAGGAATGCGAATTGCCTTCTTGGCACACACAACTTCAGCTCCTATTTTGGACATCCAGTCCATGCCGACTATTACATCAAAACTTCCTAATTCTACGAGTATTAAATCAATCTTAAATGTTTCTCCGGCTAAATTTATTTTACAATCACGGCAAATTTTATCGGCTTTAATTAGTTTACCATTAGCTAACTCAATCATGTACTTAGCATCTAGAGGTAATGATGAACAATTCAATTTAGCGTGAAAGTCTCTACACACGTAACTTTTATCGGCACCAATATCAAATATAATAGATGCGGATAAGTTATTAATGGTAAACGTACCCGTAACAAGCTCTGGGTCTTCGCACACCTCTCTAGCATTAATAACAAATGCTCTTCCACGTGCAGATCCGTTATTCTTCTCTGGATTCAGGCACTGACTCTTATAATGACCCTGTTTCCCACACCCATAACAAGTAACAGTGGCCAAGGCAGTTCTATTTGCATTGGTGGCAGGAGTCTTGGTACCGTTTGTATTTGTAGCGGGAACCCTACAATCTTCAGCAACATGACCTTTTCGATTACAATTGTTGCACACCACATTACAATAACCAGAGTGATGTTTGTGGCATCTGTTACATAAAGGATTTCATCCCTTGTAACCTGAGTTCAAACCGCTACCCGCACCTTGCGTGGTTTCTTGTTTCTTGTTGGATTGTTGATGATTACCTTCCCACTTTCTTTTGTTTCCCAATGTCTTGACATCGGTGTTCTTATCCAGAATAATCTGGTCCATCAACTCGTTCGCCATGGTGATAGCTTCATGAATAGTCTTGGGTTTGGATGCTGTAACATTTGCCTTGACCTTTTTAGGCAAACCGTCTTTGTACAGTTCAATCTTCCGTTCTTCGGTTGGTACCAATTCGGGACATAGCAAAGCTAATTCCATGAATCGCTGATTGTAGTTGGTGAGTTCAGTACCAACAACTTTCAGGCTTCATAATTCAGCTTCCAACTTCCTAACCTCGTTCCTTGGACAATATTCGTTGATTAGCATTGTTTTGAATTCCTCCCAGGGAGTATCATAAGCTACATATCCTCCTACGGCCTTCACATAGTTTTTCCATCACGTGAGTGCACTATCTTGTAAGGTGCACGATGCATACTTGGTCATGTCCTTCTCAATACAACCACTGATTTTAAACACAGACTCAATCTTTTCGATCCACCGGGTTAAACTGACCGGTCCTTCTGTTCCACTGAATGATGAGGGCTTGCAACCTTGAAAAGTTTTGTAAGTGCATCCCACACGAGGATTTGGGTTAACTGCAGCACCTCTTGCAGCCTCAACCCATAAAATTCTGTCGTTCACTCGCTGATTGATGAGTTCCTGGATTTCTTGTTCCGTCATTCGGTTCAATCGCGCCATAATCTTCAATAAAAATGGAAAAAAAAAATAATTATTCACATGGAATATTATAGATGTAGTATGTATTTACAGTACATCGTAGCTTATTAATAATATGAACCAGTTATTATTATAAAAGCCTTTTCTTCTTATTAGCATTTTATAATTATACCTAGGGTAGTACCTACCCGTTAAAGTTCATACTTAATAGCTTAGTACGAAAATCAATTACTATCACCCAAATAATACTCAACCATGGAAAATTATTGCATTTCACACTTCACTATTTTACATATGCTTATCTTACATCAAACATTAAGCAAACCACACTAGTAATATTATACAAAACGTTATATGATTTCATGGTTTAAAACAACAGCGTATCATTTAACCAAAAGCATTTGTGTTCAAAGGAATCGCTTAAAGGTTATCATGGTTGTCTCCCTGCGTTTTGACTGAGGGGCTGAAGAACTGGATGCCGGGATAGAACTAATAGGAATAGCGGGAATAGGTGTGGAAGTATCTGGTGAAGTTGGTGCCACAACATCCTCTCTAGACTTGGGATTTGGATTTTCCATTTCAGTAGCCTTTCGTTTCTTTCCTCGTTCGAACTTGTCTTTCGTAATTTCCTGTATTTCTTCCTCCTCAGGATCACTTTCCGGTTCCTCTTCAATTGATTCATCCAAAACTTGTTAGTCTTCCCCAAAGGTGTCGTTTTCATCATCGGATAGGTTAATGACTGGAACACCATCTGAAGATTCTGGTTCGGAGTCGCTGAATGTGATAACAAGTTCTAAGCTAAACATCTATCACATAACAACTAGCATGTTAATACCACATAATATTTACATATTAGTTTTTAACCAACAAGGATAAGCAATAGTTTTCGAAATCAAACACGGTCAAAGTCCAGACTCACTAATGCATCCTAACAAACTCGATAAGACACACTAATGCAAATTCTCTGGTTCTCTAAGACCAACGCTCTGATACCACATGTCATAACCCATTCTTAACCATAAGGATGAATACAATAACATATGATTTCATCGCGAGGTATTGACCTCTATATGCGACATTTTTCAAAAACTGCATTCGTTTTTACAATACAAACCATAGCTTTTATTACAAATACAAGGTTTAAACAACTTAATAATGATTATCGTTTAGCGATAATCTTAGACTTACAAACTTTACATGTGATAATAACAATACGACTTCCAACATATTTTACATTACAAATCCTCCGATATGCAGTTTTATTTTTGACGCAAATATGCATACTCAAGATCTTGCTTAAATTCAACATGCTGCAGCGGAAGCTTTTAGTTATCACCTGAGAATAAACATGCTTAAAACGTCAACATAAAGTTGGTGAGATATAGGTTTAATGCCAGCAGCGTTATAAATATAGACCACAAGATTTCATATATAAACGTTTTAATAAAAATATTCTAAGTTGTTGAGCACTTGATAACCATACTTAACATTTAATCAACGTCGCATATTCCCTTTATTATGAAATCTTACTACACCGTACCAAGTGTAGTCACCGAAATGAAGTACTGTGCAACCGTTGAATACTGGTCGTCTAGTCCGGTTGGGGTTGTCAGGCCCGATAGATCTATCAATAGGATTCGCGTTTACAATACCTCATGTAAATAATAGTTACCAAGTTACAGGGAAGTATGCCAGTGGTACAACTCAACGTAGAATATATATTTTTAATCACTTGTGTCCATAACGTAAATCATAAAATGCATGTATTCTCATCCCGAAATATTTAGAGTTTAAAAGTGGGACTATATACTCACTTTTGCCTTGAAGGTATTTATCACGACTTGGTCTCCGATAGATATCACGAACCTAACCATATATATAATATATCAACATATTTTCTTTTTAAGTAATCGTTATATATATATATATATATATATATATATATATATATATATATATATATATATATATATATATATATATATATATATATAGATACTTTTAATATTTTCTTAGTCCGTAGTTAGCAGTCCGATGTTAGTGGTCCACAATTAGTTGCTTAAATAAAATAAATAAAGACCCCATCGTATTCATATTGATCAGAATTAATCTCGACCCATGGTACCATGTTGTCAAGTGACGTGTTGCATACATAAAGTACCGTGTTGTCAAATGACGTGTTGCGTACAATCATGAGGTCTTATGATTAATCTTCTCGTGTTGTTTACGGGTGGTCCTGAAATATATAAAATCAAATCATAAGTAAATATATATGAAATATCATATTAATTAGAAATATATGATTAATTTAATTTTTCTCCAAATATTTTCGTAGCTAAACTAGCTTCGGATACCCGATCTTGTTTTAGTCGTAGTTTCTTCATTACAACTCCGTTTTTGTTGGTTCAACTTCCCACTTCCTTGGATTGAGTCAAATTTTAAGAATATGAACTGAAAATACCTTAGGTTGTATTCAAAATCACAGGTTATAGGTCAAACTTTGGTGAAACTTATGAAAGTGATCATTTTCCATCATAAAAACAACATTTAATGATCATTTTTCTAAAAATACTTACACTTTGAGTTAAACCATGAAATTTTTATGTGTTAACATATTCATAAGAAATATCATTTTTCCAGAACATGAACTTCCAATTCAAAGCTTAAGATGGTTTTTAATTATCCAACCCAAAACAGCACCCGGTTGCACTCCGACGACGTAGATTCAGTTTTTAAGATGTTCTTTGTAAAACCAAGTTATATCTTGTTAAGTTAGCATATCATTATGATATATTACAGGTCTTGAAGTGTTTTAAAAGTTAAGTTAGAAGGATCTATTTAGTTTGCAAACAAGTTTGAAATCATTCAAACTATGTTCTTGTTGTTAAAATTTTACAACACAAAATAAGATAGCTATATAAATATGAATCGAATAAGGTTATGAACAAGGTTACTACCTCAAGTTACTTGGACAAAGTTACTGTAAAAGATGAGAAAAATCCTAGAACTAAAAGAGTGGTGGAGTTGGATCAAAAGGTTGGAAGTAAACTTGTATTTTTGGAAGGATTATTGAAGTTTTCTTGTAAGGAATTTATTATGATGATTAAGGCTTGTTTTAGAAGCTAGATCTTCATGTTTATTTGCTGAGATTGTGAAGAACACTTAAGGTTCCTAAGAGTGTGTTTTTGGTTAGAGAAAATGTGTAGTAAAAATGAAATTGGAATGGAGTATAAATGGTGGTGAAAAGATGTATAAATTTGTAATATTGTGCAAAATTCTTGTAATATGCCAAATTGATTAATCATGCATGCTAAGATCCAAAATTGGCTGACTCATGGCTGCTAATAAAGTGATTGTGATGTGTATATACTAATAGTAAATACGTATAGGATCTGGGTATGATACGAGTACATATACTCTAGGTATACGTGTAGAAATTTTGAGGAAACGGAACGAGAATTCAAATATAGCTATCTTTTGTAAATATACTTATATTGTTTTATGTATATAAGCCCTTTAAAAGTTATTAAATACATATTTATACGATACTTGTATAAGTATTATAGGTTAAAGGTATATATGTCAAATAACGTTACGTATAGTTATCATTTTGAAAACTTAAGTTAGTAGTCTCAAAGTATACTTATAACTTATTGTTATTAGTACACAATGAGATGTTAAACCATTCTTAGATCATGTTAAATATATATATATATATATATATATATATATATATATATATATATATATATATATATATATATATATACACACAAACGTATAATTATCGTTTGTTATATAGTTCGTGATATCATCGGTCAAATTGGACTGTCAAATGTTGTGTAAAACTCTTTTTAAAAACATAAATCTCAACAATTTAGATTACTTATCATGTTGGTAAGGTTTAATTTATGTAAATATTAATCTCATAGGTATAAAATGATCGAAAAAATCCGGGTCGTTACATAATGATACTAATAATATTAGTTATAATATTATTAATATTTATTAATGATAATAATAATATTAGTAACAATAATAATATAACAACTTCTATTTATATTTGTATGTATACCATTTATTTACAATTAATGGTTTGTGAATCGTCGGGAATGGTCGAAGTTAGATGAATGCAAGAAAACAGTTCAAAAATTTTGAGACTCAACATTACAGACTTTGTTTATCGTGTCAAAATATATTAAATCGTATCGAGAGTTTGGTTAAAAATTTGACGAAAATTTCCAGGTCATTACAGTCGTTGTGTTTAGCATTTTTTGAGAAGTGTCCGTTTCGCGTATAATTAGTCATGATGGGTTCGTGAGTTTTTTTTGAGTTGAACGGTGATCTCGGAAAAATTTAACTCGCACCGAGCGAGAAGATAGTGCCCGTTATAAATTCGGGTGGAATTAGTTTCTTTTATTTTAATAAAATTATATATTTACACTTTTTATACTGAAAAAGTTTAAAATTGAGGGGCCGTTGTGTAAGTATAGCCAAAGTTGAGGGACCGATTGTAATGTGAATGCAAACTCAAAGCGACAACTCGATATAACTGAAACTACGAAATTAGGCACCTCTTTTAGTATATAAGTATTAATATTAAATTAATATTAATATTAATATTAATATTAATATTAATTTTTGATAACCAAAACTAATGAAAAATGACTAACGACTAATGAAAAACACTGTTTAGGGTTTAGAAATTGTAGAGACGTACGATCTTAGGTTCCTACACTGATCAAAAGATATTTGAATGGCTTTGATATGTTGTTAATATATCGATTTAAGGTTGAAATGTTGAATATAAACTTGATATTTCTATTTAGACTGCTCACAACCATGACATCTGTCAAAAATAGACATATGTGTCACATCAGCGCCACCTCAGCAACTTCTTCCTAAAACTTAACCCATCACACTCCCTAGTATCCATGACGTACCCTTTATTTTAGTATTTATATTTTTTATAAATTTTAATTATTTTAAATTAAAATTAAAAAAATTGTAAATAAATAAATTATTAAAAATAAAAAGTTCATTAAAAAAGCACACATTACATTAAATTAAAAACACACCATAAATTAAAAACATTACATTAAAAAACTACAAAGATATAATTTATTCTTCACATCGGACAAAAGCTCCTTTAACTCTTTCATATACTTCTTGGTGATTTTGTTACGATATTGCATTACCAAATCATATTGTTCCGGAGGAATGTCGGTAGAAACCGGTTGAGATAGAAGTCTTAAACCGTCAAACTTCGTACGCATTTGTGATTCCTTTCGTATCTGCATCATAGTTAGCGTTGTAGCAGTGGTGGAATCGATTTTCGAGCTCGGGATTTTTCTGAAGAATATTAAGAAGCTGCATCCGACGAACAAGAGCTCCTAGCACTTTTAGAACTATCACGACCTCGAGGACGACAAATAGGATCTTGTTTGAATATATGATCCAAATTTGGTGCATTCGTGCTCGGAGTCGGAATCGTTTCGGGATCTTCTAGATTGATGGGTTCGAGTTCCCGGCGTTTGTTATTTAACCCATCATAAGTTAAAATTTGAGGACACCGTTTTAGAACTTCCCAAGCATCTTCATAAACGAATGTCTTACCTGTTTGGATTTTGAGCCTTTATTTGCTTGTTTCTTAATATCCTTGTCGGCGGCTCCACTTTGCCAAATTTTTTCGAGCTTCTCGTAAATTTCAATGAAGACCTTCATGTCTTTATTCATCTTACTCCATTTTCCGGTTTGATTCACTAATTCCGCCTTTGTATGAATTAAATCTGTTGATCTCGAAGTTCCTAGTCATGTTTCATCAACAGAGAATCTTGAGCAGGAGAAGAGTGATAGTAATTGTAAGTGATAATAGTAATAATTTCGATGGTTTTCTTTTCTGTTTTTATTTTTTTTATTTTTCTTCTTTTCTTTCCAAGTTGCAGTAAACCAATGCAATATATAATATCTTGTGAATCAAATATTTGAAGCAGTATAATAGTTTATTATCTAGTGATGATGGTCGACCAGGAATCTATAATCAGAGAAAGAATGACAGAAATAAAAATAAAATATAAAGCTTGATTGGAACGTGAAACAGAATTGATCCTTTTTCTGATTCTTTTGATTCTTCGTTCTTGAATTGCAGTCAGTAGAAAATTATATGAAGTGAAAGGGAGCTTTAATACAGCTACAAGATTCGTTTAACATTTTGTTTTGTAGTTTGATTTAGTTGACAGAAGTATTCGATCAGGAGAAGAAAAAAAATAGAAATTTAAAAGTAGATTGAGACTTGTAACAAAATCAGATAGGAATAAATCAGGTACAGTTTTGATTGCTACTTGCAACTGATTCTGATTCTAAATCCATATATAATTTTTTTTATAAATAATATTAATAATTAATAATTATAATTATAATAATAATAATAATAATAATAATATAAATACTAATAATAATATTAATAATATTAATATTAATAATAATAATAATAATAATAATAATAATAAGAGTAATAATAATAATAAGATGATGATATTAATAATAACAATAATAATGATCTTAATAAGTTTAATAATAATTAATAATAATAAAATGATAATAATAATATTATTAATGATACTAATAATATTAGTTATAATATTATTAATATTTATTAATGATAATAATAATATTAGTAACAATAATAATATAACAACTTCTATTTATATTTGTATGTATACCATTTATTTACAATTAATGGTTTGTGAATCGTCGGGAATGGTCGAAGTTAGATGAATGCAAGAAAACAGTTCAAAAATTTTGAGACTCAACATTACAGACTTTGTTTATCGTGTCAAAATATATTAAATCGTATCGAGAGTTTGGTTAAAAATTTGACGAAAATTTCCAGGTCATTACAGTCGTTGTGTTTAGCGTTTTTTGAGAAGTGTCCGTTTCGCGTATAATTAGTCATGATGGGTTCGTGAGTTTTTTTTGAGTTGAACGGTGATCTCGGAAAAATTTAACTCGCACCGAGCGCGAAAATAGTGCCCGTTATAAATTCGGGTGGAATTAGTTTCTTTTATTTTAATAAAATTATATATTTACACTTTTTATACTGAAAAAGTTTAAAATTGAGGGGCCGTTGTGTAAGTATAGCCAAAGTTGAGGGACCGATTGTAATGTGAATGCAAACTCAAAGCGACAACTCGATATAACTGAAACTACGAAATTAGGCACCTCTTTTAGTATATAAGTATTAATATTAAATTAATATTAATATTAATATTAATATTAATATTAATATTAATATTAATTTTTGATAACCAAAACTAATGAAAAATGACTAACGACTAATGAAAAACACTGTTTAGGGTTTAGAAATTGTAGAGGCGTACGATCTTAGGTTCCTACACTGATCAAAAGATATTTGAATGGCTTTGATATGTTGTTAATATATCGATTTAAGGTTGAAATGTTGAATATAAACTTGATATTTCTATTTAGACTGCTCACAACCATGACATCTGTCAAAAATAGACACATGTGTCACATCAGCGCCACCTCAGCAACTTCTTCCTAAAACTTAACCCATCACACTCCCTAGTATCCATGACGTACCCTTTATTTTAGTATTTATATTTTTTATAAATTTTAATTATTTTAAAATAAAATTAAAAAAATTGTAAATAAATAAATTATTAAAAATAAAAAGTTCATTAAAAAAGCACACATTACATTAAATTAAAAACACACCATAAATTAAAAACATTACATTAAAAAACTACAAAGATATAATTTATTCTTCATCATCGGACAAAAGCTCCTTTAACTCTTTCATATACTTCTTGGTGATTTTGTTACGATATTGCATTACCAAATCATATTGTTCCGGAGGAATGTCGGTAGAAACCGGTTGAGATAGAAGTCTTAAACCGTCAAACTTCGTACGCATTTGAGATTCCTTTCGTATCTGCATCATAGTTAGCGTTGTAGCAGTGGTGGAATCGATTTTCGAGCTCGGGATTTTTCTGAAGAATATTAAGAAGCTGCATCCGACAAACAAGAGCTCCTAGCACTTTTAGAACTATCACGACCTCGAGGATGACAAATAGGATCTTGTTTGAATATATGATCCAAATTTGGTGCATTCTTGCTCGGAGTCGGAATCGTTTCGGGATCTTCTAGATTGATGGGCTCGAGTTCCCGGCGTTTGTTATTTAACCCATCATAAGTTAAAATTTGAGGACAACGTTTTATAACTTCCCAAGCATCTTCATAAACGAATGTCTTACCTGTTTGGATTTTGAGCCTTTTTTCGCTTGTTTCTTAATATCCTTGTCGGCGGCTCCACTTTGCCAAATTTTTTCGAGCTTCTCGTAAATTTCAATGAAGACCTTCATGTCTTTATTCATCTTACTCCATTTTCCGGTTTGATTCACTAATTCCGCCTTTGTATGAATTAAATCTGTTGATCTCGAAGTTCCTAGTCATGTTTCATCAACAGAGAATCTTGAGCAGGAGAAGAGTGATAGTAATTGTAAGTGATAATAGTAATAATTTCGATGGTTTTCTTTTCTGTTTTTATTTTTTTTATTTTTCTTCTTTTCTTTCCGAGTTGCAGTAAACCAATGCAATATATAATATCTTGTGAATCAAATATTTGAAGCAGTATAATAGTTTATTATCTAGTGATGATGGTCGACCAGGAATCTATAATCAGAGAAAGAATGACAGAAATAAAAATAAAATATAAAGCTTGATTGGAACGTGAAACAGAATTGATCCTTTTATTGATTCTTTTGATTCTTCGTTCTTGAATTGCAGTCAGTAGAAAATTATATGAAGTGAAAGGGAGCTTTAATACAGCTACAAGATTCGTTTAACATTTTGTTTTGCAGTTTGATTTAGTTGACAGAAGTATTCGATCAGGAGAAGAAACAAAATAGAAATTTAAAAGTAGATTGAGACTTGTAACAAAATCAGATAGGAATAAATCAGGTACAGTTTTGATTGCTACTTGCAACTGATTCTGATTCTAAATCCATATATAATTTTTTTTATAAATAATATTAATAATTAATAATTAATAATTATAATTATAATTATAATTATAATAATATAAATACTAATAATAATAATAATATTAATATTAATAATAATAATAATAATAATAATAATAATAATAATAATAAGAGTAATAATAATAATAAGATGATGATATTAATAATAACAATAATAATGATCTTAATAAGTTTAATAATAATTAATAATAATAAAATGATAATAATAATATTATTAATGATACTAATAATATTAGTTATATTATTATTAATATTTATTAATGATAATAATAATATTAGTAATAATAATAATATAACAACTTCTATTTATATTTGTATGTATACCATTTATTTACAATTAATGGTTCATGAATCGTCGGGAATGGTCGAAGTTAGATGAATGCAAGAAAACAGTTCAAAAATTTTGAGACTCAACATTACAGACTTTGTTTATCGTGTCAAAATATATTAAATCGTATCAAGAGTTTGGTTTAAAATTTGACGAAAATTTCCAGGTCATTACAGTCGTTGTGTTTAGCATTTTTTTGAGAAGTGTCCGTTTCGCGTATAATTAGTCCTGTTGGGTTCGTGAGTTTTTTTCGAGTTGAACGGTGATCTCGAAAAAATTTAACTCGCATCGAGCGAGAAGATAGTACCCGTTATAAATTCGGGTGGAATTAGTTTCTTTTATTTTAATAAAATTATATATTTACACTTTTTACCCTGAAAAAGTTTAAAATTGAGGGGATGTTGTGTAAGTATAGCCAAAGTTGAGGGACCGGTTGTAATGTGAATGCAAACTCAAAGCGACAACTCGATATAACTAAAACTACGAAATTAGGCACCTCTTTTAGTATATAAGTATTAAATTAAATATTAATATTAATATTAATATTAATATTAATATTAGTATAAATATTAATATTAATATTAATATTAATATTAATATTAATATTAATATTAATATTAATTTTTGATAACCAAAACTAATGAAAAATGACTAACGACTAATGAAAAACACTGTGTAGGTTTTAGAAATTGTAGAGACGTACGATCTTAGGTTCCTACACTGATCAAAAGATATTTGAATGGCTTTGATATGTTGTTAATATATCGATTTAAGGTTGAAATGTTGAATATAAACTTGATATTTCTATTTAGACTGCTCACAACCATGACATCTGTCAAAAATAGACACATGTGTCACATCAGCGCCACCTCAGCAACTTCTTCCTAAAACTTAACCCATCACACTCCCTAGTATCCATGACGTACCCTTTATTTTAGTATTTATATTTTTTATAAATTTTAATTATTTTAAAATAAAATTAAAAAAAAATTGTAAATAAATAAATTATTAAAAATAAAAAGTTCATTAAAAGAGCACACATTACATTAAATTAAAAACACACCATAAATTAAAAACATTACATTAAAAAACTACAAAGATATAATTTATTCTTCATCATCGGACAAAAGCTCCTTTAACTCTTTCATATACTTCTTGGTGATTTTGTTACGATATTGCATTACCAAATCATATTGTTCCGGAGGAATGTCGGTAGAAACCGGTTGAGATAGAAGTCTTAAACCGTCAAACTTCGTACGCATTTGTGATTCCTTTCGTATATGCGTCATAGTTAGCATTGTAGCAGTGGTGGAATCGATTTTCGAGCACGAGATTTTTCTGAAGAATATTAAGAAGCTGCATCCGACAAACAAGAGCTCCTAGCACTTTTAGAACTATCACGACCTCAAGGACGACAAATAGGATCTTGTTTGAATATATGATCCAAATTTGGTGCATTCGTGCTCGGAGTCGGAATCGTTTCGGGATCTTCTAGATTGATGGGCTCGAGTTCCCGGCGTTTGTTATTTAACCCATCGTAAGTTAAAATTTGAGAACAACGTTTTAGAACTTCCCAAGCATCTTCATAAATGAATGTCTTACCTGTTTGGATTTTGAGCCTTTTTTTCGCTTGTTTCTTAATATCCTTGTCGGTGGCTCCACTTTCCCAAATTTTTTCGAGCTTCTCGTAAATTTCAATGAAGACCTTCTTGTCTTTATTCATCTTACTCCATTTTCCGGTTAATTGATCAGGTTGGTAAGGTTGTCGTACCAACCCGTTGTACTCAATGCGGATGGTGTGCCAAAAATTTCCACTGCTTTTTAGAGTTCCCGACAATTCAGTCTTGAGAAACGTGTGCCCAACATTTGGCTAAAGTTCGGGTTTCTTCATCGGACCACTTAACCTTCGCCCGTTTACGTTTTTTACCCGATTTAGGTGTATCTGTTTCTTCATTTTCTTCTTCCTCGATTTGCGTTTCCTTAACCACTTCCAGGTCGGGTTGGGAACTTCCCGTCGGTGTACCAACATTTTGTTGCGGAGGTGGGCAACCGAAATTTTGTTGTGGCGGAAGGTAACCGAAATTTTGTTTTGGCATTGAGTTAACGCGCGAAACAGTATTGTTGTTGTGGGTAATTGTTTTGTGGCTAATTTTGCTGTCGGAAAATTTTGTTGTGGAAAAGAAATGTTGTGTTGCAACGAATCGACGAGTAACGAGTTGAACATGTCTTGAGACACCGTGTTGTTTGTAGCTTGCGAGGTAGTGTTTTTTTTTACTGTTGGTTAGTAATCCAATATTAATATTCAAATGTTAAACACTTTTTTTTATGATGACACCATGTCTTATGTGCTTACAACAACGTATTGAACAACACAAGTTCATAAGCCTACACTATCTCTAGTAAACGACCGATAAGTCAAAAGAGTCATTTGAAAACATACTGGAGGAGCACGGTCGGTCCACGGACGACCGCAAGTTTGACCGTGGATGCCCTGTACCTTTGTTCTTCGAACTAAGGTATATGGTCGACTCCACGGTCAGCCGTGGGTCGACCGCAGAAACCCATTGTTCGAATTTTTGATCAAAAAATGTTTCACTACTTTGGGGCATCTATAACTTACAAAACGTTTTTAAACATACTTAGAATAGTTGTCCCCTTCATATTCAAATGAGCTTTGGTCACTAAAACACTAATCTTGGTTAACCACATTTAATGACACCTTAATTACACTTATAGCTTGTAATAAATGTTAAACATTCAAGTATGGCTAAAAGTTGTTTTTCAAAGTGTATTTTTATAAATCTAAATTAAAATGGTAAAACTTAAAGATGGTCATTAAGTCCCAATTAAAGAGATGCTCTCCACTTGATTAACCATTAAACACTAATTATGTGTTTAATAAAGAGTTTGGTGTGAACTCCCAAAAATCTTCATATAAATACAAGTTAGTCTAAATTGAAAGCTTGCAAGTAGCCAATGAGAGCACATACTTGCAAAACTAATATTGACAAAAGGGTTGAAGACTTGTGACTTGAAGTATGGAAGCATATGGTTGTCATGGGATCAAAATTCTGCATTTGCCTCAAAAGGAAATCAATGACACACCTCTAGTACAAAGTGACTTACTTCTTTCATGCCTAGGTCAACTTCAAAGAATGCTTCCAAGAAAAAAGGGGTAATGCAGGTCTTTTCAGATATTTTTAGCATCTAATTGCAGCCATCTTAAAAGTAAAAGATCTCAAACGGCTACAAAATTCAGAGATCAGAGTTGCACGGTCGTACCACGGTCGACCATAGGATGAGCCTCAAACATCCATATTTGAATTTCTCTTGCCTATAAAAGCCAAACCTTGGAGCACTTGAAGACTCACCTCTTGCACTTACATTTCTATTGCTGGGAAGTTATCCCACATCGGTCATGGACAAAAACAAATGTATGCATATAAGTCAAAGGGGAAGTCCCTCTATCACCAATTGGTTTTAGAAAAGGATGAACTCTTAGACTTATATGTTGTACATGTTGTTTAGCTATACAATTTATTAATTATGTCATGGTATTAGAGCTCAGGTAAGTGGTTTTACAAAGCGAGTCCGAGTCAGGCCCCCATGAGTGTGCCGTCGTCGCTACAAAGAGATTGAGTAAGGCCATTATCGTGCCGCCATCTCAACATCCGTTCCAAGCCTCGATGTGAGGGGGCGTGCTG
This sequence comes from Rutidosis leptorrhynchoides, assembly GCF_046630445.1. Lineage (NCBI taxonomy): Eukaryota > Viridiplantae > Streptophyta > Magnoliopsida > Asterales > Asteraceae > Rutidosis > Rutidosis leptorrhynchoides. The sequence continues at coordinate 298,621,586 of NC_092337.1, forward strand.
GGAAGTTATCCCACATCGGTCATGGACAAAAACAAATGTATGCATATAAGTTAAAGGAGAAGTCCCTCTATCACCAATTGGTTTTAGAAAAGGATGGACTCTTAGACTTATATGTTGTACATGTTGTTTGGCTATACGATTTATTAATTATGTCATCTATACATATACTGATATCATTCAAATTTCATTGTAATCAATTTAGAGTGATTCAAGCAAGAGTGATTGTAAACTTAGTTGTGAGTTTACTTGTAAATTATCTTCTTAAAGGGATTTAGAAGATAAGTGAGATTTCACTTAGTTGTAGCATTAGGATCTTGTGGTAAAAGCTTTTGGTGATTGTGAATTCTTCAACGGGGCATAAGGGTTCATAAGTTGCGGCTTATCTAGGAGCTAGTGTTGTATCCGGATATTCCACCGAGTTTGGAGCATCATAGTGAAACTAACTCTCAATTCGTTAGAATTGAGGAGTGGATTAAGGAAGATTAGTTAACATCTTCTCGAACCACTATAAATCTTCGTGTTTGTTCTCTTATCCCTTATCTTTGTATTTATTATTATTGTGAACAAACTATTCAAATCACACTATAGTAATCTCAAGTTCTAATCAAAAAAATTTCAAAATTACACTAAGTAACTATTCACCCCCCTCCCCTCTAGTTACTTACAATTGACGTTTGTTGATTTTCTTTGATGATGACATTGTTGAAGATTGGAAGAGAAAATTTATATTTTGAATTGTGAAATGAGATATGAGACGTGAAATGAGTTGAAATGGAGTAGGAGTATATATAAGAAAATAATTTGTAATTAAAAAAAATTAATATCAATAACGGCTAGTTTTAACGGCTAGAAAGGATATTCATTTATTTTTTTATTAACAACTACAAATCTAATTAAATTATTTCCGTTTGAGCCGTCTTGAATTCTGTCTAAACTAAAGGAAAATCGCGTGTACTTTTAAAGTTGATAAACGCATCGGATAGTTAAAATAATAATCTTTTGTTATTTTATAAAACATTCACATTATTAAATAATCATTTAATTAATAAAACATGCACACGATTAATCAATCCCATAGAGATCCAGTTACACCACTAATAATTGTATAACTATATAATTTCACAAAGTGGAGTTAACGGTATACCTTTACGAGTTGATGTCCATGAGTAGGGATTGAAACGAATTGTCTTGTTGGAGAGAAACCTATGATCAACAATATGATCATCTCTTTGGTTAGTCCACTACACTTCATCAACATCAATGGATGCTAGTCCAAACCCAAGTAACATATTAATATAATCAAATTATATTAATAACACAATAAGTAATACTCCGTACTCAGGGGCGGATTTGAGGGCGTGCAGCACGTGCACTCGCACAGGGCCCATAGTCCAAAGATGCCTATAGTGTTACTACTTAACCAAATTTTTTAGTATTTACTGAACTTATTCGTACATATATTTAAAAGTTTTGTATACAAAAGGGCCTATTTTTTGATAATTGAACAAGGCCCATATGAAAATTTAGAATTGACGGGACGACCCTGTCCGTACTCATTATGCTATTTGTGTATCCGAAACCAAAACAAAATAAAAAGGAAGTTAGATGTTCTTGGTTTTGCGTGAAAAAAAATGTTTGTTTCATTTTCAATTTCGGCTATTAGAATGAAAGTGTTGGTTTCATTGTTTTCGTCGGTATATGTATTTTTCTCTAAACTAAAAAGGAAGGAATATATATTAATCTTTTTTTGTTTTTGACAACTCGATAAGTCAGGCAAGTCTAAAAACACGTACAATCAATTTGTTTCCAAATTCAATTGCATTTTGTACGTAAGCAACAAGTAAACAAATTAAAATTACACTTAATTAATTAATTAAACTATTAAGTAATTAATTTGATCTAATCATTTAAACATATAGTTAATTATAATTAATTAATTGAAAATTTATTAATCATTCCATTAATTAATAACGGAGTATTTTAACTTGTTTCGTCACTTGAGCAATATATATACATTATATATATATTTTTATTTGACGTCTATGTGTATATATGTGTGACCCTAAAGGCTAAAATGAATTTAGCCGTAGAGTTATATGTTGTATCTTGCACATTAATCTTACATAAACTTATCCTTACTCATCGACGGACGGCCCAACGGCTGGGGCTAGTAACGGCGCCATTGAACGATGCCATCAACGGCGGTCCAACGGCTCACCGTTGTGAGTAGTCTTAGCTACAAGTTCTTTAATTATAGTTATACTTGAAATAAATGTGAACAAGTAAATGAAACTAGTAGTAGTTGATATTCCAACAACAACACAAATACCCATTTCGAGCGATGGTTAATCACGTAGCCACGTAGCGCAGCCCATTTCGAACAAATTTGAAAACATTATGTTCTTGACGCAATTCAAGTGGAAGCCAACGGAAGGTCGGGTTTACTTTCAAGAATCTACTTTTTCTCCTTGATCACATATTGGAAAAGTTACATTGATCTCCCTGTCATGAGTAATTGTTTTCGCCCCACATACTGAAGCTTACAAGGTGTTTATTTGGAGTCTGCTGGTGGGTTTGGATTGTCATTGGTCAAGCTACAAGTGTGTTCTTGAGGATTTCAGCTCCACTTGCGTTCCTGATGTAAGTTTTCGCAAGAGTCGGTCGTGTTTTTTCTATATCAAGATCGGTTCGAGAATTGGTGGTGTTGCATTCTCTGCATTCTGATCGCTGCTGTTCTGGATTGATCAGATCTTATAACCCTTATTTGGGGCAAGTTGCTAAAATCGTGGGGCCCAAATTCCTTTTGAATTCTATTTTGGATCGTTATCAACACATGGTTTTATAGTCATGTGCAAGCAAAGTGTGATCCATTTCAAGGAAGAGCTGCTCTTTATTTCAAAAGGGTGGAACAAGGACTAGAGGAAAATAGATTTCCTCCATCTTGTTAATTCAATTATGCATCTCAAAATCTGCTTTAAGAGTAGCGTTTTTCTTATGTTGTATGTCCTCTTATTGGACATATGTTCTTTTTCTCCCTGCTAAGCTTTTTAATTGGCTTCGTTTCAATTTGTATAGTTTCTGTTATGTGATTTCTTTATCTACTAGTGAAATGACCCTTGAAAACACGGGCTTTTTTAAACGAAACAATTTAATGATATGTTTTACGTATTAAGTGATTGTAAATATTAAAGTCATTTAGTTTATTGACGCGTGGAACTACGGATTTCGACTAAGAAACTTGTCGTTGATTTTACAAACATAAAGTTCGCTCAAAATTGAGTATTTATATTTATATTTTTAATAATAATAATAATAATAATAAATAATAATAAATGCCTCTTAAATTTTTTTAGAAAAATAAAATTATAATTTAGGAGAGATTAATATTTCCTTTTATAAAAGATTTTGTATTATTTTTTAAACTTGATTAATATATAATTATGACATAATCATTATGAAAATTAAGCTTAATGATGACATCATCAATTTAGAGGTTTATTAAACTATATCATTAGATAGATAAATACAGTAAAACCTCTATAATTTAATACTCGATAAATTAATAACCTCGATAAAATTAATAATTTGTCCGGTCCCAACTTGGGACCAGTACAAATTTGGACCCCAATCGATAAAATAATAAGATAATAATTTTTTTTGAAATCCCAATGTAAATATATTGGTCCCAGCGAAACTATAAATTAATAATTACTAATTATTTTTTAAAATCTCAATATACATTGAACTTGATAAGTTAATTAATGTGTATGTACATACATGACAATTTTGAAGGTCCTTTTTTATATTTTATTCAAATAGGTAAAGTGAACGGACATGATAATTTCGAATGCCGATGCATTAACTTGAGATTTGCTCACAAATATGAGCTAATTTTTTTAAATTGATAATTTATTAATTTATCGATATAATAATATCTCGTTAAATTAATAAAATATCATGGTCCCAACATTATTAATTTATAGAAGTTTCACTGTAGATATATTTGATGAAGTTTGCCTTTTTAATACATTCCTTATTTTTCGCAAAAAAAAAAAAAAAAAAAAAAAAAAAAAAAAAAAAAACAAATACCATTAATTGATTGAGTACCAGAAATAGCAAAATTGACATCAAAGTGACAGATAGCGCACAAGTTGTATGGTGAATTGGCGATATACATAGTCAATCAACTCTCAATTTTATTTATATATATTTTTAATTTAATTTTTTGAAGAATGATCACGGAGAATAGAAAGAAAAAGCCGGGAAGATGTAACCAAGAAGAGGTTACACTTAATAATCTGTTTCTCCATAAATCTTGATTCAGTAAATAAGATTATTATTTCTTTATCATTTAATATGTCACTCATTCAATTAAGATGCAAATGAAGACATGAACAAAAACATATAAAAAAAAAAAAAAAGTAAACAACGCAATTATTATTATTATTCTTTTTGAAAATTAATCTGTTTTTAGAAAACATAAAATTATACACTCATTCAATTAAGATGCAAATGAAGACATGAATAAATTCATAAAAAATAAAAAATAAACAACCCAATTATTATTATTATTATTATTATTATTATTTTATCTTCAAAATATGTTTATCTTCTCCTTTTATTTTTTAAAAGGATTATCTATCAACTCTTGGGTTGAGCCTATATTACGTTAAACTTTAAAACCTATACATCAAATTGTTAGATCTTTAAAATGTAATTTTATTTTTATTTATCATAATAGTTGCATCATTTATTCACTATTAATACATGTGATCTACAAGTATAAACCACAATTACATTAGGAAAAAACTACAATATGTATCAATCTCATATCTCGCGTACTAAAACATATATCCTTTTATGCCTCTTTTATTTGGTATTATTCCGCGCTGCTTAAACTTTTCGAGTTACACTTGAAAGAACACGTAGTTAGGATTAATGCCTTCTGGAATACTAGCTCCCGAAGGGTACTTTGGGAGAACGTTCGCTACGTGTCCCGCAACCTCCAAATAAAATGCATACTTAGCCTGCATATGAATATGATCATTTGTGATCTTTTGTGTACTCCAGTAGTTGTCTGTAACCTGTTTTACATAACCATAAGTGAACAAATTTAAACAAAGATACAAATCTTATTAATCAACAAATCCACAAAACTTCAATTGTACCAGATCACAGATACAATCTCTAACACGATGAGATTGTTCAATAGTAGTAACAATTATAGAATCAAAGAATGAAATCAGAAAATATCAACCAAGATTCAAGAGAATTGAACTTGGGAATAATACAGCCAAACCCTAGATAATGAAAGAACGAGAGAGAGAGAATACAGATACAGAATAATAAAAATTATGTGGAATGGATGTGGAAATCCATCAAGGGATGGATATATGCAGAAGCAATCACGTGTTACATGGGCTATAAAACAAGCCAAATATCAATATTAAGCCCAATAGAAAACTTATCAATAAATTAACTCTTTAGCAGCCCAGTATTAAGCTCCAAGACTTGAACATCTATAATCCTCAAGCTTATATCAAATGCACATCTGATCCTTCCAGAAAAAGCATATCATAAAAACATCTACAATTAAACATTTCAAGTTAGAATAAGAAACATCAAATATATAACTAAGATTGAATAATCTAAATATACTTAGATTATTTAATACTCCCCCACAATCTTAGTTACCAAAAACATCAAACATGGTTAACTTTTGACAAAGATAATCATGTTGATAACTGTTGAACCCTTTAGTGAACAAATCTCCTATATTTTCATTAGAATCAATTTTAACCACATTCAAAAAACCACTTTCATTCTTGTCTCTAACAATATGCCAATCTATATCAAAATGTTTACTTTTTTCATGATGAACTGGATTTTTAGCAATTTGAATTGCTGGTTTATTATCACAGTATAGATTAATAGGAAGAAGATTTTCAACTTTTAATTCTTTAAGCAGATTAATCAACCAAACCAATTCACAAGTTACAGCAGCCATTGCTCTGTATTCAGCCTCAGTAGAGGACTTAGACACTGTAGCTTGATTTTTACTTTTCCAGTTAACCAAACAAGGTCCCAAGAAAATACAGAACCCTGTTATAGACTTCCTGGACAAAAGAATTTTACCCCAATCTGAGTCTGAAAAAGCATTAAGTTCAAGATTCATACCTTTAGTGAAGCATATACTTTTACCTGGGCACTTTTTCAAATACTTCAGAACTCTAAATGCAAGCTTTAAATGAGCAGCAGTTGGTGAATGCATAAATTGACTTAAAACATGAACAGCAAAACTAATATCTGGTCTTGTTACAGTTATATAAATCAATTTTTCAACAAGTTTCTGAAAAACACTTATATCTTTTATTGTAGAACTATTATCATCAAGTTTATAGTCAGAAACATTAACTTCAATAGGTGTATTCATAGGTTTAGCAGCCAACAATCCAAACTCATTTAATAATTCCAAACAATACTTTCTTTGTGAAAGACATAAACCTTTAGCAACTTCAGTAACCTCAATACCTAGAAAATATTTTAATTTCCCTAAATCTTTAATTAGGAAGTTTTTACTAAAACATTTTTTCACATTATTAATCCAATCAGCAGAGTTACCAGTTAAGACAATATCATCAACATACACTAACAATATCAAAAACACATCATCAATACTTAGTGTATACAGAGAATAATCACACTTAGACTGCACAAAACCAATACCAATAAGACAATCAGAAAGTTTTTCATTCCATTTCCTTGGTGCCTGTTTTAAACCATATAAAGACTTCTTTAATTTGCACACTTTAGTTTCATTTTTGTGAAAAAAACCTAAAGGAGGTATCATATAAACATCTTCATCTAAATCACAAAATAAAAAAGCATTGTTAATATCTAATTGCCACAAAGTCCAATTATTATGAACAGCAATAGAAATAACAGATCTAACAGTTACCATTTTCACAACAGGTGAAAAAGTCTCATCATAATCAACACCTTCAGTTTGACTATAACCTTTTGCAACTAGCCTAGCTTTATATCTTTCAATTTCTCCAGTTGACTTATATTTAATTTTATAGACCCATTTGTTACCAATTGGTTTTCTGTCACTAGGAAGATCAGTTAAAACCCAAGTTTGATTTCTATTAAGAGCTTCCATTTCAGTGTTCATTGCATCTACCCATTTTGGATCTAAAAATGCTTCATAATATGATGTTGGTTCATGACTTTTGTTTAAAGTGGATATAAAGTTGAAGTTTTTGACATCAAGTTTAGAGTAATTAACATATCTGTTTATACCATATTTAACTTTTCCATTTAAAACATAGTCATTTAAATTCTGTGGTAAAACAGACTGTCTAGAAGACCTTCTCAAATTTGATTCAGGAGTAGCCACATTTCCCTCAGAATTTATAGATTCATCAATGGCAGTGCCATGAATTTGGGGCCCCACTAGTGTTGCTCTGGAGCCACCTTCAACATCAATAACAGTTTCAGTCACTGACTTGTCACCTAAATTAGTGTTTATTACACTTGTGACTTTATCCCTATCAGAACTTCTATTGCTATTTGGTGTTGAAGGGGTTCCTGTACCTTCACTAGACTCATTAATATCATCATTGGTAGAATTTGAGGATGAGTCAGTAAAATCATAATCATCAAAAAAATTTAAATGGAAGTTTTCAGAGAAAACAGAACCAGTTTCAGTATTATTATCTGCCCCCATTTTAAATGGAAAAATTTGTTCATAAAACTTCACATCTCTAGAAAAGAAAATCATTTTTGAATCAAGACTGTAAAGTTTATATGCTTTTTGAGAACTTGAGTAGCCAATGAACACACATTTATCAGCTCTTGTACCAAACTTATCATGAAGATTAAGTTTGGTAGCAAAACCTAAACAACCAAACACCCTTAAATGATCAAGTGAGGGACACCTACCATAAACCATCTCATAAGGAGATTTACCATTTAAAACAGATGAAGGAGTCCTGTTAATCAAGTAAGCAGCAGTTAACACACAATCAGTCCACATATACAAAGGAACACCACTCTGAAATAATAGAGATCTAGCCACATTTAACAGATGTCTATGTTTTCTATCCACAACACCATTCTGTTGTGGAGTATATGCACATGAAGTTTGGTGATGTATGCCTTCAGACTTAAAGAAAGTACTTAAGTTACTATTAACAAATTCTGTCCCATTGACTGACCTGATCACTTTTATAGATTTGTTAAACTGATTTTTAAACATTTTAACAAAATCAATAAGAATCTGAGAAACATCACTTTTAAACTTTAAAAGGTATAACCAGAAAGACCTGGAATAATCATCAACAATTGTGAGAAACATTCTAAAGCCATCTTTGGAAACAACTTTATAAGAACCCCACAAATCTAAGTGAATCAATTCACCTATACTTGTAGTTTTATGTGTGCTTAAAGGAAAAGGTTCCCTAGTTTGTTTAGCCTTATGACAAATATCACAAGGTGATAAGACATCATTACCAAACTTCAATTGTCCTTACAGAACTTGCATAGCAGGCTCTGTAGGATGACCCATTCTGTTATGCCAAGTAAATTTAGATAAACAACAAGCAACAGCACAATTATTAACAGCATAATTACCACAAACATCATCAAGAACATACAAACCATCTTGAACTCTACCAATCCCCAAGGTCCTTCCCATTATCCCATCCTTTGGTAAATCCTGAATATAGCAATTATTTTCATCAAATCCTATGAATTTCTTACTATCTCTAGCAACTTTGTAAAAAGACAATAGATTAATAGCATAACCAGGTATAACCAATACATCAAAAAGTGTTATATGTTTACTTAAAACAAAATCTCCTATCTTTGAAATTTTTGCACTAGTTCCATTTGGATGATCAACTTTTAAATTTAGATTTGAAATATCAACAACATTTTTTAGATTTTGTTCAGTAGTAATATAATGTTGGTTGGCACCAGAATCAATAATCCAATTTGGATTAGTTTTCATGAACTGAACATTAGTACCTGACATATTAGACTTAAAATCATTGTTTCCTTTGCTATTAATCATTGACAAGATTTTAGTTACTTGCTCTTCAGTGAATGGAAAAGTGGATGAGGAAGTGACAGCTGCATCAGAAGCAGCATTATTATTTGTGAAAGTTTTGTTGTTGTAATTATTTGACCAAGATGAATTTGTGTTGTTATTGTTATTAGAATTATTATTACTGTTACTGTTATTATTCTTAGAAACTCTTCTGTTAAAACTGGGAGGATACCCAATTATCTCAAAACATCTATCAATTGTGTGTCCAAGTTTATTACATTTTGTGCACTTAAGGTTAGGATTTGGACCCCTGTTATTATTAAACTTTGACACATTATTACTGATAATACCAAGATTATGAGATTGAGTTTGAGTTTTAGTATTGAAAGCAGATGAAGTCTGAATTTTGTTAGCAATAAAATTTGAGGAAGATCTATGAGATTCTTCCCTTGAAATAACAGCAAAAGCAGACTTAACAGAAGGTAGAGGATCCTGTGTTAAAAGATTTGTTCTAACAGGTTGATATGAATCATCTAATCCCATTAAAATTTGCATCAATTTTATTAAATCAGAATGTTTTTGAAAAACTTTATTTGCATCACAAGAACAGTTTGGTAATTCAACCATTGCATCATATTGTTTCCACAAAGAGTTTAATTTGTGATAGTATTTAGAAATAGAACCACCATTTTGTGTTAAAGAATTTATTTTATGGTGTAATTTAAACACAATAGATCCATCTACTTTGTTATAAGTCTCCTTTAACTCATCCCACACATCTGATGCAACCTTAGAGAAAATTTGACCAAGATAAAGTTCTTCTGAAATTGAATTTAAAATCCAAGATAGTACAACTGAATTGCACCTATCCCATTGTTTACTTAAAACATCATCATCTGTATCTTTTTCAACAGTTTTATCAATAAAACCTTTTTTATTTTTTGTTTCAAGAGCTAAAATCATGGCACAAGACCAGACTCTATAATTTTCAGTTCCAATTAATTTTATATTGATCAGAGGTGTGCTACTAATGTCACTAGGGTGAAGATACAATGGATCAGCAAAATCAAGTTTGTTGATCAAGGTTTCTCCACCATCATCACTCATATTGAACAATAATAAAGAATAAAAGAGAAGAGTTCAGAGAACTTGATGTAAAAACACGCAAGTTAACTCTTCAAACCACAATCTGCACAGATAGCAGAATAGGGAAGAAACGGTTGCGATCTCACAAGTTACCAATTGGTGAGTAGGAGAAGAGAAACCTTACAGTGATTACTCTGATAGTGTAAAGCAGTGGAAGAAAAAGAAGAAGCAATCACCAGAAAACCCTAATTTTACGAATTAGGGCTTGTAAGAATCAACAACTCCAAAAATAGGAACAATCGACCCTGTGTTCTTCCCCAAGACTTAATCGTAACAGAAAGAAACCAGATCTATCAAATCTAAAAGTACATCTGAGAAATCAAACACGAAGAACAGAAAACCCTAATTTCGACCTCCGTAACAAATTACAACCAGAAATCACCAGATGATCAAGCAATAGATCGCTCTGATGCCATGAACAAATTTAAACAAAGATACAAATCTTATTAATCAACAAATCCACAAAACTTCAATTGTACCAGATCACAGATACAATCTCTAACACGATGAGATTGTTCAATAATAGTAACAATTACAGAATCAAAGAATGAAATCAGAAAATATCAACCAAGATTCAAGAGAATTGAACTTGGGAATAATAAAGCCAAACCCTAGATAATGAAAGAACGAGAGAGAGAGAGAGAGAGAGAGAGAGAGAGAGAATACAGATACAGAATAATGAAAATTATGTGGAATGGATGTGGAAATCCATCGAGGGATGGATATATGCAGAAGCAGACTGGATCTCACATGTTACATGGGCTATAAAACAAGCCCAATATCAATATTAAGCCCAATAGAAAACTTATCAATAAATTAACTCTTTAGCAGCCCAGTATTAAGCACTTGGTAACCATACTTAACATTTAATCAACGTCGCATATTCCCTTTATTATGAAATCTATTTTTCGGAGCTTCATTATTTTGTTGTGTATTGCTACGCCTCGAAACATGGTTTTGGGTGCGTGTTGATGCAACGAACGAAAGTCATTTCTTATGCTTCTCGACAACTCAAAATTCATGAACGAAACTACACGACACATGATCTCGAACTCGGAGCCGTTGTCTTTGCACTTAAAATGTGGAGGCACTATCTTTATGGAACCAAGAGTACTATCTTTACCGACCACAAAAGCCTCCAACACATCTTCGATCAAAAGCAACTAAACATGAGACAACGACGGTGGATTGAAACTTTGAACGATTATGATTGTGAGCTTCGTTACCATCCAGGAAAGGCAAATGTAGTAGCCGATGCCTTAAGTCGAAAGGAAAGAGCGGTGCCTCTTCGTGTCCGAGCTTTAAACATCACCATTCACACCAACCTTAATAGCCAAATTCGGGTATCCCAAGATGAGGCTCTCAAGGATGAAAACATTTCACACGAGCTCTTGAACATTCTCGTCTCTCGATTCGAAGTTAGGGAGACCGGACTTCGATATTTCGCCGGAAGGATTTGGGTGCCTAGATATGGGGAACTACGAAGCCTTATTTTAGATGAAGCCCATAAGTCACGATACTCGATTCACCCCAGTGCCAATAAGATGTACCACGACCTTAAACAACAATATTGGTGGCCGAACATCAAAAGGGACGTAGCTACTTATGTTTCCAAGTGTTTGACCTGTTCCAAAGTCAAAGCTGAACACCAAAGACTGTCCGGACTACTTCAACAACCCGAGATCCCGCAATGGAAGTGGGAAAGGATAACGATGGATTTTGTCACCAAACTACCAAAAACGACGGGCGGTTATGATACCATTTGGGTTATTGTTGACCGTCTCACCAAATCTGCACATTTTCTCGCCATGAAAGAAACGGACAAAATGGAGAAACTTGCACAACTTTACATCAAGGAGATTGTAGCCCGACACGGTGTACCTTTATCGATTATCTCCGACCGAGATGGCCGCTTTGTTTCTAGATTTTGGCGTACCTTGCAAGAAGCGTTGGGAACGCGTTTAGACATGAGCACCGCATATCATCCTCAAACTGATGGACAAAGCGAACGTACAATTTAAACCTTAGAGGACATGTTACGAGCTTGCGTGGTTGATTTTGGAAAAGCTTGGGACAAGCACTTACCTCTCGCCGAGTTCTCTTACAACAATAGTTATCACGCGAGTATTAAAGTCGTACCTTTTGAAGCGCTATATGGCCGAAAATGCCGTTCACCTCTTTGTTGGGCCGAAGTAGGTGACACACAAATCACCAGACCTGAACTCATTCACGAAACCACCGAGAAGATCGTACAAATCCGAGATACGCTTAGGACAGCCCGAAGTCGTCAAAAGAGCTATACCGATAAACGATGCAACGACCTAGAATTTCAATTCGGTGACCGCGTAATGTTGAAAGTCGCGCCTTGGAAAGGTGTAATTCGTTTCGGGAAACGCGGGAAGCTAAATCCGCGGTATATTGGTCCTTTCGAAATCTTGGAGCGTGTCGGAACCGTTGCTTATCGTTTAGATCTTCCTCCTCAATTGAGTTCCGTTCATCCTACTTTCCATGTATCCAACTTGAAAAAGTGCCTTACCGAACCCGATATCGTCATTCCTCTCGAGGAGCTTACCATTGATGACAAACTTCATTTCGTGGAGGAACCGGTTGAAATTGTGGACACCTCCGTCAAAACGTTAAAACAAAGCCGAATTCCAATTGTCAAGGTCCGTTGGAACGCCAAAAGGGGACCCGAGTTTACTTAGGAAAGGCAAGATCAAATGCAAAGGAAATACCCTCACTTATTCCCGGTTTCAGAAACGCAAGATTTCGAGGAAGAAACAACGACTACTACGCCTACTTAAATTTCGGGACGGAATTTCTTTTAAGAAGTAGGTAATGTAACATCCTGACTTTTTCCATTTCTTTTCCGTTTAATTATTTAAAGTCCGTTATATGACTATAACATCTCCCGTTAATACGCGTTTTAAATTATCTCGTTTAGGTAATTCACGCACCCGAACGAAAGTTGAGGGACTAAACTTGACAAGGGATCAAACCCTTGACTAGGTCAAAGGGTCAAACCCCTTTCATCCATTCATTTTCATCCTCATCTTTTACTACTTCCAAATCCTCTCAACATCCAATCCTTAATTCATCATCTAAATCCGATTTTGGAGGCTAACATCAAAACAAATTACATATTTGGAATCCTCTCTTCATTCTCTACGTTTTGATACTAATTTCATCTCGATTGGGTAACTTTTTAAAAACTCTAAATTTCATAATTTTAGTGTTCTTGACTTAAAGGTGTGTTAATTAGTGTCTATGGCTCATTGTGATGTCGTATATGTAATTTGTATGCTCAATCTTGTGAATTGACATAACTAGCATGAACTTGAAAAAGAGCTTGCTAAATCTTTGATTTTGGATGATGAAATGTGTTTAGATGTTAATGGTTGTGTGTTCAAAGTGTTAGTTACTTCATTAGCTTCGTTTTGGTGTGTTGATTGACATGAAAACCTTACATTAACATGATTATTGATTTTGAGATTTTGGTTAGGGTTTGATAAGCTTTATATGAACTTTTGATGTATCAAATGCTATGAAATATTGTTGATAAGTATTTTTTTTTTGCAATGTATGTTTGATTACCTTCGAAACGGCATATCATACATGTAAATTGGTTGCCCGAATCATGAAATGCGTTTTTAGAACTTGAACCTTTGATTATGAACATTTAATGCGGTTTTGGGTTGTTGTAAGTGTTGAATTACTCGTTGAAATGTGTCTATTCGTTTTCCTCGTCAAAATACCTTCCCGATGATATAAGATACATTTTTTGGTTGTTTGCGGATCATAATGAAATGTCCCGTTCTTATTGATTAAAAACGTTCCATATTAATTGATTTCGTTGCGAGGTTTTGACCTCTATATGAGACGTTTTTCAAAGACTGCATTCATTTTTAAAACAAACCATAACCTTTATTTCATAGATAAAGGTTTTAAAAAGCTTTACGTAGATTATCAAATAATGATAATCTAAAATATCCTGTTTACACACGACCATTACATAATGGTTTACAATACAAATATGTTACAACAAAATAAGTTTCTTGAATGCAGTTTTTACACAATATCAAACAAGCATGGACTCCAAATCTCGTCCTTATTTAAGTATGCGACAGCGGAAGCTCTTAATAATCACCTGAGAATAAACATGCTTAAAACGTCAACAAAAATGTTGGTGAGTTATAGGTTTAACCTATATATATCAAATCATAATAATAGACCACAAGATTTCATATTTCAATACACATCCCATACATAGAGATAAAAATCATTCATATGGTGAACACCTGGTAACCGACATTAACAAGATGCATATATAAGAATATCCCCATCATTCCGGGACACCCTTCGGATATGATATAAATTTCGAAGTACTAAAGCATCCGGTTCTTTGGATGGGGTTTGTTAGGCCCAATAGATCTATCTTTAGGATTCGCGTCAATTAGGGTGTCTGTTCCCTAATTCTTAGATTACCAGACTTAATAAAAAGGGGCATATTCGATTTCGATAATTCAACCATAGAATGTAGTTTCACATACTTGTGTCTATTTTGTAAATCATTTATAAAACCTGCATGTATTCTCATCCCAAAAATATTAGATTTTAAAAGTGGGACTATAACTCACTTTCACAGATTTTTACTTCGTCGGAAAGTAAGACTTGGCCACTGGTTGATTCACGAACCTATAACAATATATACATATATATCAAAGTATGTTCAAAATATATTTACAACACTTTTAATATATTTTGATGTTTTAAGTTTATTAAGTCAGCTGTCCTCGTTAGTAACCTACAACTAGTTGTCCACAGTTAGATGTACAGAAATAAATCGATAAATATTATCTTGAATCAATCCACGACCCAGTGTATACGTATCTCAGTATTGATCACAACTCAAACTATATATATTTTGGAATCAACCTCAACCCTGTATAGCTAACTCCAACATTCACATATAGAGTGTCTATGGTTGTTCCGAAATATATATAGATGTGTCGACATGATAGGTCGAAACATTGTATACGTGTCTATGGTATCTCAAGATTACATAATATACAATACAAGTTGATTAAGTTATGGTTGGAATAGATTTGTTACCAATTTTCACGTAGCTAAAATGAGAAAAATTATCCAATCTTGTTTTACCCATAACTTCTTCATTTTAAATCCGTTTTGAGTGAATCAAATTGCTATGGTTTCATATTGAACTCTATTTTATGAATCTAAACAGAAAAATTATAGGTTTATAGTCGGAAAAATAAGTTACAAGTCGTGTTTGTAAAGGTAGTCATTTCAGTCGAAAGAACGACGTCTAGATGACCATTTTAGAAAACATACTTCCACTTTGAGTTTAATCATAATTTTTGGATATAGTTTCATGTTCATAATAAAAATCATTTTCTCAGAATAACAACTTTTAAATTAAAGTTTATCATAGTTTTTAATTAACTAACCCAAAACAGCCCGCGGTGTTACTACGACGGCGTAAATCCGGTTTTACGGTGTTTTTCGTGTTTCCATGTTTTAAATCATTAAGTTAGCATATCATATAGATATATAACATGTGTTTAGTTGATTTTAAAAGTCAAGTTAGAAGGATTAACTTTTGTTTGCGAACAAGTTTAGAATTAACTAAACTATGTTCTAGTGATTACAAGTTTAAACCTTCGAATACGATAGCTTTATATGTATGAATCGAATGATGTTATGAACATCATTACTACCTTAAGTTCCTTGGATAAACCTACTGGAAAAAATAGAAAAATGGATCTAGCTTCAATGGATCCTTGGATGGCTCGAAGTTCTTGAAGCAGAATCATGACACGAAAACAAGTTCAAGTACGATCATCACTTGAAATAAGATTGTTATAGTTATAGAAATTGAACCAAAGTTTGAATATGATTATTACCTTGTATTAGAATGATAACCTACTGTAAGAAACAAAGATTTCTTGAGGCTGGAAGTGAGCTAGCAAACTTGAAAGTATTCTTGATTTTATGAAACTAGAACTTTTGAAATTTATGAAGAACACTTAGAACTTGAAGATAGAACTTGAGAGAGATCAATTAGATGAAGAAAATTGAAGAATGAAAGTGTTTGTAGGTGTTTTTGGTCGTTGGTGTATGGATTAGATATAAAGGATATGTAATTTTGTTTTCATGTAAATAAGTCATGAATGATTACTCATATTTTTGTAATTTTATGAGATATTTCATGCTAGTTTCCAAATGATGGTTCCCACATGTGTTAGGTGACTCACATGGGCTGCTAAGAGCTGATCATTGGAGTGTATATACCAATAGTACATACATCTAAAAGCTGTGTATTGTACGAGTACGAATACGGGTGCATACGAGTAGAATTGTTGATGAAACTGAACGAGGATGTAATTGTAAGCATTTTTGTTAAGTAGAAGTATTTTGATAAGTGTATTGAAGTCTTTCAAAAGTGTATAAATACATATTAAAACACTACATGTATATACATTTTAACTGAGTCGTTAAGTCATCGTTAGTCGTTACATGTAAGTGTTGTTTTGAAACCTTTAGGTTAACGATCTTGTTAAATGTTGTTAACCCAATGTTTATAATATCAAATGAGATTTTAAATTATTATATTATCATGATATTAATATCTCTTAATATGATATATATACATTAAATGTCTTTACAACGATAATCGTTACATATATGTCTCGTTTAAAAATCATTAAGTTAGTAGTCTTGTTTTTACATATGTAGTTCATCGTTAATATACTTAATGATATATTTACTTATCATAGTATCATGTTAACTATATATATATCCATATATATGTCATCATATAGTTTTTACAAGTTTTAACGTTCGTGAATCACCGGTCAACTTGGGTGGTCAATTGTCTATATGAAACATATTTCAATTAATCAAGTCTTAACAAGTTTGATTGCTTAACATGTTGGAAACATTTAATCATGTAAATATCAATCTCAATTAATATATATAAACATGGAAAAGTTCGGGTCACTACAGTACCTACCCGTTAAATAAATTTCGTCCCGAAATTTTAAGCTGTTGAAGGTGTTGACGAATCTTCTGGAAATAGATGCGGGTATTTCTTCTTCATCTGATCTTCACGTTCCCAGGTGAACTCAGGTCCTCTACGAGCATTCCATCGAACCTTAACAATTGGTATCTTGTTTTGCTTAAGTCTTTTAACCTCACGATCCATTATTTCGATGGGTTCTTCGATGAATTGAAGTTTTTCGTTGATTTGGATTTCATCTAACGGAATAGTGACATCTTCTTTAGCAAAACATTTCTTCAAATTCGAGACGTGGAAAGTGTTATGTACAGCCGCGAGTTGTTGAGGTAACTCAAGTCGGTAAGCTACTGGTCCGACACGATCAATAATCTTGAATGGTCCAATATACCTTGGATTTAATTTCCCTCGTTTACCAAATCGAACAACGCCTTTCCAAGGTGCAACTTTAAGCATGACCATCTCTCCAATTTCAAATTCTATATCTTTTCTTTTAATGTCAGCGTAGCTCTTTTGTCGACTTTGGGCGGTTTTCAACCGTTGTTGAATTTGGATGATCTTCTCGGTAGTTTCTTGTATAATCTCCGGACCCGTAATCTGTCTATCCCCCACTTCACTCCAACAAATCGGAGACCTGCACTTTCTACCATAGAGTGCTTCAAACGGTGCCATCTCAATGCTTGAATGGTAGCTGTTGTTGTAGGAAAATTCTGCTAACGGTAGATGTCGATCCCAACTGTTTCCGAAATCAATAACACATGCTCGTAGCATGTCTTCAAGCGTTTGTATCGTCCTTTCACTCTGCCCATCAGTTTGTGGATGATAGGCAGTACTCATGTCTAGACGAGTTCCTAATGCTTGCTGTAATGTCTGCCAGAATCTTGAAATAAATCTGCCATCCCTATCAGAGATAATAGAGATTGGTATTCCATGTCTGGAGACGACTTCCTTCAAATACAGTCGTGCTAACTTCTCCATCTTGTCATCTTCTCTTATTGGCAGGAAGTGTGCTGATTTGGTGAGACGATCAACTATTACCCAAATAGTATCAAAACCACTTGCAGTCCTTGGCAATTTAGTGATGAAATCCATGGTAATGTTTTCCCATTTCCATTCCGGGATTTCGGGTTGTTGAAGTAGACCTGATGGTTTCTGATGCTCAGCTTTGATCTTAGAACACGTCAAACATTCTCCTACGTATTTAGCAACATCGGCTTTCATACCCGGCCACCAAAAATATTTCCTGAGATCCTTGTACATCTTCCCCATTCCAGGATGTATTGAGTATCTAGTTTTATGAGCTTCTCTAAGTACCATTTCTCTCATATCTCCAAATTTTGGTACCCAAATCCTTTCAGCCCTATACCGGGTTCCGTCTTCCCGAATATTAAGATGCTTCTCCGATCCTTTGGGTATTTCATCCTTTAAATTTCCCTCTTTTAAAACTCCTTGTTGCGCCTCCTTTATTTGAGTAGTAAGGTTATTATGAATCATTATATTCATAGATTTTACTCGAATGGGTTCTCTGTCCTTCCTGCTCAAGGCATCGGCTACCACATTTGCCTTCCCCAGGTGGTAACGAATCTCAAAGTTGTAATCATTCAACAATTCAATCTACCTACGCTGCCTCATATTCAGTTGTTTCTGATTAAATATGTGTTGAAGACTTTTGTGGTCGGTATATATAATACTTTTGACCCCATATAAGTAGTGCCTCCAAGTCTTTAATGCAAAAACAACCGCGCCTAATTCCAAATCATGCGTCGTATAATTTTGTTCGTGAATCTTCAATTGTCTAGACGCATAAGCAATCACCTTCGTTCGTTGCATTAATACACAACCGAGACCTTGCTTTGATGCGTCACAATAAATCACAAAATCATCATTCCCTTCAGGCAATGACAATATAGGTGCCGTAGTTAGCTTTTTCTTCAATAACTGAAACGCTTTCTCTTGTTCATCATTCCATTCAAATTTCTTCCCTTTATGCGTTAATGCAGTCAAGGGTTTTGCTATTCTGGAAAAGTCTTGGATGAACCTTCTGTAGTAACCAGCTAGTCCTAAAAACTGGCGTATGTGTTTCAGAGTTTTCGGGGTTTCCCACTTTTCAACAGTTTCTATCTTTGCCGGATCCACCTTAATACCTTCTTTGTTCACTATGTGACCGAGGAATTGAACTTCTTCCAACCAAAATGCACACTTTGAAAACTTAGCGTACAATTCTTCCTTCCTCAATACTTCTAACACCTTTCTCAAATGTTCACAGTGTTCTTGGTCATTCTTTGAGTAAATAAGTATGTCATCAATGAAAACAATGACAAACTTGTCAAGGTATGGTCCACACACTCGGTTCATAAGCTCCATGAACACAGCTGGTGCATTAGTTAAACCAAACGGCATGACCATAAACTCGTAATGACCGTAACGTGTTCTGAAAGCAGTCTTTGGAATATCATCTTCTTTCAATCGCATTTGATGATACCCGGAACGTAAGTCAATCTTTGAATAAACAGACGAGCCTTGTAGTTGATCAAATAAGTCGTCGATTCTCGGTAGTGGGTAGCGGTTCTTGATGGTAAGTTTGTTCAACTCTCGGTAGTCGATACACAACCTGAATGTACCATCTTTCTTCTTGACAAACAAAACAGGAGCTCCCCACGGTGATGTGCTTGGTCGAATGAAACCACACTCTAAAAGTTCTTGTAATTGGCTTTGCAGTTCTTTTATCTCGCTGGGTGCGAGTCTGTAAGGAGCACGAGCTATTGGTGCAGCTCCTGGTACAAGATCTATTTGAAATTCAACGGATCGATGTGGGGGTAATCCCGGTAATTCTTTCGGAAATACATCGGGAAATTCTTTTGCAATGGGAACATCATTGATGCTCTTTTCTTCAGTTTGTACTTTCTCGACGTGTGCTAGAACAGCATAGCAACCTTTTCTTATTAGTTTTTGTGCCTTCAAATTACTAATAAGATGTAGCTTCGTGTTGCCCTTTTCTCCGTACACCATTAAGGGTTTTCCTTTTTCTCGTATAATGCGAATTGCATTTTTGTAACAGACAATCTCTGCTTTCACTTCTTTCAACCAGTCCATACCGATTATCACATCAAAACTCCCTAACTCTACTGGTATCAAATCAATCTTAAATGTTTCGCTAACCAGTTTAATTTCTCGATTCCGACATATATTATCTGCTGAAATTAATTTACCATTTGCTAATTCGAGTAAAAATTTACTATCCAAAGGCGTCAATGGGCAACTTAATTTAGCACAAAAATCTCTACTCATATAGCTTCTATCCGCACCCGAATCAAATAAAACGTAAGCAGATTTATTGTCAATAAGAAACGTACCCGTAACAAGCTCCGGGTCTTCCTGTGCCTCTGCCGCATTAATATTGAAAACTCTTCCGCGGCCTTGTCCATTCGTGTTCTCCTGGTTCGGGCAATTTCTAATAATGTGGCCCGGTTTTCCACATTTATAACAAACTACATTGGCATAGCTTGCTCCGACACTACTTGCTCCGCCATCACTCGTTCCGACACCATTTGTTCCTTTCGTTCTAGTAACCCCTGGTCCGTAGACCTCACACTTCTCCGCGCAATGACCATTTCTTTTACACTTGTTGCAAAATTTGGTGCAGAACCCCGAGTGATACTTTTCACACCTTTGGCATAGCTGGTTCTGATTGTTGTTGTTGTTGTTGCGGTTATTATTGTTGTTGGAATGATTGTTGTAGTTGCTGTTGTTGTTGTTGTTGTTGTTGTTGTTGTTGTTGTTGTTGTTGTTGTTGTTGTTGTTGGGCCGTTTGTTGTAGTTGCGATTGATGTTGCGATTGTTGGGATAATTGTTGCGATTGCTGTTGTTGTTGTATTGGTGATTCTTATCACCATTTTCCTCCCACTTTCTTTTGACTTGCTTCACATTGGCCTCTTCAGCAGTCTGTTCTTTAATTCTTTCTTCAATCTGGTTCACTAGTTTGTGAGCCATTCTACATGCCTGTTGTATGGAGGCGGGCTCGTGTGAACTTATATCTTCTTGGATTCTTTCCGGTAATCCTTTCACAAACGCGTCGATCTTCTCTTCCTCATCTTCGAATGCTCCCGGACACAATAGGCACAATTCTGTGAATCGTCTTTCGTACGTGGTAATATCAACTCCTTGGGTTCGTAACCCTCTAAGTTCTGTCTTGAGCTTATTGACCTCGGTTCTGGGACGGTACTTCTCGTTCATCAAGCGCTTGAATGCTGACCACGGTAGTGCGTACGCATCGTCTTGTCCCACTTGCTCTAGATAGGTATTCCACCATGTTAACGCAGAACCTGTGAAGGTATGCGTAGCGTACTTCACTTTGTCCTCTTCAGTACACTTACTTATGGCAAACACCGATTCGACCTTCTCGGTCCACCGTTTCAATCCGATCGGTCCTTCGGTTCCATCAAATTCCAAAGGTTTGCAGGCAGTGAATTCTTTGTAGGTGCATCCTACACGATTTCCTGTACTGCTAGATCCAAGGTTATTGTTGGTATGTAGCGCAGCCTGTACTGCGGCTATGTTTGAAGCAAGAAAGGCACGAAATTCCTCTTGGCTCATATTCAAGGTGTGTCGAGTAGTCGGTGCCATTTCCTTCAAAATAGTCAAATGAACAAGTTAATCATACAGAATATTAAGAGTAGTCAATAGTATTTCGTAGCATAATATGAACTCATTTATAAAAGCTTTTTCTTCATATTAGCGTTTTATAAGTTTAAATTCGGGTAGTACCTACCCGTTAAGTTCATACTTAGTAGCTAATATACAATTCAACTACTACAATTCTATATGAAAAACTGATTATAATAATATTTCGCGTTCAAACTTTTACACAATATTTTACAAACTTACAATACCGCTTATTTTACATATAGCATGAAATATAGCACACAATAAATTTGATACAAGATGGTTGTGAAGATAATTCTAGCTAGTACACAAGTCGTTCAGCAAAGGCAATAAAGACACGTAATTCATACGTCCAGAAACAAGTCATGCATTCTGGTTTTACTAGGATTACTTCCCATCCTTGGTCTTGTGGAACATAACCGTTATGGCCGTTGATAAGACAGCGTGTTGTAACGTCGTCAAAGGGACGAGGGTTACGTAATGTCCAACAGTCCCGTAACAATCTAAAAACCTCATTTCTTACCCCAATTACCGACTCCGTCACTTTTGGAAACGTTTTGTTTAATAGTTGTAGCCCGATGTTCTTGTTCTCACTTTGGTGAGAAGCGAACATTACTAATCCGTAAGCATAACATGCTTCTTTATGTTGCATGTTAGCCGCTTTTTCTAAATCACGAAGTCCAATATTCGGATATATTGAGTCAAAATAATTTCTTAACCCGTTGCGTAAAATAGCATTTGGGTTCCCCGCAATATATGCGTCAAAGTAAACACATCGTAACTTATGGGTTTCCCAATGTGATATCCCCCATCTTTCAAACGAAAGTCTCTTATAAACCAAGACATTCTTGGAACGTTCTTCGAATGTCTTACAAACTGATCTCGCCTTAAATAGTTGTGCCGAGGAATTCTTGCCGACTCTAGACAAGATTTCATCAATCATGTCTCCGGGTAGGTCTCTTAAAATATTGGGTTGTCTATCCATTTTGTGTTTTTAAACTGTAAAATAGACAAGAGTTAGATTCATAAAAAAAATACTT
Organism: Rutidosis leptorrhynchoides; assembly: GCF_046630445.1. Taxonomy (NCBI): domain Eukaryota; kingdom Viridiplantae; phylum Streptophyta; class Magnoliopsida; order Asterales; family Asteraceae; genus Rutidosis; species Rutidosis leptorrhynchoides. Next base: position 298,644,522 of record NC_092337.1, read on the forward strand.
ATTAATACAAGCAATTTTTACATATATCATAAAGCATAAGAACACTATATTACATATATTACACCACACGAATACAACTATCTTATTCCGACTCGCTCGTTTCTTCTTCTTCGGTTTTGGTTCGTTTTGCCAAGTTTCTAGGGATATATGATGTTCCCCTAATACGAGCCGTCGTTGTCCACATTGGTTTAGAAAAACCTGGTGGTTTAGAGGTTCCCGGGTCATTGTTACAACTTAAGGACTTCGGGGGTTGACGATACATATAAAGTTCATCGGGGTTAGAATTAGATTTCTCTATTTTTATGCCCTTTCCCTTATTATTTTCTTTTGCCTTTTTAAATTCATTTGGGGTAATTTCTATAACATCATTGGAATTCTCGTCGGAATCCGATTCATCGGAGAATTGGTAATCCTCCCAATATTTTGCTTCCTTGGCGGAAACACCATTGACCATAATTAACCTTGGTCGGTTGGTTGAGGATTCTCTTTTACTTAACCGTTTTATTATTTCCCCCACCGGTTCCGATTCTTCTTCCGGTTCCGATTCTTCTTCCGGTTCCGATTCTTCTTCCGGTTCCGACTCTTCTTCCGGTTCCTCTTCGGGAACTTGTGAATCAGTCCACGAATCATTCCAATTTACATTTGACTCTTCATTATTATTAGGTGAGTCAATGGGACTTGTTCTAGAGGTAGACATCTATCACATAATATCAAACACATTAAGAGATTAATATATCACATAATATTCATATGTTAAAAATATATAGTTTCCAACAAAAATGTTAAGCAATCATTTTTAAAGAAAACACGGTCGAAGTCCAGAATTACTAATGCATCCTAACAAACTCGATAAGACACACTAATGCAAATTTTCTGGTTCTCTAAGACCAACGCTCTGATACCAACTGAAATGTCCCGTTCTTATTGATTAAAAACGTTCCATATTAATTGATTTCGTTGCGAGGTTTTGACCTCTATATGAGACGTTTTTCAAAGACTGCATTCATTTTTAAAACAAACCATAACCTTTATTTCATAGATAAAGGTTTTAAAAAGCTTTACGTAGATTATCAAATAATGATAATCTAAAATATCCTGTTTACACACGACCATTACATAATGGTTTACAATACAAATATGTTACAACAAAATAAGTTTCTTGAATGCAGTTTTTACACAATATCAAACAAGCATGGACTCCAAATCTCGTCCTTATTTAAGTATGCGACAGCGGAAGCTCTTAATAATCACCTGAGAATAAACATGCTTAAAACGTCAACAAAAATGTTGGTGAGTTATAGGTTTAACCTATATATATCAAATCATAATAATAGACCACAAGATTTCATATTTCAATACACATCCCATACATAGAGATAAAAATCATTCATATGGTGAACACCTGGTAACCGACATTAACAAGATGCATATATAAGAATATCCCCATCATTCCGGGACACCCTTCGGATATGATATAAATTTCGAAGTACTAAAGCATCCGGTTCTTTGGATGGGGTTTGTTAGGCCCAATAGATCTATCTTTAGGATTCGCATCAATTAGGGTGTCTGTTCCCTAATTCTTAGATTACCAGACTTAATAAAAAGGGGCATATTCGATTTCGATAATTCAACCATAGAATGTAGTTTCACATACTTGTGTCTATTTTGTAAATCATTTATAAAACCTGCATGTATTCTCATCCCAAAAATATTAGATTTTAAAAGTGGGACTATAACTCACTTTCACAGATTTTTACTTCGTCGGGAAGTAAGACTTGGCCACTAGTTGATTCACGAACCTATAACAATATATACATATATATCAAAGTATGTTCAAAATATATTTACAACACTTTTAATATATTTTGATGTTTTAAGTTTATTAAGTCAGCTGTCCTCGTTAGTAACCTACCACTAGTTGTCCACAGTTAGATGTACAGAAATAAATTGATAAATATTATCTTGAATCAATCCACGACCCAGTGTATACGTATCTCAGTATTGATCACAACTCAAACTATATATATTTTGGAATCAACCTCAACCCTGTATAGCTAACTCCAACATTCACATATAGAGTGTCTATGGTTGTTCCGAAATATATATAGATGTGTCGACATGATAGGTCGAAACATTGTATACGTGTCTATGGTATCTCAAGATTACATAATATACAATACAAGTTTATTAAGTTATGGTTGGAATAGATTTGTTACCAATTTTCACGTAGCTAAAATGAGAAAAATTATCCAATCTTGTTTTACCCATAACTTCTTCATTTTAAATCCGTTTTGAGTGAATCAAATTGCTATGGTTTCATATTGAACTCTATTTTATGAATCTAAACAGAAAAATTATAGGTTTATAGTCGGAAAAATAAGTTACAAGTCGTGTTTGTAAAGGTAGTCATTTCAGTCGAAAGAACGACGTCTAGATGACCATTTTAGAAAACATACTTCCACTTTGAGTTTAATCATAATTTTTGGATATAGTTTCATGTTCATAATAAAAATCATTTTCTCAGAATAACAACTTTTAAATCAAAGTTTATCATAGTTTTTAATTAACTAACCCAAAACAGCCCGCGGTGTTACTACGACGGCGTAAATCCGGTTTTACGGTGTTTTTCGTGTTTCCAGGTTTTAAATCATTAAGTTAGCATATCATATAGATATAGAACATGTGTTTAGTTGATTTTAAAAGTCAAGTTAGAAGGATTAACTTTTGTTTGTGAACAAGTTTAGAATTAACTAAACTATGTTCTAGTGATTACAAGTTTAAACCTTCGAATACGATAGCTTTATATGTATGAATCGAATGATGTTATGAACATCATTACTACCTTAAGTTCCTTGGATAAACCTACTGGAAAAAAGAGAAAAATGGATCTAGCTTCAATGGATCCTTGGATGGCTCGAAGTTCTTGAAGCAGAATCATGACACGAAAACAAGTTCAAGTACGATCATCACTTGAAATAAGATTGTTATAGTTATAGAAATTGAACCAAAGTTTGAATATGATTATTACCTTGTATTAGAATGATAACCTACTGTAAGAAACAAAGATTTCTTGAGGTTGGATGATCACCTTACAAGATTGGAAGTGAGCTAGCAAACTTGAAAGTATTCTTGATTTTATGAAACTAGAACTTTTGAAATTTATGAAGAACACTTAGAACTTGAAGATAAAACTTGAGAGAGATCAATTAGATGAAGAAAATTGAAGAATGAAAGTGTTTGTAGGTGTTTTTGGTCGTTGGTGTATGGATTAGATATAAAGGATATGTAATTTTGTTTTCATGTAAATAAGTCATGAATGATTACTCATATTTTTGTAATTTTATGAGATATTTCATGCTAGTTGCCAAATGATGGTTCCCACATGTGTTTGGTGACTCACATAGGCTGCTAAGAGCTGATCATTGGAGTGTATATACCAATAGTACATACATCTAAAAGCTGTGTATTGTACGAGTACGAATACGGGTGCATACGAGTAGAATTGTTGATGAAACTGAACGAGGATGTAATTGTAAGCATTTTTGTTAAGTAGAAGTATTTTGATAAGTGTATTGAAGTCTTTCAAAAGTGTATAAATACATATTAAAACACTACATGTATATACATTTTAAATGAGTCGTTAAGTCATCGTTAGTCGTTACATGTAAGTGTTGTTTTGAAACCTTTAGGTTAACGATCTTGTTAAATGTTGTTAACCCAATGTTTATAATATCAAATGAGATTTTAAATTATTATATTATCATGATATTAATATCTCTTAATATGATATATATACATTAAATGTCTTTACAACGATAATCGTTACATATATGTCTCGTTTAAAAATCATTAAGTTAGTAGTCTTGTTTTTACATATGTAGTTCATCGTTAATATACTTAATGATATATTTACTTATTATAGTATCATGTTAACTATATATATATCCATATATATGTCATCATATAGTTTTTACAAGTTTTAACGTTCGTGAATCACCGGTCAACTTGGGTGGTCAATTGTCTATATGAAACATATTTCAATTAATCAAGTCTTAACAAGTTTGATTGCTTAACATGTTGGAAACATTTAATCATGTAAATATCAATCTCAATTAATATATATAAACATGGAAAAGTTCGGGTCACTACACATAAAATGTGTTAGTTTGGTTTTTGGTTCGTGCACTTAGGAGTTTTCTGCATCAGACTTGAATACGGACCTGGACGCCGTCCAGATCCTTGGATGCCGTCCCAGTTTTCAAAGCTGGACGCCGTCCAGATCTTTGGGCGCCGTCTCAGCCTTCAAAGCTGGACGCCGTCCAGACAATCTGGACGCCGTCCAGATACACTGGCAGGCTTCTGTCTCCGCTGGTCATTTTACGGAAAATATTTGCTATACTATGGACCTCCGATTCACATGTAACTTGTTCTAACATGCTCATATATGATTAAAAACCTCAGAAAAATAGTTCGGGACCCGACCCGAACGTGTTGACTTTTTTGTTGACTTTGACCCGACCTAAGTTGACTTTTAATCAAACTTAACCAAATATTTGTGCAATCGTTCTAACATGCTTTTATACTTGTACCTTGCATGAAAGATGACAATTTGATTCACATGCTATTATGATCGAGTCTTAACGAGCCATAGGACTAATTGAACATCTTTGACCAATCGTGACTATCGTTATTGATACAACCTATTTGTTTAGGTCAAGACTAGCATTGTTCTTTTCACATGTTACTTGTCGAAGTACTTATTTGCTCTTGCGCTCAAGGTGAGATCATAGTCCCACTTTTACTCTTTTGCACTTACATTTGAGATGAGAAAACATAAACGTTTCTTTTTACTAAGTGAACACAAGTACAAGAAAATAAACATTCTACATACGAGTTTGAACAAAAATCCTCAATTCGATTATCATTAGTTACACTTGCCGGGTGTAAGCGAGAACTTATGTTATATGGCCATATGGGTTTGACAAACCCTCATTCAAACGGTTCGCTACCGTTTACAAATGAAATATATTTTCGAGAAACAGTGTATGTTCTAACACTATTGTGATGGGGTTCTATGGAAGGAATGTTAAACATTGATAATTGGGTGCTCGTGAAACAAACTTTTGGAATGTATTACTATTATATCATTGTTGCAAATCTTGTGGTTCACTTGTACTTACTTACTCAAACCTATGATTTCACCAACGTTTTCGTTGACAGATTTCTATGTTTTTCTCAGGTCCTTGAACATTTGTGTGATACATGCTTCCGCTCATTACTTTTGATACTTGCTTGGATGTCGAGTAAACATGCATATGTGAAGCGTCTTTTGGCTACTTTCATTTGTGTCGCATATGTTTAAATTGTACTTTAAACTTTGTTTTGTAACTAGTTGTCGAACTATCTTGTAAACCTTGAAACATCTTTACTTTTGAAATGAATGCGACATACTTTTGGTCAAACATTGTTTTAAAGACTTATGACCACGTAACGGGACATAAGTAGACGGCGCCGTCAATGACGATTTTGTCGGGTCGCTACAGATGGTATCAGAGCCATTTTCATTCACCGCAGAATAACCATTTTCATTCAATTTCATATTTGGATTTTGACTTCCCAGAATCCAACAAGTGGCATATGAAGAAAACATATGACAAAATAAAATCTGTTAGAAACAAACAAATTAACTATGAAAAATTTTGTTAAGAATCCACGCTAACTGTTCCAGCTAACTGTTCCTAGCTAACTGATTACATTTTTTTTTATCGCAGTTTATTTATCGCAATTTAATTATCGCACTTTTATTTATCGTCATTTAATTTCTGTAATTATTTTACGCACTTTAAATATCGGGACACGTATACAATGTTTTGACATATCATATCGATGCATCTATATATATTATTTGGAATCACCATAGACACTCTATATGCAGTAATGATCGAGTTCTCTATACAGGGTTGAGGTTGATTCTACAATAATATATATAGTTTGAGTTGTGATCGAGTCTGAGACGTATACGGGTCACGACACGTATTAATTAATTCGTATATTATATATTAAACTATATATGAATTATTGGACTGTTACTGTGGACTATCGACTGTGGACTAATGACATTGGACAATTAAAATGAAATAAAATATTGATTATAACATATGAAACTAAACATTTCTTCAAGATTGCCACTTGATTTCATCTTAAACCTCATTATATCTCGACGATTATAATCAGCGTACAAATCTATCATGATTCTTAAAAACACCTCAATCGAGAGGATAAACCAACCGCACTTCATCTACGGAAGAAAAGATTGATGCATATAGTTATGCACCTGAAAAACCCTCAGAAACTGAGTAAACGTTTGACACGTATCTGTTCTAGTTCCTTTGACATTGTTATTACCGAAGATCGTTTTGCAATCCCTTTCCAAAGTAGCTAATTTTGTCACAGCTCCAGCAAGTCAACTCCGACTTTTCATCCGAAACAACTTTATTATAACCGCGATATATATGCGTACTCTTTATTGTTACTGGGGAACCTTTTATATTCCATAATATTACCATCAGCGATTAATCATTCTAAAAACACAATTCTCCTGAAACTACCTCGGTTTGATAACCGATGACCCAGATCAGTTAACTTTGAAAATGCTGACGAAGCAGCATGTTGTAGATGATCTTAATGGCCAAAAGTTTGATAATAAAGAAAGGAGTGTTAGGAACGCTCGATAGAAAATTTAGTACCGAAAAGCGGATTATGCGAAACTATGAAGAAAGCCGTGGACAAATCACAAAGAATAAGTTTGCCTTCAAAGAATCCAAATGATTCTGTACCTGCTGAAATCGTTAGCAAACATCTTATTTCTCATTCTAAACCTTCATAGACAAATCTTCTTCATCATCCATTGATATTAGAAATTCTAAGATATTCTCGTATGTTCTATTATAAATATCCTCCATATTTCTGGCGATATTTTCACAACTATTCTTATCTGAGATCATTTATCTCTCCGTAATATCTGCAACATAAAAGAAACTGCGTTAGTTTCTAAATTCTGAAACCTTCGAGTTTAAAATATGAATGTTTTTAAGTAGTGTTGGGAACTGAAGCATGGATTAGTATAATATAATGACACTTGATCAACGTCATTATATTACAGTAAGTCATGCTGAGTTTCTAATGAAGCATGATGATTCACAGTACCGTTATCATGTGCCATTTACACGACTCTTACATTCTATCTAATCTCTAAACATATCAAGAGAATATTTTTCTGGATGACCAGGTCTTCTCCAGGGTATTCTGATAATTTAACAAATCAAAATCGTTCTATTACCATTTTCTTCTTAGAGCATTAGCTATGTTCATTCTGAATTTCATATCTACGAATTCCGGACCATTACTCGCTTGACTCGAAGTCGGGAAGAGAAAACGAAAGCATGAAGCTTCGAAAAATAATGAAGAATATAAACTCCGATAATAACCCCGAAATTACAAACCGTATATATCGATGCAGATAGCAATATAGAGACACGGGAGAATTAGAAACACTATAAACACAAGAGTATAGTAGAAGTAAATAGATTCTTCTGGTGGTAGATGAAAAAGAAGAATCACAGATATAAAAGTTAGGAGTATATCAAGAATCAGGACTGGATGGAGCATATTGATGAATGCTTTAAAGTAAGAATCAAGGGAGAAAGAATAGAAGGTGTGAGTCGTGGAAAATAAGGAAACGAAGGGATGAATTTATAGTGAAATATCCGACAGAGCAATCGAAACAGATTATTGCATATAATCAAAGAAGATCCTGATTTCCTTAATCACCAAAGAACCAAATCTTATTACGTAATATTCTCTTTAAATCCCTTAAATCCCGGAAATCAATCATAACTACGTCATCGGTTAAGACGAATATATTTTACTCATCTCACTCTTTTACGATAGTCTCATTTATATTCTTCGCATAATCGAATCGTTTTATCTACATTACTCAATGATGATAAAACTCCATTATCTATATTTGTCATGAAAACCTTCTTATTGTTATCCATAACAACCTCTATCAAATTTCGGGGACGAAATTTCTTTAACGAGTAGGTACTGTAATGACCCAGAATTTTCCGACCAAATTATACTTATGAGATTAATATTTACATAATTTAAACCATACCAACATGATAAGCAATCCAAATTATTGAGACTTGTGTTTTTGAAAAGAGTTTTACACAACGTTTGACCGTCCAATATGACCGATGATATCACGAACTATATAACATATGATAATTATACGTTTGTGTATATATATGTATTTATATATATTTAACATGATCTAAGGATGGTTTAACATCTCATTGTGTACTAATGACAATGAGTTATAAGTATATTTTGAAACTACTAACTTAAGTTTTCAAAACGATAACTATACGTAACATTCTTTGATATATATACTTATAATCTATAATGCTTATACATGTATCGTATATATAATGTATTTAATCACTTTTTAAGGACTTAAATACATAAAACAATATAAGTATATTCATAAAAGATAGCTATATTTGAATTCTCGTTCCGTTTCCTCAAGATTTCTATACGTATATCTAGGGTATATGTACTCGTATCATACCCAGCTTCTATACGTATTTACTATTGGTATATACATATCAAATCAACATACTAATCAACATTATTACTGCCATAGATATGAGGTAACTAGGATTTGTCAAGTAGTATGAATTATTAGTAAGAAAACAAAATTAGGAATCCTTTTCTTTCTTTATAAACTAAAAATGTTTTTATAAATGAACACCATTTCTTCACTCCATTTTCTCATACCTACACCCTCATTTCTCTCTCAAAATACTCCTAACTTCATACTTGATCATCTCCAAGTATTTTCCCCATCATTTAGCTTCAATTACAAGCCTTAAACACCATAAGAAAACTCTTTCAAGAACATATCAAAATAACCACCCATTTGAAGAAGTTTACTTCCAACCTTTTGATCTAACTCCACCACTCTTTGATTCTAAGATTATTTCTTATCTTTTGCAGTAACTTTGTCCAAGTAACTTGAGGTAGTAACCTTGTTCATAATCTTATTCAATTCATATTCATATAGCTATCTTATTTTGTGGTATAAAATTTTAACAACAAGAACATAGTTTGAATGTTTTCAAACTTGTTCGCAAACTAAATAAATCCTTCTAACTTGACTTTTAAAACACTTCAAGACCTGTAATATATCATAATGATATGCTAACCTTGTGATGACCCGGGAATTTCCGACCAAATTTAAACATAATCTTATATGATTCGACTCGATAAGCAAAGTCTATTAAACCGAGTCTCATTATGTTTGAACTATTTCATGATAACATTTGACCTTTAACTATTTCCGACGATTCACGAACCTTTAATTGTAACTAAGAATGTAAATATAAATCATTATATATAAAACTAATTATATTAGTATTAATGAACTATTAAGTAATTTTGTTATTATAAAAGATAACATTTAATAACTAAAGATTTTCATTTTGAATATATATATAGTATATTGTATATAAATGATTCAAACATATTTTACCAACGTTATCAAAATATTAAATGTACAATGTTATACTTTGTAGTTAATTGTTTAATATACTTAATTAATCATCTACTCAACATTTAAAACATGATTTTATATATATGGTAGTATACATATATACATAAATATAACTATATATATATGATTTTATACATAATTATTATATTATGTATATGTAGAAATTCATAATATATCTATGATGAAATAATGTACTATTTTAATAAATATATATAATACTTACATATATAAAACATTTATATTTTTCATAATTACATACATAAGTATAATATAATTAGTATGTAAATAAATATTATAATATATTTATATTAAAATGCATAAATATATAATATTCAGTATATGTTACAATACATATTACATAATTATTAAATATTACATAATAATAGATGATATTAATAAATTAAATTTAAATACAAATATAGTTGTTGTAGTAATGTTATTTGTATCGTCAAATATCAATATTTGTATTCATAATATCACTTTATATCATATAAAGATGAAATTGGATGTATAAATTAGATTATTATTACTAATATTATTATTATCGATAAAATATTAATATTATCATAATTAGTATGGTATTATTATTATTATTATTATTATCATTTTTACAATTATTATTATCATTAATATTATATTTATCATTATTATTAATTTTATTAATATTATTAGATATTAATAGTATTGTTATTATATATTATTATTATTAATTAAAAAAAACAGTAGGGATCTATATTATACGCGTGACCTCTGTATCCTTTATCTCTATTATTATTATTTTTTTTGTTTCTTTCCTGCTCCCAACTCGTGAACCTGTGTTGACATTTTCTCCAATTTTTATCAACCGATCTCTATTATTACAACATGATTATGTATAATTGCAAATCAAATAAAAAGGAAATCCAATGGGATTAAAGAGCACAGCGATATTTTTTTTTTCTTCTTCTCTGCACGCTCCAATTTTTTTTTTCTCTTAATTCAATTTCGAATAAAGTTTCAAAATCTAAAAATGCAGAAGGGTTAGAAATCTTTCTTTGAATCTATCTGCAAAATCTCAACTCTCAAATCTTTATATCGATCTTGAATTTTGAAGTCAAAGTTTAGTTTTAAAAAAGTCAACAATTGTTCTTGAGACAAATTCGCGTTCGTGTATATGTTTCTGATCAAATTGACGATTCCAGTAGTTTTTATACATGTTTAGAAAACTATTTCATGTTATAAACGTTATCTATAATGTTATCTATTACGAAATCAATTTTTTTTGTTTTGTTCCAAGAACCGACGCTGCAGTAGGCCTTTAGTATTTTTTTTTTATTTTAGAACCCAAATTTTTTTTTTTTGTAATGTTTTGAAGCTTTAAAGGGAACCCCGATTTTTTTTTTTTTTTTTTTTTGGTTATTGATGTTTTGTTGAATCCATGAGACTTGTGGAGAAGAAGAGGAATAGAAGAAAAACAGTTTATATATAAAATTTAAATTCGATATTAGTACAGAGAATCAGAATTGGTGGGATGGTCGAGAGTGTTTGCGTGTGAGCATGTGGTCACGAGATCGAGTCCAGAGGACGGTAGTTTCTTTTTTTTTTTTTTTTGAAACTCTTTTCATGTGAGGTAGTTTTCTTTTCTAATTTTATTATTGTTATTATATATTAATTATTATTAGTATTATTATTATTATTGTGATTGTTTTGATTGTTATTGTTATTGTTATTATTAGTATCATACTTGTTATCATATTTGAAAGTATTATAGACATTACTATTATTATTATGATAGGTAATAATAATATTATTATTAGTAATAAACTTATCATTTTAGTATTTTATCATCATTAGGATTATGATTATGATTATCATTATTATTATTATGAAGGAAATAAAAATATATTATTATCATCAATATTAGAATTTGTACCGGTTTATAAATAATAGTATCATCAGTACATTTACAATTAATAATATCATATTTATCAGTATCATCATTAATATTTACTAGTATTATTATGATTATCATTTATCATTTTATAAATATTAGAACCCTTATTATTAACATAAGTATGGTATTAGTATTAATATTATTTTAGAGTTATTATTATTAGTATCATTAACAGTTATCATTTTCATTTTTTTTGCTATTAGTATTATCATTATATTAATAAAATTATTATTATTATTATTAGTAAATCATTATTATCTAAATTATTATTTTAACAAAAAAATCTTTTGTACACTATATATATACTTATGGTATATACTAGGATTGTATTAATAATTCACATAACAAACTAATAAAATTTCATAAATACAATACTAACCACAAATATATGTATATAAATATATTAATGTCACTATTTATATAAACGTAAATCATTATAGATATATATACATAAAATCGATATATATATATAAAATATAACTTAAAATATAATATAAGTATACGTTTTAAAATAAAGGTTAGAATAAATTCTACAAAACTATAATATATAAATAATACATATTAATAAATGAAATTTTGTAACTTACATTATACGTATTAATATATACACAATTGATATAGGTTCGTGAATCCGAGGCCAACCCTGCATTGTTCAATGACGTCATATGTATTTTTACTACAAAATACAGTATCGTGAGTTTCATTTGCCTTTTTACCCTTTATATTTTTGGGCTGAGAATACATGCGCAACTTTTATAACTGTTTTACGAAATTGACACAAGTACGTGAAACTACATTCTATGGTTGGATTATCGAAGTTGAATATGCCCCTTTTTATTAAGTCTGGTAATCTAAGAATTAGGGAACAGACACCCTAATTGACGCGAATCCTAAAGATAGATCTATCGGGCCCAACAAGCCCCATCCAAAGTACCGGATGTTTTAGTACTTCGAAATTTATATCATGTCCGAAGGAGGATCCCGGAATGATGGGGATATTCTTATATATGCATATTGTTAATGTCGGTTACCAGGTGTTCAATCCATATGAATGATATTTTTGTCTCTATGCATGGGACGTATGTTTATGAGAAATGGAAATCTGAAATCTTGTGGTCTATTAAAATGATGGAAACGATTGTTTAAGTTAAACTAATGAACTCACCAACCTTTTGGTTAACACTTTAAAGCATGTTTATTCTCAGGTACGAAAGAAATCTTCCGCTGTGTATTTGCTCATTTTATAGATATTACTTGGAGTCATTCATGGCATATTTCAAAAGACGTTGCATTCGAGTCGTCGAGTTCATCAAGATTATTATCAAGTCAATTATAGTTGGATATATTATGAAATGGTATGCATGCCTGTCAACTTTCGATGTAATGAAAGTTTGTCTTTTCAAAAACGAATGCAATGTTTGTAAAATGTATCATATAGAGGTCAAGTACCTCGCGATGTAATCAACTGTTGTGAATCGTTTATAATCGATATGGACTTCGTCCGGATGGATTAGGACGGGTCTTCACAGTTGGTATCAGAGCGGTGGTCTTAGCGAACCAGGTCTTGCATTAGTAAGTCTAACTGATAGTCGTTAGAATGCATTAATGAGTCTGGACTTCGACCGTGTTTGCATGTCAAAAGTTTTGCTTATCATTTAGTATCGAAAAATTATTTGCTTATCATCCTTAAAGTCTAAGACACGTCTTACTGCCTTTATTGCATAGACAGTGTATAGTTAAATTCATATCTTAGCGTATCTGTTATTGTTACCTTTGCCTGACAGCTTCCGTAGATTCCTCCGTAGCTTATGGGATTTTAGTATTATATATGCATATGTAAATTATGTATTGCAGGGTACTAATCTACATCCTATAATCCATTTCTTATCGAAAATCCTTCATCTGATCATACGAGATGAATCCCTCAACCAGTTCGAGTCCATCAAATTTCGATAGCTATTTCGATAGTTATTCCGACAGCTATTTCGATATGAATTTCCACTCGAGCTCCGAAAGCAGAGTAACCGGAATGAATCGATCAATTAGCCATCATCTATTCTGAATGAATTGGAGATGGGTTCGTAGTCGACTTAATCAATGGAAACGCGAAGAAGGCGATCATTTCCACTAACCAAATTCACCTCTTGACAATGAACCTAAAACGTTTACCGGCGAACCTGTTCGAGACACCATTTTCTCTCTCATTTCCAAAGTATCTCATCACGATCATATACTATCTCAGATTCTAAACCTCATTCATCCGCTCGTCCGAACCGACAATCATCCCGGTGTAATAAAAGAAGTTAACGAACTTCGCGCATAAGTTGTAGTCTTGGAAAATATGGTGCAAAACGTACCAGCTTCATCCAAATCACCGGCACCAACAGTACCACCAACAACCCAAATTTCAATATCACATGCCTCAACATCTCAATCTATACCTCGAGTATAATCATCATTCTACATGACATTCTACATCAGTTATCTTCGTTCGACATGGTGATTATGTAATCTCTAATGTTTTAGAGATTATTTATTCTAGTTCCAACTGAAAACTAAATGAGTTTAATATCATGTTAACTCATTAAATTCATGATTACATTTGAAGAAAATATATATGTATATATGTTTTCATAAAGATTGTAATTAAAAATTCTTTTGTACAAACTGTTAATAATAAAAATATTTTAACGGGTAGGTAATCCCGAGGAATATTTAAATTTCACATTAATAAGTTACACTGTATATTCTTCGAATCTGATTCAACAGTTATTCACTATCCTATTTACAACCACCGGGATACTTATCCATTCACCAAAGAATAACTATTTTCATTCAAATTCAATTTCATATTTGAATTTTGACCTATCAGAATCCAACAGGTGGCATAATGAAGAAATAATGGACACAAAAAAAATTGATTAGAAACAGACTAATTAACAATATTAAATTTTATTAAGAAACCACGCTAACAAAATCCTAGCTAACTGTTCCTAGCTAACTGTTAATTCCGTATTACATTTTATTTATCGCAATTTATTTATCGCAATTTATTTTATCGCAATTTATATTCTCGCAATTTTATTTATTGTCATTTAATTTCTGTTATTTACTTTACGCACTTTATTTATCGTCATTTAATTTCTGTTATTTGTTTTACGCACTTTAAATATCGGGACACGTATACAAGGTTTTGACATATCATATCGACACATCTATATATATTATTTGGAATCACCATAGACACTCTATATGCAGTAATGATCGAGTTCTCTATACAGGGTTGAGGTTGATTCTATAATAATATATATACTTTGAGTTGTGATCGAGTCTGAGACATGTACACGGGTCACGATACGTATTAATTAATTCAAATATTATATATTAAACTATATATGAATGATTGCACTGTCAACTGTGGACTATCGACTGTGGACTAATAACATTGGACAATTAAAATGAATTAAAATATTGAATATAACATATGAAACTAAACAATTCTTCAAGTTTGCCACTTGATTTCGTCTTAAACCTCATTTGTATCTTCACGATTACATTCTGCGTTCAAACCTTTCATGATTCTTGAAAACACCTCAATCGATAGGATGAATCAACCGCACTTCATCTACGGAAGGAAAGATATATGCATATAGTTATGCACCTGAGAAACTCTCGGCAATTGAGTAAAAGTTCAACACGTAGCCGCGTCAGATCCTTTGGCATTTATTAACAAAAACAACTTTGCGATCCCTTTTCAAAATTAGCCAATTTTGTCACAGCTCCAACAAGTCAACTTCGACTTTTCGTACGAAACAACCTTATTATAACGTTTATATATACGCGTGCTCTTTTATTATTACCAGGTAACCTTTCATATTCCATCATATTACCATCAGCGTTTAATCATCTAAAAACACAATTCTCCTGAAACCACCTCGGATTAATAACCGATGATTCAGATATCATAGCATTAAATGCAGAGGAAACAGAAAAATGGTAGATGGTCTAAACGGACAAAAGTTTGATGATAAAGAAAGGAGTGTTAGGAACGCTCGATAGAAAATTGGGTATTGAAAAACAGATTGAGTTACCCATGAAGGAGACCAAGGACAAATACAAGGACCAAATTCTATATTCAAAGGATTCAGGTAATTCTGGATCCGTTGAAATCTTTAGAGAATATCTTGCTCCGAAGTCATGTTAAAATCTTGCGGAAAATCTTTCTCCATCAACCGTCGAACTTAGAAATTCCAAAATATCATCATCAATATCTTTGATATTTCTGAGGATATTTTCATAAATATTCTCGTCCGAAATTATATACCTCTTCGTGCTTCCTGTGTATCAATATATTGGAAACATTCAATAGAAAATATAGTACCGAAAAGCAGATTATGCGAAACTATGAAGAAAGCCGTGGATAAATCACAAAGAATAAGTTTGACTTCAAAGAATCCAAATAATTCAATGTCTGCTAAAGTCTATAGTGAATAACTTGCTCCTTACTCTAAACCCTTGCAGACAATAGTTTCTATCATCCTCTGATCTTAGATATTCTGAGATATTATCGTACCTTTCATTATAAATATCCTCCATATTTCTGGAGATATTTTTATAACTATTCTTATCTGAAATCATTAATCTTTTCGTGCAATCAGTATTACATCATATAGAAACTGTTAGTTTCTATATTCTGTAAATTTTCAAGCTTAAAATATGAATGTTATTGTAGTAATGATGGGAACTGATGCATGAGTTAGTATAATATAATGACACTTGATCAACGTGATTATATTACAGTAAGTCATGCTGAGTTTCTAAATGAAACGTGATGATTCACAGATCATAACGTCATCATGTGCCATGTTACATAACTCTTTCATCCTACTTAACTCCGTAACAAATCAAGAAAATGTATTCTTGATGGTTCTATCTTCCGTGATGTTGATAAATTTGAAAATCAAATCGTGCTATCACGTTCCTTCATGCTTAGAACATTATAATTATTCAAAACTCTATATCTATAAATTCTGGACCATTATTCGCTTGACTTGAAGTCGGGAAGAGAAAACAAAAGCATAGAGCTTTGAAATATAAGGGAGAATATAAAGTCCGATAACAACACATAAATTACAAACCGTGTATATCAATGTTTATCGCAACATAAAGACACGGGAGAATTAAAAACATTATAATCCCGAGGGCGAAGTAGAAGAAAGCAGATTCCTCTGGTGGAAGTTGGAAAAGGAGAATGATTGTTGCGATAGTAAGGATGAGGACAAGGATCAGAACTGGATTAATCATTTTCAGAATCTTTTGGATGTATGAACTAAGAAAGAAAGTATAAGAATAGTGAGAATAATGGAAAGGAAGAGCTTAATTTATACTGGAAATATCAGACTTAGTAATCGGGGCAGATCACCGTATTTAATTAAAGAGATCTTAATTTCCATAAATCCCGAAGAATCAGATTTTATAGATCTTCAAGATTTTCTTTAAATCCCTTAAATTCCGGAATTCAACCAAGGCAATGTCAAAAGTTAAGACGCGCCTTATTTTCTAAATTCAAACCTGACTACGTCAAAAGTTAAAAACAAATCTTTGTTTCTCATTTCATCCTTTTGTGAATAGCTTCATTCGCACTCTTCAAATAATCGAATTATTTTTATCCATATTACTCAATGATGATAAAACTCAAGTTATCAACTCATATTCGTCAGGAAAACATATTTATTGTTAGCTATGACGACCTCACTCAAATTCCGGGACGAAATTTCTTTAACGGGTAGGTACTGTGATGACCCGGGAATTTCCGACCAAATTTAAACATAATCTTATATGATTCGACTCGATAAGCAAAGTCTATTAAACCGAGTCTCATTATGTTTGAACTATTTCATGATAACATTTGACCTTTAACTATTTCCGACGATTCACGAACCTTTAATTGTAACTAAGAATGTAAATATAAATCATTATATATAAAACTAATTATATTAGTATTAATGAACTATTAAGTAATTTTGTTATTATAAAAGATAACATTTAATAACTAAAGATTTTCATTTTGAATATATATAGTATATTGTATATAAATGATTCAAACATATTTTACCAACGTTATCAAAATATTAAATGTACAATGTTATACTTTGTAGTTAATTGTTTAATATACATAATTAATCATCTACTCAACATTTAAAACATGATTTTATATATATGGTAGTATACATATATGCATAAATATAACTATATATATATGATTTTATACATAATTATTATATTATGTATATGTAGAAATTCATAATATATCTATGATGAAATAATGTACTATTTTAATAAATATATATAATACTTACATATATAAAACATTTATATTTTTCATAATTACATACATAAGTATAATATAATTAGTATGTAAATAAATATTATAATATATTTATATTAAAATGCATAAATATATAATATTCAGTATATGTTACAATACATATTACATAATTATTAAATATTACATAATAATAGATGATATTAATAAATTAAATTTAAATACAAATATAGTTGTTGTAGTAATGTTATTTGTATCGTCAAATATCAATATTTGTATTCATAATATCACTTTATATCATATAAAGATGAAATTGGATGTATAAATTAGATTATTATTACTAATATTATTATTATCGATAAAATATTAATATTATCATAATTAGTATGGTATTATTATTATTATTATCATTTTTACAATTATTATTATCATTAATATTATATTTATCATTATTATTAATTTTATTAATATTATTAGATATTAATAGTATTGTTATTATATATTATTATTATTAATTAAAAAAAAATCAGTAGGGATCTATATTATACGCGTGACCTCTGTATCCTTTATCTCTCTTATTATTATTTTTTTTGTTTCTTTCCTGCTCCCAACTCGTGAACCTGTGTTGACATTTTCTCCATTTTTTATCAACCGATCTCTATTATTACAACATGATTATGTATAATTGCAAATCAAATAAAAAGGAAATCTAATGGGATTAAAGAGCACAACGATATTTTTTTTTTCTTCTTCTCTGCACGCTCCAATTTTTTTTTTCTCTTAATTCAATTTCGAATAAAGTTTCAAAATCTAAAAATGCAGAAGGGTTAGAAATCTTTCTTTGAATCTATCTGCAAAATCTCAACTCTCAAATCTTTATATCGATCTTGAATTTTGAAGTCAAAGTTTAGTTTTAAAAAAGTCAACAATTGTTCTTGAGACAAATTCGCGTTCGTGTATATGTTTCTGATCAAATTGACGATTCCAGTAGTTTTTATACATGTTTAGAAAACTATTTCGTGTTATAAACATTATCTATAATGTTATCTATTACGAAATCAATTTTTTTTATTTTGTTCCAAGAACCGACGCTGCAGTAGGCCTTTAGTATTTTTTTTTTATTTTAGAACCCAAATTTTTTTTTTTCTGTAATGTTTTGAAGCTTTAAAGGGAACCCCGATTTTTTTTTTTTTTGGTTATTGATGTTTTGTTGAATCCATGAGACTTGTGGAGAAGAAGAGGAATAGAAGAAAAACAGTTTATATATAAAATTTAAATTCGATATTAGTACAGAGAATCAGAATTGGTGGGATGGTCGAGAGTGTTTGCGTGTGAGCATGTGGTCACGAGATCGAGTCCAGAGGACGGTAGTTTCTTTTTTTTTTTTTTTTGAAACTCTTTTCATGTGAGGTAGTTTTCTTTTCTAATTTTATTATTGTTATTATATATTAATTATTATTAGTATTATTATTATTATTGTGATTGTTTTGATTGTTATTGTTATTGTTATTATTAGTATCATACTTGTTATCATATTTGAAAGTATTATAGACATTACTATTATTATTATGATAGGTATTAATAATATTATTATTAGTAATAAACTTATCATTTTAGTATTTTATCATCATTAGGATTATGATTATGATTATCATTATTATTATTATGAAGGAAATAAAAATATATTATTATCATCAATATTAGAATTTGTACCGGTTTATAAATAATAGTATCATCAGTACATTTACAATTAATAATATCATATTTATCAGTATCATCATTAATATTTACTAGTATTATTATGATTATCATTTATCATTTTATAAATATTAGAACCCTTATTATTAACATAAGTATGGTATTAGTATTAATATTATTTTAGAGTTATTATTATTAGTATCATTAACAGTTATCATTTTCATTTTTTTTGCTATTAGTATTATCATTATATTAATAAAATTATTATTATTATTATTAGTAAATCATTATTATCTAAATTATTATTTTAACAAAAAAATCTTTTGTACACTATATATATACTTATGGTATATACTAGGATTGTATTAATAATTCACATAACAAACTAATAAAATTTCATAAATACAATACTAACCACAAATATATGTATATAAATATATTAATGTCACTATTTATATAAACGTAAATCATTATAGATATATATACATAAAATCGATATATATATATAAAATATAACTTAAAATATAATATAAGTATACGTTTTAAAATAAAGGTTAGAATAAATTCTACAAAACTATAATATATAAATAATACATATTAATAAATGAAATTTTGTAACTTACATTATACGTATTAATATATACACAATTGATATAGGTTCGTGAATCCGAGGCCAACCCTGCATTGTTCAATGACGTCATATGTATTTTTACTACAAAATACAGTATCGTGAGATTCATTTGCCTTTTTACCCTTTATATTTTTGGGCTGAGAATACATGCGCAACTTTTATAACTGTTTTACGAAATTGACACAAGTACGTGAAACTACATTCTATGGTTGGATTATCGAAGTCGAATATGCCCCTTTTTATTAAGTCTGGTAATCTAAGAATTAGGGAACAGACACCCTAATTGACGCGAATCCTAAAGATAGATCTATCGGGCCCAACAAGCCCCATCCAAAGTACCGGATGTTTTAGTACTTCGAAATTTATATCATGTCCGAAGGAGGATCCCGGAATGATGGGGATATTCTTATATATGCATATTGTTAATGTCGGTTACCAGGTGTTCAATCCATATGAATGATATTTTTGTCTCTATGCATGGGACGTATGTTTATGAGAAATGGAAATCTGAAATCTTGTGGTCTATTAAAATGATGGAAACGATTTTTTAAGTTAAACTAATAAACTCACCAACCTTTTGGTTGACACTTTAAAGCATGTTTATTCTCAGGTACGAAAGAAATCTTCCGCTGTGTATTTGCTCATTTTATATATATTACTTGGAGTCATTCATGGCATATTTCAAAAGACGTTGCATTCGAGTCGTCGAGTTCATCAAGATTATTATCAAGTCAATTATAGTTGGATATATTATGAAATGGTATGCATGCCTGTCAACTTTCGATGTAATGAAAGTTTGTCTTTTCAAAAACGAATGCAATGTTTGTAAAATGTATCATATAGAGGTCAAGTACCTCGCGATGTAATCAACTGTTGTGAATCATTTATAATCGATATGGACTTCGTC
This sequence comes from Rutidosis leptorrhynchoides, assembly GCF_046630445.1. Classification (NCBI taxonomy): domain Eukaryota; kingdom Viridiplantae; phylum Streptophyta; class Magnoliopsida; order Asterales; family Asteraceae; genus Rutidosis; species Rutidosis leptorrhynchoides. Next base: position 298,665,632 of record NC_092337.1, read on the forward strand.
CGGATGGATTAGGACGGGTCTTCACAAACCTAACAATATATAACTTGGTTTTACAAAGAACATCTTAAAAACTGAATCTACGTCGTCGGAGTGCAACCGGGGGCTTTTTGGGTTGGATAATTAAAAACCATCTTGAACTTTGAATTGGAAGTTCATGTTCTGGAAAAATGATATTTCTTATGAATATGTTAACACATAAAAATTTCATGATTTAACTCAAACTGTAAGTATTTTTAGAAAAATGATCATTAAATGTTGTTTTTATGATGGAAAATAATCACTTTCATAAGTTTCACCAAAGTTTGACCTATAACCTATGATTTCGAATACAAACTAAGGTATTTTCAGTTCATATTCTTAAAATTTGACTCGATCCAAGGAAGTGGCAAGTTGAACCAACAAAAACGGAGTTGTAATGAAGAAACTACGACTAAAACAAGATTGGGTATCCGAAGCTAGTTTAGCTACGAAAATATTTGGAGAAAAAGTAAATTAATCATATTTTTTCTAATTAATATGATATTTTATATATAATTACTTATGATTTGATTTTATATATTTCAGGACCACCCGTAAACAACACGAGAAGATTAATCATAAGACCTCATGATTGTACGCAACACGTCATTTGACAACACGGTACTTTATGTACGCAACACGTCATTTGACAACATGGTACCATGGGTCAAGATTAATTCTGATCAATACGAATACGATGGGGTCTTTATTTATTTTATTTAAGCAACTAATTGTGGACCACTAACATCGGACTGCTAACTACGGACTAAGAAAATATTAAAAGTATTAAAAGTATATATATATGTAACGATTACTTAAAAAGAAAATATGTTGATATATTATATATATGGTTAGGTTCGTGATATCTATCGGAGACCAAGTCGAATTAAATACCTTCAAGGCAAAAGTGAGTTTCATTTGCTCCCTTTTTAATTGCTTTTGCAATATATATTTTTGGGCTGAGAATACATGCGCTGCTTTTATAAATGTTTACAAAATAGACACAAGTACTTAAAAATATATTCTACGTTGAGTTGTACCACTGGCATATTTCCCTGTAGCTTGGTAACTACTTTTTACATGGGTATTGTAAACGCGAATCCTGTTGATAGATCTATCGGTCCTGACAACCCCAACCGGACTGGACGACCAGTATTCAACGGTTGCACAGTACTTCGTTTTGGTGACTACACTTGGTACGGTGTAGTGAGATTTCATAATAAAGGGAATATGCGACGTTGATTAAATGTTAAGTATGGTTACCAAGTGCTCAACCACTTAGAATGCTTTACATACACTTGCGAGTGTATTATGTTTATGATTATGAAATCTTGTGGTCTATTAACATATTGAAATGATTGTCATGATAAACCTATGAACTCACCAACATTTTGGTTGACACTTTAAAGCATGTTTATTATCAGGTACGAATTAAGTCTTCCGCTGTGCATTTGCTCAATATAAGGGCATTACTTGGAGCCGATCATCGCAATGGGACCAAATGTTGATGACTTCGTCCATGTGGATTAGGACGGGTCCTTTCAGACACTCTATATGCAGTAATGATCGAGTTCTCTATACAGGGTTGAGGTTGATTCTACAATAATATATATAGTTTGAGTTGTGATCGAGTCTGAGACGTATACGGGTCACGACACGTATTAATTAATTCGTATATTATATATTAAACTATATATGAATTATTGGGGACTATCGACTGTGGACTAATGACATTGGACAATTAAAATGAATTAAAATATTGATTATAACATATGAAACTAAACATTTCTTCAAGATTGCCACTTGATTTCATCTTAAACCTCATTGTATCTCGACGATTACAATCAGCGTACAAATCTATCATGATTCTTAAAAACACCTCAATCGAGAGGATAAACCAACCACACTTCATCTATGGAAGAAAAGATTGATGCATATAGTTATGCACCTGAAAAACCCTCGGAAACTGAGTAAACGTTTGACACGTATCTGTTCTAGTTCCTTTGACATTGTTATTACCGAAGATCGTTTTGCAATCCCTTTCCAAAGTATCAAATTTTGTCACAGCTCCAGCAAGTCAACTCCGACTTTTCATCCGAAACAACTTTATTATAACCGCAATATATATGCGTACTCTTTATTGTTACTGGCAAGCTCGTAACATGTCCTCTAAGGTTTGAATTGTACGTTCGCTTTGTCCATCGGTTTGAGGATGATATGCGGTGCTCATGTCTAAACGCGTTCCCAACGCTTCTTGCAAGGTACGCCAAAATCTAGAAACAAAGCGGCCATCTCGGTTGGAGATAATCGATAAAGGTACACCGTGTCGGGCTATGATCTCCTTGATGTAAAGTTGTGCAAGTTTCTCCATTTTGTCCGTTTCTTTCATGGCGAGAAAATGTGCGGATTTGGTGAGACGGTCAACAATAACCCAAATGGCATCATAACCGCCCGTCGTTTTTGGTAGTTTGGTGACAAAATCCATCGTTATCCTTTCCCACTTTCATTGCGGGATCTCGGGTTGTTGAAGTAGTCCGGACGGTCTTTGGTGTTCGGCTTTGACTTTGGAACAGGTCAAACACTTGGAAACATAAGTAGCTACGTCCCTTTTGATGTCCGGCCACCAATATTGTTGTTTAAGGTCGTGGTACATCTTATTGGCACCGGGGTGAATCGAGTATCGTGACTTATGGGCTTCATCTAAAATAAGGCTTCGTAGGTCCCCATATCTAGGCACCCAAATCCTTCCGGTGAAATATCGAAGTCCGGTCTCCCTAACTTCGAATCGAGAGACGAGAATGTTCAAGAGCTCGTGTGAAACGTTTTCATCCTTGAGAGCCTCATCTTGGGCTACCCGAATTTGGCTATTAAGGTTGGTGTGAATGGTGATGTTTAAAGCTCGGACACGAAGAGGCACCGCTCTTTCCTTTCGACTTAAGGCATCGGCTACTACATTTGCCTTTCCCGGATGGTAACGAAGCTCACAATCGTAATCGTTCAAAGTTTCAATCCACCGTCGTTGTCTCATGTTTAGTTGCTTTTGATCGAAGATGTGTTGGAGGCTTTTGTGGTCGGTAAAGATAGTACTCTTGGTTCCATATTGGAGAGGAGAACGAAGCATGCCTTATAAGGGTGTGGAGACCTTTCCTAGCATGACGCGTTTTGGGACCACAAGCGCAGCAGATCCCATGAGAACTCTGCAGTTAAGCGTGCTCAGGCGAGAGCACTACTAGGATGGGTGACCTCCTGGAAAAGTGCTCGTCGTGTGTGGTTGCCAAGAAAAATCCGTGCGCCTACGGGCAAAGTGGACAATATCATGCTACGGGGAACGTTTACCTGGGATGTTACAGATGGTATCAGAGCCAGGCCACGGACCAAACGTGCACAGCGAGGACGCTGTGTCCCATTAGGGGGGAGGATTGTAACACCCGTGTTACATCCGTCCCACATCGGTTGGAGAGGAGAACGAAGCATGCCTTATAAGGGTGTGGAGACCTTTCCTAGCATGATGCGTTTTGGGACCACAAGCGCAGCAGATCCCATGAGAACTCTGCAGTTAAGCGTGCTCAGGCGAGAGCACTACTAGGATGGGTGACCTCCTGGGAAAGTGCTCGTCGTGTGTGGTTGCCAAGAAAAATCCGTGCGCCTACGGGCAAAGCGGACAATATCATGCTACGAGGAACGTTTACCTGGGATGTTACGACTTGAACATCTATAATCCTCAAGCTTATATCAAATGCACATATGATCCTTCTAGAAAAAGCATATAATAAAAACATCTACAATTAAACATTTCAAGTTAGAATAAGAAACATCAAAAAAAAAAAAAAAAAAAAAAAAAAAAATATATATATATATATATATATATATATATATATATATATATATATATATATATATATATATATATATATATATATATATATATATATATATATATAACTAAGATTGAATAATAACCATCCAGGCATAGCCTGGGTGGCCACCAGGACTTCCAATGAAGCAAGAGGTCACGGGTTCGATTCCCTTCAAGGCAAATACCTTGGGGCGAGCTCCATTTAGTGACTGATTGACTAGAGGATGCTTTGCCTGGTAGCGATGGAGGCCTGGCTTGCCGTTTACCCGGGGTTTACCAACTAGAGGGGAGCCATTATGGCTCGTCGCTAGGGGGTTCCTCGTAAAAAAAAAAAAAAAAATATATATATATATATATATATATATATATATATATATATATATATATATATATATATATATATATATATATATATATATATATATATATATAACTAAGATTGAATAATCTAAATATACTTAGATTATTTAATAATAAGCATAAACAGCCATATGCATACAAGACCTCCGGTATTTGTCTTTAACATTTAATTCTTTTGATGAAGGATTGGTAGAAAATGATGAACAAAGCTTGCAATCCTTTTCCTTTTTAAATTTTTCCTCGAAAACATTAGTCTTGAATGTCCAATTTCCTGTTAGCCAATTGAACTCGTAAAAAGGAAGAAACCTTTGTCCATAGGTAGCTATGAATTCTATTGCGGACAGAATGAATTCGAATTCTTCCTCGGACATGTAATACGGAAAGCTTACTCTTGTCCACCCTGACTTTGCTCCATTGTAGCCCTATCGATACAAGAAGAACAACACGCAAATATTCGTACCAGTTAACTCATGCCATGTACACATACTTCTTTAAAATAAATTAATAAAAGTCTATATGAAACAAAATCTTGTTAGTGTACATCTGAGTCAAAAAATATCTCATCCCTTTACTGAATAACCTGAACAGGAAAAAATTAATTCATTTACCCGCATTTTTTTTTTTTTTTTTTGAAAGATTCATTTACCCGCATTAATTAAGCGAATTCGTGGAGATCGAAGATATTTTATTTTTTGATGCGTACCACCTTAAAGAATGCACAATTAAGCTAGATTTACCTTTTCGATTGCAGATCGCATTTCAAGTGATAGACGATCATCGATACCAAGCAAGTAGTGACCATAAGGTCCAGCACACGCACACCCTCCTCGTGCTTGGATGCCAAAGAGGTCATTAAGAAGATTGGCAACAAAAGCTCCATCAAGAGGCTTGTCCCTCTTATAACGTGCCTGATACTTCGATATCATAATTCCCTCATCTGCTTTTTCATCCACACCCGACGAAGATTTAGTCGTGTAAACAAGGAACGATATGATGGCTTGTCTCTCTACTTTAGTATTCCCCAACACCCATATATTCCGATTTTTACCAAGTCTCTGTAGTGCCCTTGTTGCATAATCATGTTCTTTGTCTGATATTACTTTGTACCCAATGTATTCTTTAACTTGAAAAGCTAAAGCCGCTTTCACTCGTTGGATGATTTGTGGTGTCCCCGCATCTTCCCTTTCTTCGATGTCATTCACGTACAATGTGTCCTACTCGTAGTATTTATGACAATTTAATTGGTTAGTTGTATACATAGAGGAATTCTACGCTTATTAAAAACTTTTACATAATTAATTTACAAAGTTGGTTTATATTTTCTCACTCTTATTTTTCATTCTCTAATATTATTGTAGACACATATTAACCAATTTCTAGCAAGTTTTCATCAAGAACAAACGTTTAAGTACCTTTTCGTCGAAGTAATTCACGTAGTTTACAGTGCCACATCCACACGTCGAAGGGGGAGATCTTTTGAGCTGGTATAACGCCTTGTTCATCAATAGTATACCCGGTGTTCCAGGCCCTCCAAGAAACTTGTGCGGACTTAAAAATATGGCATCGTAGCCATCAAGAGCACCCGACTTCATGTCAATCTCTACGTACGGACCACTTTAATTTTATGCATTCAACGTTAATAATGTATGAGCCTCCTTTGTATTAAAATAATAAAAACGACTAGTTTACGTAAAATTAAAGAAGAAAACGATGTACCTTGCTGCGAAGTCAAAGCATGCAAAAGCTCCAAACTGGTGAAGCAAGCGGGATATAGAACGCGTATCAGAAACAATTCCAGTGACATTACTACAAGCAGAGAATGAACCGAGCATTGGGCTCCCGGTATGTTGATAAATCTGAAGCTGGCGCTTCAAATTATCCATGTCAATCAATCCTTCATCGTCTAAACCAATCTCTATTACTTCTGCTAAGCTTTGCCTCCATGAGAGAACGTTGGAGTGATGCTCATATGGACCAATAAATACTACCCATCGTTCTTCATTTTTTAGACACGAGTTTAGTACTCTCTTTTAGGATTTGTGAAATCGCGATTCCTATGACTTCTTGAAGCCGTTTTAGCGCTGCTGTAGTGCCTGATCCGCAGAATAAGAGTGCGTCGTCCTGTGCTCCACCCAAACATTTCTTAATAAATTCAGTTGATTCGTGAAAAATGTTCCCCGTGTGCACACCAACGTAGCTGTCACTAGTGTGAGTATTCCCTGAAAAAGTCAATTAACCAAAATTTGCTTAAATTAATGGCTGTCGTCGTGTTGATCGAAGTCCCACATATGAAACTGAATGAAACTAACGCATGCACATTGCCATTTTTAAAAAAAAAAAAAAAAAAAAAAAACAAAAAACAAATGTATGCATATAAGCACTTGCGTGAGAACCTCTATCACTAACTAGTTTTAGCGTACAAAGGAATTAATAGGCTTATATGTTAGACCTGTTGTTTGAGCTAAAACAGTCGTTAAATGGTATCCACATAATAAATAAGACATGCCAACCTATACACGTTGCATTAGTACTACTTTATGAAGTGAATTTTTAAATTCTGGTTGTATGTTTAGTATTACATGATTAGTGAACTAGTAATTAAGTAATCTCACCATAAAATGGAAAAACATTCTGGATGATATAATCTTCAACGTACTGAAGACAACGACCAGAAGCTGTATGATCCGCATAAGTGAGTTGACGCTTTCCAAAAGGATTTTTTTTTTGGAAATGGTTATAATATATTTAAATGATAGAAAAATAGAAATGTTGAAATTTATTTTACAAAAATAGTAAAACCGGATTTCGGAACTCCGGCTTGTCACTTTTTGTCTGAAACCGGAGTTTGGAACTCCGGTTTGATTTTCTCTCTCCTGAAGTGGTTGCACCATATGAAGACACTCCTGCTGCAAAATAGTGACAAGTGATTTCTCTTTCCACAAACCGGAGTTCCAAACTCCGGTTTCAGACAAAAAGTAACAAGTCGGAGTTCCGAACTCCGGTTTTACTATTTTTGTAACATAAATTTTAACATTTCTATTTTTGTAACATTTAAATGTATTATAACCATTTCTAAAAAAAAATCTTCCAAAAGGCATATCGATCTCAGCAAACTGACCTATTGTTTGATAACGCAGCCAACTTAGTTTGGTATCCGCAGTTGAATGAAACTCTGGTATGTCTTTTTGTAGTATTGCACCAGCGAGCAGAGTTTTATGCTCAACATTAGTGTCGTGATCATCAATGCACACGATCTTGTTTCCATACCTACTGCTACGTCCTTCAGTCGATATCTCACCCATCTGTAAAATCAAGAGCATTGTTAATACAAAAAGTAACCAGAATGAAACTATTTTCTGTTTAGAAAGATATAGCAAAAACAATTTTTTTAGTGTTTACACACTTTACTACTTCAACTAATTTTTTAAGTAGCCAAACTGTTAATGCATATTAGTTACAATTCTTGGTTAATTAGAGACTAAAACCTCAGAAGTAAAGTAAGATTATACCTCAAGTTACACAAATAGCTGGACAATTGAAAAGAATATGAGACTTGAAGTATTAGTTTCTTGTGTCTTTTTTATTCTTTTGTTATTCTTAATTTCTTGTGTATGAAGTTGAGGAATGTACCCCTATATATAGGGTTTTTTGTGTGTGTGTGTGTGTGTGTGTTTCAAGTGGCGTTAGCGGTCACATGATAATTAGTTTGACTAACATCAACATTTATGTAGACCTTGACTCCATGGTCTGGGAGGACTTAATTACGTTAGTGGAGGCTGGTTGTACAACTTGTGCAACTTGTGCAACTTATTCGTTTTGGTGGCCTTGAAATGGCAATATGCAGTGAGGAAAAAATTGATGGAAAAAATGAGTGTGGTAAAAGGTAATTGGAAGTTGGATGTTTTTTTTTTAAGTAGTGATTTTTTGTTATGATTTTACAAAAGTATTAAAGCAAAAATAAAATTATATGTGTAGTAACACCGGCTTTGAAAAATACCGGTTTCTTCCAATTTCTGTACAGTCAGCATAAAAGTGCATCATACAAATGAGTTATTAATCTGAGTCATAAACCGGCCTTCCTAATGTCGGTTTCTCTGCAGTCCTAAAACCACCTTTTCTGAAACCGGCCTTACCAAGGCCGGTTTTACTGAAACCCTAAAATTCAAGATCCTTATTTATACAATGTTTTATCTATTTAGTTTTATCTCAAACTGTAACATTTCATATTTTTTTTGCATAATTCACTCTTCACACTATGCATCCTCAACGTCAAATTCCAACTTCTCATAGGACAATCCTCGATGGGGGTTGTTTTTTGAGAGGAACTGAGCCTAGAGAAGATCATGAACTCGCGTACGAGCAGTTTGAAGAATTATCATTGTTGTGTATGATAAGTGACATTTTCGATGTATACCTGATTGTGTACGTGACTTCTTCCAGAATTTTTCTTTTTCAAGAGAAGACAAAATGGTTAAGTTCATTCTGAAAGGTCAACCGTATCCGTAGCAACATAAAAGGAAACATATACTATAATCCGTAGCAACATAATTTGTTTTTTTAGAGACAATAAAAGGAAATATATACTATAATCCGTAGCAACATAATTGGTCGTCCACATTGTCCGGATCACGATTACTCCATCATGGTGCTTCTAGTTAAAGCTCTTATGATACTCTAGATAACGAACTGTATACCTTTTGATGTCGGATACATTCGGGATGATGATTACATAGTTATTTCGAAATCTTGGCATATCAACTTCGGGTTCGTATCGTATTCCTGAGAGAACTCATCTAGTCTTATAGTTCGTTATGTGTTCATTGTTTTTTAAGTTATGGTCGTGTTTTTAAGTTTCTAATTATTGTTGTATCTGTTTGTGTTTATTAGTAAAAGTTGTAATAGTTTGTGTTTATTATCAGTTTAGTCCAAATGATTTGTAAAATGCACTTTTATATTGATTGTACACAATTTGGAAGTTACTGACCTTCCCAAGACCTGTTTTACTACTCTTATAATTCTTATTTTTTGAGTTTTCTACGTTTGAACTATCAAAACTAAAAACTACTACTTCAAAATATATATATATATATATATATATATATATATATATATATATATATATATATATATATATATATATATATATATATATATATATATATATATCTTGAAAGGTGATAGAGTGTAAGTTTCACTTTATTGATTTATTTTTCTTTTTTTGTCAAGTTTAATTTTAATATTTTTTATTATATTAAAACAAAATAAAAATATAAATAAAACAATATAATTAGAAACACACCAAATAATTCATTGATAAAGTATTAAAATTACATTATTATAATCCTACAAATAGAAAAATACATCAATAAAGTCCTAAAATCACATAAAATTCCGAAAATAGAAATATATATAAATTTGAATATTAAAAGTAAGAATATGTGAATGAAGGTTCCAAATGTGCTTGGTAATGTTATTCCCGTAATCTGTCATGCACAGTCTTGTCTCGTACTTCTTTATCTTTTTATCCATAAATGCTCTCTTCGTCGATTCCTAAGAAATCCACTAGTGTAAAAAGTTCGTCTAATCTTATTCCTAATTGTGAGCGCCTTGACATTTGTAAAATTTGAAATGCACCTTGAAGAATTCCAAATGTTCGCTCGACATCCTTTCGTGCACTATATATCCTGAAATCTTTTAAACATTGCACATGACTCGTCTGTTGGAGATAAAAATGATTTGAAAGGTGTAGACCAATAAGGATAAAATCCATCAACTAGAGATAACCTCTCGTGTAGTTATGACCATTTACAGTGAATGGTTATGGTGGAGCAGTGTCGTTTTTTATTGTATTGAACAAGGGAGATTGGTTCAAGACGTTAATATTGTTGTATTGACCATTTACAGTGAATGTAGAAAAATGCATGTGATATTCACATATAATATGAAGCAACAACTTCATGTATTACTTTCAGGTGGCTTTAACGGCCACTAGTGAATTGACCTTTCTTGAAATCATAAAATTTCTGCATTCTTAATGCATGCAATCAATTTTTATATAGAAAGATTAACTGAATTTTGGGGGAATTTTGGTTTTAGGGATGAAAACAAAGATAAAATAGCAATAAAATAAAGTAGTGCTTGTTTAGACTTCTTTGTTCAAAATTCGTACTTCTCAGTTATAATAGTTTAAATTTAATATACCAAATTTAACGATATGACGATTATAGACAGATCATCATACTTTTGAAAGACAAGGTTAAGTGCCAAATAATTTGGAAAATACGACGTATAGTGATCGATGTGGCTAACTGATCGTAGCCCGATTCCTAGTCACAACTACCACAAGTTTTTATATCCGATTAGGTTTTAAATACGGTGATTTTACTAGAAATCCTTTCTTAGGTGTTTCTAATAAAACCATCTTTATTTAAGACGCATGAAGATGTAGGGGTGTATTAAGCTAGTCCTCGTCAAATTTCTCGTTCCACTCGCATGTTAAAAACATTTAAACTCGTTCCACTCGCATATATTTCAATTAAACCATTTTCTAGATTTCTGGCCAACATGAAGCTGACGGCTAAGTATTAATCAGCCGTCGACATCCTCCCATTCCAACTGAAGACTAGGTAAAACCCAGCTGACGTTGTAGATGGTCAGAAGTACATTATTTTCCGAACCTCTTACCTACTTGTCGAAGAAAATACTATAGGCTTTTAACCTATTGTGCAAAGAATTAAAACAATAAACTTAATTGAAGACGTTTAAATCAAATAAAGTAGAAATGTAAAGATACTTTTAATTGAAAAAATAAAAAGTTGGTAGAGTATGAAGAAGTGCAGAAAATAAAGCTAGAAACAATGCTTCTTCAAATCTTGAGCCAAAAAGCTAACTAAGTTATAATGCTTAAAAACTTGATAAAAGTGATAAATTACAAAGGAATTGTAAAATGAAAGAATATTAGAGTAACTAGCCTAAGAATTTTACACAATGGATCTCTTCAAATTCATAACTTCTCATATCATACCAACTCACTCGAATTCGACCTCCATTTATGTAGTGACCCGAACTTTTCCATGATTATATATTATATGAGATTAATATTTACTTGAATAAATTTTTCCAACATGTTAAGCAATCAAACTTGTTAAGACTTGATTAACTGAAACGGATTTAGTGTTAACGTTTGACCACCCAGTTTGTCCGATGATTCACGAACGTTATAACATGTATATGACATGATATTATATATATATGAACATATATATATGTTTAACATGATGAAATGATAATTAAGTATCTCATTATGTATATTAACAATGAACATTATACATAAAACAAGACTACTAACTTAAGAAATTCAAAACGATATCTATACGTAACGATTATCGTTGTAATAACATCTTAATATCTGTATATCATATTAAGATACATTAGTACATCATGTTATCATGATAATGTAACAATTTAACATCTCATTAGATTTAATAACAATGGGATTAATTACATTTGTGACGATCGCTCCAAATCCATATGGACGAACACGTCATTCATCAATTTCATTGCCAGGTATTTGACCTCTATATGATACGTTTTGTAAACATTGCATTCTTTTGAAAAGGCATACCATAAATGAATATTTAAATCAAAGGTTTTCGATATCTGATGATTTCTACATATAGACAATCACCGTAAATAATAGTTTACAATAGTACTTCCATTGACAATGCAGTCAAAATAAGATACATGGTGATGATTTGGTGAATGCAACGTTTCCTTGGAAAAATATGCCATGTAAGACTCCATGCACATAGCTTGTCTAACATATAAGCAAACAGCGGAAGACTTCTAGGGAACCTGAGAATAAACATGCTAACAAGTGTCAACACAAAGGTTGGTGAGTTCATAGTTTTAATGTTGCGCATAATCCGTCTATAAAGGTGGATTACAAGATTTTCAGTTGTTTCATCCAGAAATGTTTATCAAAATATTCTACAAGATTGAGCACCCTGGTAACTAAGCTTTAACGTTATAATAAGTACCCCTGTTTTAACATACATGCAACCAACATGTACAATATACGCAATCCAACGTGTACTAACCTCAAATAGCATACGTCTGTTTTATAGTTCAGGCTAGGGTTTCTATACCTGGAACAGACGGGGATGTCAAGCCCTATGGATCCATACACAACTACTCGCGCCCACCAGTTCTTATAACTGGCAGTTACTAGTTACCTAAGCTAAGGGATTTTCGGTTCAAACTCGGTGTAGAATTTAGTATGTACTTGTATCCATTGCGTTTAAAATAAAGGCATGTATTCTCAGCCCAAAAATATAGATTGCAAAAGTATTTAAAAAGGGAGCAAATGAAACTCACCTTAGCAGCATATAAAGTTGTTCACCAAAATGTGACTGAAACTCGGATTACCAAGTAACCGTAGATCTCAACCTAGAGAACATATGTTGGTCAATAAATGTCTATCAAGCTAGGTCTGGTCATAGTGTATCACAATCCTAATGCTCGAGATCGACATAAAAAACTTATCCAAAGTCGTTTCAAAAATTCATTTTATTAATCTCGTAAACAAGTTGTTTAAATCTTAATTGCAGATTCAAAAGCAATTTCAATTAATGTCAATCATAATTCAGTTGATCATATCTCTTAATCCGTTCATCGAAACTATTCGATATCTAAATGAAAAGTCATTGATTTTTCGCCAGCTTTCCAAAAACATGCATATCATATACCTTTTACTAGTAACATATGTATTTAATTCGTGATTCATCATAAACTGTTTAACGACGAAATTTAGCATACAAGCATGTATAAATATATATACTTGAGCACTAGAAATGGATACACAATTAATATATAAAAGATAAAATATGAGTGCTTACGTATCAATATTGAGACTCAATATTGTAGGAAAGTACGTAGACACAACGGAGATGATAAACACTAGGTTTGACTTGCGAATAGTACCCATGAATATTACCCATAACCTTCATAGCTATAACCCAAAGTTTCCTTAGCTCTATCCCGCTTGAAAACCCATTTTAAAAGTGACACGCTTATGACCTCGTCGTAGTATTTTTTGTATAATACTAATTAATATTACTACTAATATTTCTAATAATAATATTAGAATTAATAATAATAATAATAATAATAATAATAATAATAATAATAATAATAATAATAATAATAATAATAATAATAATAATAATAATAATAATAATAATAATAATAATAATAATAATAATAATATTAATAATAATAATAATATAAATATAGAGAGTAGAGATACAGATGTGTGTGAAAAACATTCACAGAAAACTGGAGAATTTATAGTACATTTGCTGAAAATGAACCCCATGTGATCGCATGGGTTTTATGCCTATTTCTCATGCGATCGCATGGCCCCAAAATCTAGCTCACAATTTTTTAACTTTTAGCTTGTCGACATATTTTTATATAATATATTTAATTTAAATAATTAATTATATATTATATTAAATTCACGTGCATAGTTGACTTGTAATTTTTGTTCCGATAAGTCGTACGTCATCACTCGACTCATGTCCCAGTTCTGGTTTCTCGAACGCATTTTCGTACGCTTAGAAAACTTGCATTTTACGTTTCGTGTCACGTACCTTTGTCAAAATATAGCCTTAAATTATCCCTAAACTATACTACTCAAAGTATATATTAAACTTTCGAGTGTTTTGGTCATTTACTTCTATAAATCATTGTCTCGCTATTTGTTAATATATATATAATAACAATTCGTTTTATGACCAGTTTAATATTATATTTTATATATTTTCAATATTAATATATACATTTTAAAATACATATCACAAGTTATTCATATATCTAATTCGAACTGTTAATATTCCTTATTATTGTATGTCTCCAAATTACGTTATTTAAACAAACACTTTACCATTTATTTCGAATATCGTTAAAAATGAACGATTTCCCAAATCAACGTGGACCTCACAACAGAGACTCGTAATGATATCATAATCTTTAAGGGACTCAATAAATATCTTTTAATTCAATCGTTTGGCATAATCTTTTAACTCCGTAGTTAAATATATCAATCAGATAATCAAACCAATAAGGTTAATGCACAATATCATTTTCATAACACTTTGTTACGTTTTCAAGTTATAGTATATATATGTATCTATTTACATATATTTGTTTGCGAATCGTTGAGAACAATCGAAGGGTATTTGAATAGTTCAAGAATTTTAGGATTCAACTTCATAGACTTTGCTTATCATGTCGAAAACGTTAAAGATTAAGTTTAAATTTGGTCAGAAATTTCTGGGTCATCACAGTACCTCCCCGTTAAAGAAATTTCGTTTCGAAATTTGTGTGAGGTCGTCATGGCTAACAATAAAAATATTTTCATGACGAATATGTGTTGATAAATAGAATTTTTATCACCGTTGAATAATATGGATAAAAAAAATCCAATTACTCGAAGCGTATGAGGGAAGTTATCGTAATAGAGTGAAATGGAGAATAGAGATTCGTCTTATCTCTTAACGTAGTAACGATTGATTTCCGGAATTTAAGGAATAGAAAATCTTCATAATTTAAATAAGATTTGATTCTTCGAAATTTAAGGAAATTAGGATTTCCTTTGATTAAATGCGTAATCTGCCTCGATTGCTATGTCTGATATTTTGCTATAAATTGACCTCTTCCGTTTCATTTATTTTCACCACTCCTATAATCTTCTTCCTTATTTCATACTTATAAAAGATTTGTGAAAATGCTTCATCCAGATCTGATTTTTGATATTTTCTTGGCTATCATATCATTCATTCTTCTTTTTCATCTGCCACCAGAGGAGGTTATTTTCTTCTACTATTACCTTGGGGTTATATTGTTTTTCATTCTCCCGTGTCTTTATATTGCTATACGCATTGATATACACGGTTTGTAATTTTGGGGTTGTTTTCGGGCTTTATAATTTTCCATTATATTTCGAAGCTTCATGCTTTCGTTTTCTCTTCCCGACTTTAAGTCAAGCGAATAATGGTCCAGAATTCGTAGGTATGAATTTCAGAATGAACATAATTAATATTCTAAGAAAGAAATGGTGATGGCACAATCTGACTTGTCAAATTACCAGAATACCTCGAAAAAGACCGAATCATCAAGAAAAATATTTTCTTGATATGTTTAGAGGTTAAATAGAATGAAAGAGTTATGTAACATGGTTCATGATGAGGGTATGATCTGTGAACCTTTATCACGTTCCATTAGAAACTCAGCATGACTTACTGTAATATAATCACGTTGATCAAGTGTCATTATATTATACTAACTCATGCTTCAATTCTCAACACTACTTCAAAAACATCCATTTTTCAAAATTTTCAGAAATTAGAAACTAAAATAGTTTCTTTTATGATGTAACACAGATAGCGTGAAGAGATAAATAATTTCGGATGATAATAGTTATGAAGATATCTTCAGAAATATTGAAGATATTTATAATGAAAGATATGATAATATCTTAGAATTTCTAATATCGAAGGATGATGAAGAAGATTTGTTCATAACGGATTTTGAGTCAGGAGCAAGGTATTCGTTAATGACTTCAGCAGATACTGAATCATTTGTATTCTTTGAAGGCAGGTTTAGTCTTTGTGATTTGTCCACAGCCTCCTTCATAGTCTGCTCAATCCGTTTTCAGTTCCAAACCTTCTCTTTTTCTCAGCTTTACCACCATACTATTCTTTATCATCAAACTTTTGACTGTTAAGGTCGTTTACAGTTTTTGCTGCTTCATCAGCATTTTTCAAAAAATTCGAAGAACTAGTTTCGCAGTTTGGGTGTTTTTCAGAAACTTCACCTTTGAAGTAAATAAGTCTAGGAGATAGACATTATATGTATATATATATATCTGTTGGCGTAGAATTGCTGCGAAATTCAAAATACTGATTGCTAATTCCCGGTAGTTGGTATGGCAATTACCGTTACAAGATGTGGATGAGTACATGATAGGGTTTCAATGAAAAATTATAATGGTTTTTTGGAGAGACTTTAAGTCACAGATTAATGAATTTGCTGGTACATTTACTGTTAATGTGGTGGAACATGAAAGGTTCCCTAGTAACAAAAACGTATATGCCAAAGTTACAAGTCTGAAAGGTCGTTGTTGACTGTTTGAACGGTTGATAATACTGGATACTTTGAAAAGAAATTGCAAGGTTATTTTCAGTAAAAACAATGCTAATGGATCTTGCACAGATTTAAAGTCAAAGTATAGCTTTGAAAGATGTAGAGATCTAAGAATGATGTCACCGGTTCAGAGTTATGACTTGGATTCTGATCCGTCAATATCAGAATATGTAATTGAATTTGTATGAAAATGATTGTATATCATTGTGAGCATTGTTAATAATTTTTGAATCAAAGTTGAAGAATGTACAGTGTAACATATTAATTGCGAACTTATATATTTTCCGGGTATTACCTACCCGTTAAAGATTTCACAATTAATACTTTGTACAAAAAAAATTTTATTACCGTCTTTATGAAAGTATATGTATGTATATTTTCTTCAGATGTAACACAGATTTAATGAGTTAATATCATATTAAGCTCATTTAATTTTTGGCTGGATTAGAAATGAATAATCTCTAAAACATTAAAGATTTCATAATCTTCGTCGAGTATTTTACTAATGTAATCAATACTTCGTTATTCAGTTTTATTGATATTTCCTCAGTGAATCATGTTGGTGCTTATGGAACTCTTGCTAACTTCGCAAGGTAAAAATGATGTTTTCTGGAAAGTTTCGAGTATATCGAAAATGAAAATGTAAAATCAATTATGTAATTGAATAATACACTTGGTTTATTATGAAATGGAATTCATTAAGTTAAAACAAAGATTGTAGTTAACAATGGTTAAGTTGTTAAGGAAGGATGTACAACATTGCATATTAGTAATATGAACTAACCGAGTAGTATCTACCAGTTAAGATTCACACGTAATAGCTTAGTACGAAAAGATTTATTTTGATTTCAAAATTCATATATATTAAATATACATAAAATTTCTTCAGGAGAAATGAGTTAATACTTCATCGGTTATTGTTGCTGGTATTTCTTGGTAACTACGTTGCGTATGACGTTGATGCTCGTGGGACAGATTGTGAAGTTGAGGTTTACGATGCGGATGTTGTTGGTGGTGGTAATGGTACTGTTAATGTCGGTGATGCTGCTGGTGCTTGTAACCTTTGCACCATATTCTCTAAAGCCACTACCCGAGCGCGAAGCTCGTTGACTTCTTCTACTACACCGGGATGATTGGCAGTTCGGACGAGCGGATGAGTAAGATCCAGAATTTGAGATAGTATATTATCGTGATGAGATACTCTGGAAATGAGAGAGAAAATGGTGTCTCGAATAGGTTCTCCGGTGTAACACCCTGTTTTTGTTTTTGATTTTGCAGTAGGTCGGGACGCCGTCCAGATAGGAGGGACGCCGTCCAGCAACAAAAGGTGGGTCGCCGTCCCGATAGAGGGGACGCCGTCCAGCAACAAAAGGAAGGACGCAGTCTAAAGTTTGGGACGCCGTCCAAACGGTCTGTCGAGCCAGCTGTTTTAATTATTTTAAAAGGGGTAAAATGGTAAAATCACTTAGATGCCGGTTTGGAGCCTTCAAGGCTGGTTCCTTGGTCATTTGTGGATCATATTTCATCCTCTCAAACACTCCCAACATTATTTAGAGAGAGAGGAGAAGTTCTAGAGAGAGAGAGGTGGACTTGGAGAAGAAGGAGTCGGATTCTCGCAAAAGCTCGGGTTCTAAAGTTGTTCATCTCGCTCCTAGCTACGTTGTGGTGGTATTGGTAAGCTCAAACTCCGAATTTCATTTGTTAGATTTGATGTTCAAGTTAGGGTTTTGAGCTAGATTGTTGTGAAACCCTTTTAGATGATGAAGTAGGTTCATGGTGACTTGTTAATCTTGTCACTTGGCGGGTTTTGGGTTGGTTGACGTTTTAGCCTTGATTAGGGTTTGATCTTGAGTTTAATCACTAGGTTTAGTGATTATGGAAGTGTTGAAACCCTTTTGGGTGAGTTTGGCTAACTAATTTTGAAATGGGTCAAAATTAGGGTTTTGGTGTCAAAATGGGTATGACACGTGTTTAACACTTGTGTTCGGGTTTAATTGGCGTGTTAGGACCATTTTCACTCGTGTTAGTGATTATTGGTTAGTTTGGGCGCGTTTCGTGCTTAGAAGTGCAAATGGGTCGAATTTGCACTAGGTGTCAATTGGGTTGGTTTGTAAGTCAACCCTAATTGTGTTGTTGTGTTTGTGATAATGGAATAGGTACTTTCCATTGGCGCGTGGCGGTTTATTTGGAAGCATTCATCAAGGCGACAAGGTGAGTGTTAGTATCCTATGTGCATATGTATGTGTAGGGTGGGTGCGGGTCGGGTGAAGTGGTTCTCGGTTATAGAGCTCACTTCACATATAGGTGGATTTGATGGACTCGTGTATAGGTCCAATTGGCACGGTTGTGAGTTTTGGTTGTTTACCTTTGGCGAGGTACACGTTGTGTGTACGTTATCACACGTGATTTTGATTTGGATGTTATAACCCCAAAGGCGAAGGGTTGATATTGTTGTGATGTGGATAACCCCGATGTGGTGGATTTTATAATCCCGTGACCGTGGGTTTGATGTTGAGAAGTGAATCTCGGGTAGTGCGGATTCATGATGACTCGGGTTGTTCGGTCATCTTGTGATGAGGTAGTGAATCTCGGGTTGTGCGAATTCACTAAGGCTCGGGTAGTTCGGCCAACCTCGGTTGTTGAATTGGTGAAGAAGTGAATATCGGGTTGTGCGAATTCACTAAGGCTCGGGTTGTTCGGCCAATCTTCATTGTGGTGTTTGGTATTCGGTAATGGGTTAAGGGGTTAACCTTATTCGTTTATATATTGTTATATATATATATATATATATATTGTTTTATTGTCGTGTTGTAGCTAACCCTCCGGGTGTAGCTTCTTGGCGTTGTTCACATCGTCGTTGGTGAACTTATATTTGTTGATGTATCTATAGCTTGTTGCTTAGTGACTACGGTATGCTTAGCTTAGGTTGCCTTATACTTGGATGCTTTGGTATGCGGTATTTGATATTTGTGTGGCGTGTCTATTTTATACATATATATGTATGTAGTATATTATCATTCACTAAGCGTTAGCTTACCCTCTCGTTGTTTACATTTTTATAGATTGCACGGATGCGGTGGCTCGGGTAAGCGCGGGGACTAGTGGACTTGCTTAGTTGCTTTAGAAGACTTGCTTTTGGATTTGATTAGGATTGGGTAGCGTGTCCCCAATCTCATGCTCGGTCTATGTTTTTGTATAAACTAATGGGTCGAAATAGTCACTTGTGGTATTTTGGGTCGATGTGGGCTCGGTGTCGTAAAACTCAGTTTTTATTATGAAAAACTCTTAGTTTAAACTATTGTAATATATTGTGAAAGTGTTTTGGTTTAAAAGTGTCGAGAAGCGGGTTTTCGCCCACGTGAGTTCGAAAAACTGATCAGAATGTTTTAGTACATCTGGACGCCGTCCCAGATGTCTGGACGCCGTCCCAGTCTTAAGAGCTGGACGCCGTCCAAGCTTTTGGACGCCGTCCAGATCAACTGTTTCGGAAATTTTTTTTTGTGGCACGTTTTCGGATGGTTAACGGGTTGGGTCGTTACATGTGGTATCAGAGCATGGTCTAAGGGATTTAGGTGACTTGAGATAGGTGCCTAGACTTAGACTTTTGTGTGTGCTTATTTGTTGCGGGACTTGTAGGATTACGGGTCGGAATGGGAATTTGGTTAGTGCCTTAATTGATAGGTGGACTAACGTGTATATTAATACGTGGATATTATTAATATACGATTGTGTTATGTTTATGTTTATGTTGCGTTGCGAATATCATCGAGCAAGATGGTCGTTGTACTAACGAGGGGATACGATGTGTGTGCGTAATAAGGACTTGCAAACCTTATTACGGGTGCAAATCGTGTTTAACAAGTGATGTACGACGAGTGTTGAGTAAGATGGGGCGGTGTTATGCGTGTTGTTTTATACGTTCGTGGACTAATCGTTTTGCATTCTTTAGAATGACGACGCGAAACGAGATCGAGACGAATGACGAGGAGTTTAACTCTAGAGTTGCGGCCGCCGTTGTGGAGCAAATGAGTGCGTTTCGAGAAGAAATGGATAGGAAGTATTCCGAATTTCGGGGTAGTAGTGAAATGGAGCGTTGTCTTAAGAGCTTCATGAGGACTAAACCCCCGATGTATGACGGGAAACCGGATCCTTTGGTAAGCACAACTTGGATTTCGGATGTCGAAGGGTGTTTTCGTACTATTGATTGCCCTCCCGAGAAAAAGACGAGACTCGCTACTAGTCTGTTGCGGGGCAGGGCAAGGGATTGGTTGGATGGTAAGATCGATCTTGTCGGTGGCGAAACGTTTATGGCCTTATCGTGGAACGAGTTTAAGGAGGAATTCTT
The DNA here is from genome assembly GCF_046630445.1 of Rutidosis leptorrhynchoides. Classification (NCBI taxonomy): domain Eukaryota; kingdom Viridiplantae; phylum Streptophyta; class Magnoliopsida; order Asterales; family Asteraceae; genus Rutidosis; species Rutidosis leptorrhynchoides. Next base: position 298,686,418 of record NC_092337.1, read on the forward strand.
CGAGGAGTTCCGGACTTCGGCCGATTTGTGGGAATTGCGTAATGAGTTGCGAAATTTGCGGCAAGGATCTATGGATTTGAATACTCTCAAGACGACCTTTATGGCGAAGGCTCGTTTTTGCCCGGAGTAATTGGGGAATGATCGTTTGTTAATGGGGGATTTCTATCGGACCATGAATGATGACTTGAAAAGTAAAATTAGTCGGGGTCAAGCGAAATCGTTTGCGGAATTATTCGACTTGGCTAGAGGTTTCGAGTCGTATATGCGATCAAAGATATGTGAACCTTCAAGTAAGAGGAGGGTTGATTCGTACGGCGCCCCGGGTAAGAAAGATAAGGGTGCAAGTGCGAGTACGGGTAATGTGGGAAAAGGCACGGTGGATTCTCGTGCACCTAGATGTTTCAATTGTGGTATTAGGGGCCACAAGTTGTGGGAGTGCACAATGCCGAGAAGTGATGACGGGATGTGCTACTATTGTCATAAGGAGGGGCATCGCAAACCGGATTGTCCCGAGCTGGCGGCGAATGCTGTAAGGAGACGTTGAGGTACGTTTCATTTTAATGAATATGTCATTTGAATATTTATTTATGTGGCGTTCAAGTTCGGTTTTGTTATTGCATTGTGTTGTGCATGTTATTTTTAAGGGTGACGTTCCTAATGGAAGTACCCTATGGTAATGATTGATTTTTGGACGAAGGGCGTAAGACTTGGTGTAACCAAGCATTCCTTAGTATTTGGAAAATGTTTCTACCAAACCATGGAAATGAGTTTTGGTGTTCGGTTAATAAGCGCATGTACGCTTTTGTGTTGAGATTGGTGAACCGTGAGGTTCGTCGGGTGGTTGGAACCCTTGAGCTCGAGTGTTTTGAATCTCGATGTATGTTGGTAAAGGAGTCTACGTGACGCGAAATTAGGTGCTTTCATACCTACTAGCGTGTTGTTCGACTCCGATTGTTTTGTGGTTACATTGTACTTAGGGTACCGAGATGAAACCCTTAAGTACATGAGTGACTAGGTGAAGTTGACAAGCTATAGCAATTGGATGATTGCGAGAGTGTAGTTGTGTAATTTGTGGTACACCTCTCGTTTGGAGTGTTTAAGGATAGGTTAAAATCCTTCGTATGCTCAAGGTTGGAGCAAGGAATGGTGATGGGTCGTGTGAACCCAATTGTTGGTAAAGTCTATCTTTGGTAGCATTGTACGGTTGTACGGGTTGTGACATTGGAACGTAGTTCCAAGTGGGGGAGTTGCACTTCCGCCCGAGGAAGTTGTAGTGTGAGATTTCGGATGATGCTTTTGGTAGATCCGGAAATTTGGTCGGTTTGTGGTAGAGTACAATTTCGGATAAATTGTACTTATGGTTTGGATTTGAATTATCACCAAGGTGGTAATGTGGTAAATCTCGTTGAGAGATAATGGACGTGTTTGGTGAGCAAGGTGAAATCCTTCGGTTAAGGGAGGTGTGTGTCGGATTCTCTTCTAGAGAATTATTGTTTTGTGCCTATGTTTGATATAGGTGGTTCTTGCTCGAGTGTGTGAATGGTTAGTGGTATCCGTTAGGATTCACTATGGTGTAGCAGAGCGCGATGTTACGCTACTCGTTGTTCGAGGCCAAAAGGGCGTTGATTGATGAAGCATGACCTTCGAGGTCCGCTGACTTCATCATGGTAGTACGTGATTGGTGGAGCATGACTTTCGGGGTCCGCTGACTTCATCATGAGCGATGTGTTATATCGGTGACGCATGACTTTCGGAGTCCGCTGACTTCATCCGATATTGAGATTGGTGAAGCATGACCTTTAGGGTCCGCTGACTTCATCATGGTTGTTGATTAGTGAAGCATGATCTTCGGGTCCGCTGACTTCATCAAGGGAGTAGTGTTATGTCGTATGGTGTAACATTATCAGGAAATGCGAGTACCATTCCTGAGTTGTGTTGCGGGACGTGAATATCGGGTTGTTCGTATTCACAATATTTCGGGTAGTACGATTGTCCCTGTTGGTTGGACTCATAGTTTGAGGTAGTGAATGTCGGGTAGTTCGGATTCACTAAGGCTCGGGTTGTACGGCCATCCTCGGTTATACTATGTGGCGTTGGTGGTGAATATCGGGTTGTGCGTATTCACGATGACTCGGGTTGTGCGGTCATTTCGTTGTGAGATATATGGATTGGGTAGGTGAATTTCGGGTTGTGCGAATTCACTAAGGTTCGGGTTGTTTCGGCCATGTTGAGTTGTGATCTATCGGTTGTTTTATACGCCGATGGTGGGGTCGTAAGGACCGTTTGGTTTGATCTATTGGTTGTTTTATGCACCAATGGTGGGGTCGTAAGGACCATGTTGTGTGAACTATCGGTTGATTTATACACCGATGGTGGGGTCGTGAGAACCATGTTGTAGGATTGGTGATGCGATAGCCGTGCTTCGCTCACATGTTGTTACAGGTGTGACGAATTGTCGATTTTGGTACACCTTTGGATTAGCATTGCCATAGTCGTTTTGGGCGCTATCGGTTTTAACCATTTGTTATGATGTTACGGTAGTTGCGTATGGGTCGTATTGCGCACTACAAGGGATGTTTAGTGATTGGTGTTATCCGTAAGGATTCGTTTGGTTCGGTCTCCATCGTTTCGTGTTGTTGACCTTAGGTTGACTTGGTTACTTCTAGCATTGTACCTGTAATGGTACGCTGAAGGGTTGATATCTCGGTCCGAGATTGGTTGAGTTTTCCCGATGATAGGGAGTGAGCATGGTTTTAGTGCTCGGATAGTGGGTTTGATAAATTGCGGGAGACGATTCTAGTGGTTAAAGGTGATTCCTTGGGAAGACTTGACTAGGAAAGTCGGATTGGGACTTATGTTGAGGACCGTGGAGTGTGGTCCGTTTGGTTAAGTGACGAGGATCACGAGGACGTGATCGATTCTAAGTGGGGGAGAGTTGTAAAACCCTGTTTTTGTTTCTGATTTTGCAGTAGGTCGGGACGCCGTCCAGATAGGAGGGACGCCGTCCAGCAACAAAAGGCGGGACGCCGTCCCGATAGAGGGGACGCCGTCCAGCAACAAAAGGTAGGACGCCGTCCAAAGTTTGGGACGCCGTCCAAACGGTCTGTCGAGCCAGCTGTTTTAATTATTTTAAAAGGGGTAAAATGGTAAAATCACTTAGATGCCAGTTTGGAGCCTTCAAGGCTGGCTCCTTGGTCATTTGTGGATCATATTTCATCCTCTCAAACACTCCCAACATTATTTAGAGAGAGAGGAGAAGTTCTAGAGAGAGAGAGGTGGATTTGGAGAAGAAGGAGTCGGATTCTCGCAAAAGCTCGGGTTCTAAAGTTATTCATCTCGCTCCTAGCTACGTTGTGGTAGTATTGGTAAGCTCAAACTCCGAATTTCATTTGTTAGATTTGATGTTCAAGTTAGGGTTTTGAGCTAGATTGTTGTGAAACCTTTTTAGATGATGAAGTAGGTTCATGGTGACTTGTTAATCTTGTTACTTGGCGAGTTTTGGGTTGGTTGACGTTTTAGCCTTGATTAGGGTTTGATCTTGAGTTTAATCACTAGGTTTAGTGATTATGGAAGTGTTGAAACCCTTTTGGGTGAGTTTGGCTAACTAATTTTGAAATGGGTCAAAATTAGGGTTTTGGTGTCAAAATGGGTATGACACGTGTTTAACACTTGTGTTCGGGTTTAATTGGCGTGTTAGGACCATTTTCACTCGTGTTAGTGATTATTGGTTAGTTTGGGCGCGTTTCGTGCTTAGAAGTGCAAATGGGTCGAATTTGCACTAGGTGTCAATTGGGTTGGTTTGTAAGTCAACCCTAATTGTGTTGTTGTGTTTGTGATAATGGAATAGGTACTTTCCATTGGCGCGTGGCGGTTTATTTGGAAGCATTCATCAAGGCGACAAGGTGAGTGTTAATATCCTATGTGCATATGTATGTGTAGGATGGGTGCGGGTCGGGTGAAGTGGTTCTCGGTTATATAGCTCACTTCACATATAGGTGGATTTGATGGACTCGTGTATAGGTCCAATTGGCACGGTTGTGCGTTTTGGTTGTTTACCTTTGGCGAGGTACACGTTGTGTGTACGTTATCACACGTGATTGTGATTTGGATGTTATAACCCCAAAGGCGAAGGGTTGATATTGTTGTGATGTGGATAACCCCGATGTGGTGGATTTTATAATCCCGTGACCGTGGGTTTGATGTTGAGAAGTGAGTCTCAGGTAGTGCGGATTCATGATGACTCGGGTTGTTCGGTCATCTTGTGATGAGGTAGTGAATCTCGGGTTGTGCGAATTCACTAAGGCTCGGATAGTTCGGCCAACCTCGGTTGTTGAATTGGTGAAGAAGTGAATATCGGGTTGTGCGAATTCACTAAGGCTCGGGTTGTTCGGCCAATCTTCATTGTGGTGTTTGGTATTCGGTAATGGATTAAGGGGTTAACCTTATTCGTTTATATATTGTTATATATATATATATATATATATATTGTTTTATTGTCGTGTTGTAGCTAACCCTCCGGGTGTAGCTTCTTGGCGTTGTTCACATCGTCTTTGGTGAACTTATATTTGTTGATGTATCTATAGCTTGTTGCTTAGTGACTACGGTATGCTTAGCTTAGCTTGCCTTATACTTTGATGCTTTGGTATGCGGTATTTGATATTTGTGTGGCGTGTCTATTTTATACATATATATGTATGTAGTAGATTATCATTCACTAAGCGTTAGCTTACCCTCTCGTTGTTTACATTTTTATAGAATGCACGGATGCGGTGGCTCGGGTAAGCGCGGGGACTAGTGGACTTGCTTAGTTGCTTTAGAAGACTTGCTTTTGGATTTGATTAGGATTGGGTAGCGTGTCCCCAATCTCATGCTCGGTCTATGTTTTTGTATAAACTAATGGGTCGAAATAGTCACTTGTGGTATTTTGGGTCGATGTGGGCCCGGTGTCGTAAAACTCAGTTTTTATTATGAAAAACTCTTAGTTTAAACTATTGTAATATATTGTGAAAGTGTTTTGGTTTAAAAGTGTCGGGAAGCGGGTTTTCGCCCGCGTGAGTTCGAAAAACTGATCAGAATGTTTTAGTACATCTGGACGCCGTCCCAGATGTCTGGACGCCATCCCAGTCTTAAGAGCTGGACGCCGTCCAAGCTTTTGGACGCCGTCCAGATCAACTGTTTCAGAAATTTTTTTTTTGTGGCACGTTTTCGGATGGTTAACGGGTTGGGTCGTTACAGCCGGTAAGTGCTTCAGGTTCTTCGCCAAGAGGGCAATGTGGTGGATGGAAGGGATCGCCTTCTTCTTGTCTCCAATAATTAAGTAGGCTACGAACCCATCTCCAATTCATCTAGAATAGATGATGGCTAATTGGTTGATCCATTCCGGTTATACTGTCTTCAGAATTCAGGTGAATATCCATATCGGAATAGCTGTCAGAGTTTAAGGAATTTGAACTAGATACGGGATCCATCTTGTATAATTAGGGAGATGATTTTTGATATGAAATAGATTATAGAATTTAGTTTGGTATTCTTCAATACATAATTTACATATGTATATATAATACCAAATTCCATAAATCACGGAGAAATTTTCGGAAGATGTTAAGAAAAGTTTACAGTAACAGATATGCTAAGATATGAATTTTTATCTATACACTATTTATGAAATAAATGCAGGAAAACGTGTCTAGACTTAAGAATGATAAGCATGTAATTTCCGACAAGAAATGATAAGCAAAACGTTTAACATGCAGACACGGTCGAAGTTCAGACTTACTGATGCATCCTAACAGCTATCAGTTAGACACACTCAAGCAAGACCTGGTTCACTAGGACCAACGCTCTGATACCAACTGTGACGATCGCTCCAAATCCATATGGACGAACACGTCATTCATCGATTTCATTGCGAGGTATTTGACCTCTATATGATACGTTTTATAAACATTGCATTCTTTTGAAAAGGCATACCATAAATGAATATTTAAATCAAAGGTTTTCGACATCTGATGATTTCTACATATAGACAATCACCGTAAATAATAGTTTACAATAGTACTTCCGTTGACAATGCAGTCAAAATAAGATACATGGTGATGATTTGGTGAATGCAACGTTTCCTTGGAAAAATATGCCATGTAAGACTCCATACACATAGCTTGTCTAACATATAAGTAAACAGCGGAAGACTTCTAGGGAACCTGAGAATAAACATACTAACAAGTGTCAACACAAAGGTTGGTGAGTTCATAGTTTTAATGTTGCGCATAATCTGTATATAAAGGTCGATTACAAGATTTTCAGTTGTTTCATCCAGAAACGTTTATCAAAATATTCTACAAGATTGAGCACCCTAGTAACTAAGCTTTAACGTTATAATAAGTACCCCTGTTTTAACATACATGCAACCAACATGTAAAATACACGCAATCCAACGTGTACTAACCTCAAATAGCATACGTCTGTTTTATAGTTCAGGCTAGGGTTTCTATACCTGGAACAGACGGGGATGTCAAGCCCTATGGATCCATACACAACTACTCGCGCCCACCAGTTCTTATAACTGGCAGTTACTAGTTATCAAAGCTAAGGGATTTTCGGTTCAAACTCGGTGTAGAATTTAGTATGTACTTGTATCCATTGCGTTTAAAATAAAGGCATGTATTCTCAGCCCAAAAATATAGATTGCAAAAGTATTTAAAAAGGGAGCAAATGAAACTCACCTTAGCAGCATATAAAGTTGTTCACCAAAATGTGACTGAAACTCGGATTACCAAGTAACCGTAGATCTCAACCTAGAGAACATATATTGGTCAATAAATGTCTATCAAGCTAGGTCTGGTCATAGTGTATCACAATCCTAATGCTCGAGATCGACATAAAAAACTTATCCAAAGTCGATTCAAAAATTCATTTTATTAATCTCGTAAACAAGTTGTTTAAATCTTAATTGCAGATTCAAAAGCAATTTCAATTAACGTCAATCATAATTCAGTTGATCATATCTCTTAATCCGTTCATCGTAACTATTCGATATCTAAATGAAAAGTCATTGATTTTTCGCCAGCTTTCCAAAAACATGCATATCATATACCTTTTACTAGTAACATATGTATTTAATTCGTGATTCATCATAAACTGTTTAACGACGAAATTTAGCATACAAGCATGTATAAATATATATACTCGAGCACTAGAAATGGATACACAATTAATACATAAAAGATAAAATATGAGTGCTTACGTATCAATATTGAGACTCAATATTGTAGGAAAGTACGTAGACACAACGGAGATGATAAACACTAGGTTTGACTTGCGAATAGTACCCATGAATATTACCCATAACCTTCATAGCTATAAACCAAAGTTTCCTTAGCTCTATCCCGCTTGAAAACCCATTTTAAAAGTGACACGCTTATGACCTCGTCGTAGTATTTTTTGTATAATACTAATTAATATTACTACTAATATTTCTAATAATAAGATTAGAATTAATAATAATAATAATATTAATAATAATAATAATAATAATAATAATAATAATAATAATAATAATAATAATAATAATATTATTATTATTATTATTAATAATAATAATATAAATATAGAGAGTAGAGATACAGATGTGTGTGAAAAATATTCGCAGAAAACTGGAGAATTTATAGTACATTTGCTGAAACTGAACCCCATGCGTTCGCATGGGTTTTATGCCTATTTCTCATGCGATCGCATGACCCCAAAATCCCGCTCACAATTTTTTTAACTTTTAGCTTGTCGACATATTTTTATATAATATATATAATATATTTAATTTAAATAATTAATTATATATTATATTAAATTCACGTGCATAGTTGACTTGTAATTTTTGTTCCGATAAGTCGTACGTCATCACTCGACTCATGTCCCAGTTCCGGTTTCTCGAACGCATTTTTGTACGCTTAGAAAACTTGCTTTTTACGTTTCATGTCACGTACCTTTGTCAAAATATAGCCTTAAATTATCCCTAAACTATACTACTCAAAGTATATATTAAACTTTCGAGTGTTTTGGTCATTTACTTCTATAAATCATTGTCTCGCTATTTGTTAATATATATATAATAACAATTCGTTTTATGACCAGTTTAATATTATATTTTATATATTTTCAATATTAATATATACGTTTTAAAATACATATCACAAGTTATTCATATATCTAATTCCAACAGTTAATATTCCTTATTATTGTATGTCTCCAAATTACATTATTTAAACAAACACTTTACCATTTATTTTGAATATCGTTAAAAATGAACGATTTTCCAAATCAACGTGGACCTCACAACAGACTCATAATAATATCATAATCTTTAAGGGACTCGATAAATATCTTTTAATTCAATCGTTTGGCATAATCTTTTAACTCCGTAGTTAAATATATCAATCAGATAATCAAACCAATAAGGTTAATGCACAGTATCGTTTTCATAACACTTTGTTACATTTTCAAGTTATAGTATATATATGTATCTATTTATATATATTTGTTCGAGAATCGTTGAGAACAATCGAAGTGTATTTGAATAGTTCAAGAATTTTAGGATTCAACTTCATAGACTTTTCTTATCGTGTCGGAAACGTTAAAGATTAAGTTTAAATTTGGTCAGAAATTTCCGAGTCATCACAACATTTAACGAAATCGTTAACTTAAAGGTTACGAAACAACATGTACATGTAACGACTAACGATGACTTAACGACTCAGTTAAAAATGCATATACATATAGTGTATTAAGATATATTAGTACTTTTGAAAGAATTCATGACACGTATCAAAGTACTTCTACTTAACAAAAATGCTTACATTTACATTCCCATTCATTTTCATCAACAATTCTACTCGTATACAACCGTATTTGTACTCGTACAATACCCAGCTTCTAAATGTACTTACTATTGGTATATACACATAATAATTCAGCTCTTAGCAGCCCTCATTTAGTCAACAAATGTGTGGAACCACCATTTGGCAAATAGCATGAATGATTACACTAAAAATCAAAATTATGGAGCCTATATGACAAGTGTTTCTTCACGTGAACACACACATACACAAACACAATTTCATTCAACTTCCATGCATCAAAATACTCTCTTTCAAGTTCTCTCATATTTTTCTAAGTGTTCTTCATCATTTTCTTTATAATCTACATCAATCTAGCTCATAAATCCTAACCTAGATCAACATACAAAACTACAACTCAAGAACACATCAAGAACACTTTCAAGTTTGCAAGTCTACTTCCAAGCTTTCAAATCCATTCCAAGTAATCATCTAAGATCAATAAACCTTTGTTATTTACAGTAGGTTATCTTTCTTATTCAAGGTAATACTCATATTCAAACTTTGATTCGATTTCTATAACTATAATTATCTTAATTCAAGTAGTAATCTTACTTGAACTTGTTTTCGTGTCATGATTCTACTTCAAGAAATTTCAAGCCATCAAAGATCCATTGAAGCTCAAGTTATTTCTTCAACATTTTCAGTAGGTTTACCTACTATACTTGAGGTAGTAATAATGTTCATAACATCATTCGATTCATATATATATAACTATCTTATTCGAAGATTTAAACTTGTAATCACTAGAACATAGTTTAGTTGATTCTAAACTTTTTCGCAAACAAAGTTAATCCTTCTAACTTAACTTTTAAAATCAACTAAACACATGTTCTGTATCTATATGATATGCTAACTTAATGATTTACAACTGGAAACACGAAGAACACCGTAAAACCGGACATACGCCGTCGTAGTGAAACCGGGGGCTGTTTTGGGTTGGATAATTAAAAACTATGATAACCTTTGAATTAAAAGTTGTTCTTCTGGGAAAATGATATTTCTTATGAACATGAAACTATATCCAAAAATTATGGTTAAACTCAAAGTGGAAGTATGTTTTTCAAAATGGTCATCAAGATGTCGTTCTTTCGACGGAAATGACCACCTCTTTCAAAAATGACTTGTAACTGTATTATTGACTATAAACTTATACTTTTTCTATTTAGTTTCATAAATTTCAGTTCATTATGAAACCATAGCAACTTCATTCACTCAAAACGGATTTAAAAACGAAGAAGTTATGGGTAAAACAAAATTGAATATTATATTCTATACTAACCATAACTTAACTAACTTATATTGTATTATACATATATTCTAACATATATTATGTAATCTTGATAGACCATAGACACGTATACAATGTTTTGACATATCATATCGACGTCATCTATATATATTATTTGGAATAACCATAGACACTCTATATGTGGTAATGCTCGAGTTAGCTATACAGGGTTGAGGTTTATTCCAAAATAATATATATACCTTGAGTTGTGATCGAGTCTGAGACTTGTATACACTGGGTCGTGGATTGATTCGAGATAATATATATCGATTTATTTCTGTACTACTAACTGTGGACAACTAATTGTGGACTACTAATGTTAGACTGTTAACTTAACAAACCTAAATCATTAAAACGTAATAAAATATGGGATGAATATATTTCTATATCACTTTGATATATGTATATATTTGTTATAGGTTCGTGAATCGACCAGTGACCAAGTCTAATTCTCGACGAATTAAGAATCTGTGAAAGTGAGTTATAGTCCCATTTTTACTATCTAATATTTTTGGGATGAGAATACATGCAGTTTTGAAAATGATTTACAAAATAGACACAAGTATTTGAAACTACATTCTATGTTGAATTGTTATACCGGATATCGCCCTTGTTGAACTTGGTAGCCTAAGAATTGGTGTTTATTATAATTGCCACAAATTGACGTGAATCCTAAAGATAGAACTATGGGCTTTGACACGCCCCAGTCAGAGAATTTGAACTGCTTTAGTACTTCGATGTTTATATGTTTGGGGATATTCTAGATGCATTTTGTTAATGTCGATTACCAGGTGTTCAATCATATGAATGATTTTTATGCAGATTGCATGTTATTGAAAGATGAAATCTTGTGGTCTATTATTACGATTTGATAAATATATAGGCTAAACCTATAACTCACCAACATTTTTGTTGACGTTTAAAGCATGTTTATTCTCAGGTAATTATTAAGAGCTTCCGCTGTTGCATGCTAAATAAAGACAGGATTGGAGTCTGCATGCTTGTATAATATTGTTTAAAAACTGCATTCGAAGACTTAAGTTGTTGTGTAATATTATTGTAAACCATTATGTAATGGTCGTGTGAAAACGCTATATTTTAGATTATCATTATTTGATAATCTTCGGAATTTTTTTAAACCTTTATCGATAAAATAAAGGTTATGGTTTGTTTTAAAAATCGAATGCAGTCTTTGAAAAACGTCTCATATAGAGGTCAAAATCTCGCAACGAAATCAATTAATATGAAACATTTATAATCGATATGAACGGGACATTTCAATTTATAAGTTCATAATGGCCTCAGTCGGTGGCTAGTTGATCACAGCTGATGGACCTTCACTTGGCTAGTGGCTAGATTGGTCTACCCGGTGACTTAATGCTGCAGTTTCGAATTTTGTCATTAAAACGTCATTAGCCGGTGGCTATGATGGATTTAGACGGTGGCTTGGGCTTTAGTTAAAATTTTTTGAATTAAATTTTGATGCTTAGTCGGTAGCTTAGTAGGTGCAAGCCGGCAGCTTAACGCGAAAACAAGGAAAGTCTTAATTCTAGTCAGACGCTCCTGCCATTATCATTTTAGCCGGCAGCTAATGATCGAGGCTGGTGGCTGATTTTAAAATTGGGGGGAGTTCTCCATTGGCTTTGATGGTGTCTTTTGACTCTGGTGTTCAGCCGACGGTCGAATAATCCTAGTCAGCGGCTGTCTTTTACTTTTTCTGACTTTTCTTTACCTGTTTGAACTTTTTTACCCATTTTTACTTGTATATCTTACCAAACACATTAGAAATTTTTTTTACAAGAATATGCAATAAAAAGCAAATAAAAATGTTATATTTGTGGGAGAAATTTAGAAAATATTGACCTAAAATTGTTTTGAAAACTTCTATAAATGGGCAGTATCAAGTTTATCACTAGAAAAATCTTTAAATATATTACTGATTTTTGTAGGTATCATTATTTATTTTTTATTTAGTTTCTTGTTAACTACTTCGTAAATATCAACCGTTGGTTTTAATGATTATAAATGCATCCTAGTATAAGTCGGAATTAGGCTCATCTCGCTTATTCTCAAGATTATTCATCTCGAATAGACAACCTTTATTTTAGAAAAGAAAGTCCTAATGGTCCTTTGATTTTAAGTGAAATGATTTTATAGATCAAAGAGAAGAACAGTAATTGGTTATTATTTAACGTCGATTTTAAAAAGTATATGATAGTCTTAATTGGAATTATCTTGACCACGTGCTTTCCTCTTTGGGGTTCGAAATTGAATGGAGAGGTTAGTTCAAAGTTTGTATTCATTTGGCGAGAATCCCTATATTAATTAATTGAGGTCTTTCTCGCGAATTCTTAGTTAGTACAGAGAGGACTAAGACAAGGTGACGATCATAGACCGTTTATTTTCTTAATAATTATGACAGGTTTACACTTGGCTTTTTATTATGTGGTTAAAGACAATATTATTCGTGGTGACAACATTGTAGTCTCGGGTTTACGGCTTCTCATCTCTTTTATGTCAAAGATGATTGGAATATGACCAAACAGCCGGAACATGGTTGGCATGGATAATATCATAAGGATTTTGAAGATTTTTTTCTATTCTTCTGGTTTAAAGATAAATGTATATAAATTCAATTAATGTCTTTGATGTTGGAGTGTCAGTCGAAGAATCGAGGTATGGATGTTGCGTCCGGCTGTAGGGTGGGTTACCTTCGAATAAGGATCAACTATTGAGGCAAACGTTAATCTAGTCGATTTTGAGTGGTCTCGGGATCTAGTTTTTCCCCATTTTAAATGTCTGAAATCTATTATTAATACAATTGAAGCTATTCTTGCAAGATTATTTTGGGGAGGTTCCGAGTCTAAAAGAAAAATGGTATGGGTTGGCTACATTGGTCAAGGGAAGCTTAGACATTGGGAGCTTAAAGGCGTTCAATTTAACTCTCATTCTCATATGGAGTCGAAGATACGTGATAAACCTGGATTATTATAGACAAATGTTATCAAAGTTGTTAATGGGAAGAGATTTAAGTTGTATAATGGTAACGGGTCGCGGGATATTATTTTCTCGACGTGTAATGACTTACTATCTCGTAATCTTATTCATGATAATGCATTGGTTATGATGGTTGATAACGACGCATACATTCGAGTATGGCATGATCCTTGAATTGGTGAAGCGCCAATGTTTTCATGTTGCAACCAATTATCCTAAAACTAACATGGATATTTGTTGAGTCCCCTGCATAATTAAGGATTTAGTTATGACAAACCATGTTTATGAATACTAATTGTTATATGCGGCCAGCATATGTTTACTTAAATATTTCTAAGTCTGGGAACAACAATATATGGTGTGTCTGAGTAGGTTAGTGTGCTGCCTTAACTATCAACACATAATAATTGAAGATTCAAGGGTTCTACACAACTAGCATAGGATGTATGTAAGAACCAGCAGATGATCTATGGAAGAACCAACACGAGAAGAATAAGCATCAAGCTGGAGTAGCACACAACACTTAGACAGATTATGCTCCATTACAAGCATAATCGTTTGATGTGTTATCTACATCAAAGAGTACTATTCAACTGACATCTAAGACTAATTTGAAGAGAAAATGACATGAGTCAGCGACAAATAAGTGACCTTACAAGACAACTAAGAAATGTAGAAGGTTAACCACGTGCAGTTCATGGTTAACACTTTGTCAATGCCTAGGGAACGCAACATTCTTTTTTTTCAACTAGGATGTCCAACCATTTTGGGGTGTTCCTGCATATAGATATCGAAGAGGAAAGGGAGCCATGTGGTCTCTGACACAGTTGTCAGTTGAAGTACAAACATCCTGTATACCAGCGGAGAATAAACTATTTACATGGTTATTAGGAACTCTATAAATAGTTGAATTCCACTATTATAATATTTAGTGTGGCGTGGGTATTAAATCGATAGAGTCCAAACCATGTATAAGCTTAAAAAGTTCAAAAGCTATATAGGTGTAATCTGTATCAACCGATTATCTATTCTGCTTAAACATAATCGTGATTCTTTGAGATTATTTCAATATTCCGCTGGAACATAACCGTGATTCTTTGAGATTATATCAATAAAAGAATATCGTTGGAAATTACAATGACTCTGATTTAATTATTTGTTTAATTACATGATTAATTGATAAAACATTTTAATTAACAAAAGAAATTGTATTCACCCCTCTACAATACTTCATGTTGTTAATCAGGACCAACAACTAGTATCAAAGCTTTAGTCTTGATAACACAATATCTTGAATCTGATTTCTCTATGGGCACTTACAACAAGTAGTCCTATCTGGAAAACGGTTCTACTAATACACCACCCAAGTTTGATGAAGATGAATATGAAACTTGGAGATATGGATTCATGTTTCACCTAGTTAATTTGATGAAGAGGAAATGGAGCCATGTGCTCTCTGAAACAGTTAAACATCCTTTGTACCAGCGGACAATAAACTATTTACACGGTTATTAGGATCTCTATAAATAGTGGAATTCCACGATTGTAATATTAAGTGTGGTATGGGTATTAAATCGATAGAGTCCAAAAGTTGTATAAGCTTAAGAAGTTCGAAAAGCTATATAGGTGTAATCTGTATCAACCGGTTATCTATTCCGCTTAAAGATATCCGTGATTCTTTGAGATTATTTCAATAAAAGAATAACGTTGAAAAGTACATTGACTCTAATTTAATTATTTGTTTAAAATTACATGCTTAATTGATAAAACATTTTAATTAACAAAATAATTGTGTAAGTAACTAGAGGGGGTGAATATTTAATACGTTTTTAACACTTTTTCGATTGGTCACCAAATTTGATTAACTATGATCAACCAATTCAACTCAAACTTGATGTGTGTAGTGTATATGTTCAAAATGATAAGTAGAGTAATGTAAAGAACATAAACACAAGGATTCATAGTGGTTCGGGTGGATGTTAACTAATCCACCTTAATCCACTCCCCGATTACACTAATCGGGATTTCTTGCTTCACTAAGCACTTTTCTGCAAACCCGGTGGAGATCCGATTTACAAGTCTTCAACTTCTTTGGTAGACAACAAACCTAATCTTTCTATCCCTTTGAAAGACCAACTCTAACCTAGATCAACTTGTCTTCAACTTAGACAAGTATTAATCTTCAAATAAGATTAATCAACTTCCTAAGTCCCTTTAAGGAAGTAGATCACTAAGCTAGCCTATGCTTCTACTAATTGAAGTTACAAGACTCATACAATTTACAATGATGATCCTAAGACAATACTCGAACATACATCACACAAAGTAAACTCACAAGATAAACAATTTTGATTAGTAAGTTTACAATAACCAAATTCTATATCTATAAGATCATAAAATCTTCTCTTGCTTGATCACATTTGAGTAGTAATTAAAGCACTTGTAATCTCTGGAAATAAGCCTTTTAAATATGCAAGCGGGTCAGCTTCAAATGCTCTTCAATACTTGCTATTTATAGTGACATTCAAAAACTAGCCGTTGTCACACGGTCGACCGTGGTTCGACCGTGGTTCGACCGCACATACTCCAGTCCAAAATATGTATCCGTTGTATAGCCGTTTGACTCAGATTTGAACACCACATTATGTAATCTTTACTTCATCTAGCACCTGCAAAAGAAACCCAATATCCTATACAAGTACTAAATGCATTAAGTGTGTGAGATTTGGTCTTATTGATTGAAAATGACATAACACTCCAAATGTGGTAAACCCAACATTCTTGGAGAAGTGTCTTGATTGACATTTTGGGTAATCTCAGTTTTGGTCAAGACTTAGTTAGGTTTATTAATGCATTTGGTTCAATCCTAAAGACTAGTCAACATGTCATTAACTTCCTAGTTTCAATTAATCACAAGTCATATTCATTTTAAGACTAAGTAGAGATTAATTGCATGATGTCTTTCTAAATCAAACATTAAGTGTATAAAGACATCAATGTTAAGTCATACTTGGACATGGTACACAATGTATTATTTAGACGAGACCAAATAGATTATTGTCCATTATTCTTTTGTGAACCATTTTACACTTAATTCATTGAAGTAAACTAGTTACTTGAATCCTAGTATTCTAACTAGTAACACATAGCGAACATATTAATCAAGTTGGCAAATTAATGAGTATTTAACATATTAGCAAGTAGCAAGTAATACTCACACATAACAAGAGATAGTCATTATAAAATCAATCATATGGATATTTGCACAAAACTTATGGTTTAAACTTTTAGCAAGCTTACTTGCAATATAACATATTGCATGATTAATGTGTAAGCACACATTAATGTCTAATACATGCAGAAGAGAAGAGCAATCTCTAGTTGGGACTTGGTGACCATCCTAAATGTATCTAAGTGTATTTTAGGATTACAAGTTCTTACTAGTTATACTTATAAACATTGTTCTTCATTTAGCCTTAATTTGTCACTAAGTAATCTTTAATTGTAATTAGTGTTCTAGTGACATTAGCTTATGTGTGTTGGTACTTGGTGATCATCCTAAGAATGTCTAGACAAGTTTTAAGATCACAAGTTATTGATTAACACTTATGTGTTATGCCTAATTATGGTTAATTTGTCATTAAGATGTAATTAACCAAGATTAGTGTTTTTATGACCAAAACTCAATTGAGTATGGAAAGGACATCTATTCTAAGCGTGTTGAGAAAGGTTTCATGAATTATAGATGTCGGGAAGTGGTCAAACTAAATTTGATCAAAAATGGTGATAGAGAATTATGCGGTCGCACTACGGTTGACCGTGGTGGCAGCCGTGCAACCTGTTTTCACAAAACTGTGTTACAGATTTAGTCTGGGCTTCTACGGATAAGTTTACAGTCGACCGTACTTTGGCCATGTACTTTATTTTCATTCTATAAGTTTTGTTTGACTTGGTCATTTGCAAGATCAAGTATGGATTAGTGAACTTGCGTGTTTTATGTTAAGATGTCGATCATCACTTATTCATATGTATGTGTCATCATCAAAACATATTCTTTGTCGGTTAGTCCATTAACTAACATTCAACCAACATTCTCCCCCTTTTTGATGATGACAAACATACAAGTAATGAGGGACATTTTGCTATAAATACGCAAGTGTTAACATCACTTGTATCCATATTTCTCCCCCTTTTGTCGAAGCAAAAAGGTTAGCTCCCCCTAGAACTATGCTCGCCCTTACAGCAAATCTCCCCTTAAATTATGCACTATGGAAGATATTGATTAAAAACATAACAAGCACAAATTTTATTCATAGCAAACACGAAATATAGATATGCATATATGGAATTATGCACGGATAACATAACAAGTCACATAGCCTAAGATGCTTGTAAACCACACTTAATGGAATCATGCATGAGTGATGATACCTTTATTCCCAGAAGAGGATGTAAAGGTCAATACGTTGAGATGTTTGAAGAGGAGTGTCAAACGATGACCATAGGGAAAAGGTTGCATAAGATCTTGTTTAAGGTCTTGCATCCTTGAAGCCATTATAAAGGCAAGATTGACTGGTATGGACTTGGTTAGGCACCACATGAGTCCAAGTTCAGTCATGGACATTTGATCATCACCTTCTTTTCTAAAGAAGATGTTGTGACTTATGATCGTTTGCATGTCCCATACTTCGGTCGAATGTCGCTATCAAAAACACCTTTTTGACAGAGTGTACTTAGTTTTAGGTCTAGATCAATGAAGAGTGAGGTTAGTGCTATACTTGGAATGAAGTTAGGAAGGAGTTGTATATGATTCTGAGTATTATAAAACTCAGCTCCTTTTGTTGGCACTCTAAGGATGTAGCCGAATCGCTTAAGTGTCATCACATGGTCTTGATGGATCGGTGGAGATGCACTCATGATTTTGATAGATTATTAAATGTTCATTCGTATAAGGTGGTCTTTGGTAAGTTGTTACTCCTTTGATCGCTCATGCTATAATATGAAATAAGTTTATTTCTCGAAAAATAAACATTTTTATGTTGAGAGTTATAGTTGATAGGACTACTCATCATACAAACTTTTCATTGAGAGTATTAATCCAGATAGATACTGTTACGTGTCTGATTTGTAATCCAGGGCGTGGAATAAATAGATCACCTTTGCTTTCTAAGTTAGATCACATCTAAGTTAGGAGAATGATCAGAACAAGTTTTAGGGTTAGTCGCATACTGCGACGGTGGATCCCTTATTTTAATCCTACAATTACTTTTAGTATCCAACTATATGTTTTGAATATAAATATTATAAAGTTAATGAGCTTGACATAACCTACAACAACAACAATAACAATAACAAAACTCATTCCCACAAAAGTGGGGTATGAGAGAGGTAAGATGTAAACAATTATTCCCCTATTCCTAGAATAAGGAGAAGTCATTTCTCCATCCAGAGTGAAACACTCAAAGTGAGACGCCATGAAAATTGTAGAATCAAATTTCCACGGGTTTTAAACCTGTTTGGAGTTCAATTTATGCTATAAGCGACAGTGAAGTCGCTCTTTTGATTATATATATATATATATATATATATATATATATATATATATATATATATATATATATATATATATATAATGTGAGTAAAGAAACAAAAAAAAACTGTTAATAAAATTGTAAAAAATGTTGGCTTTTTTTCTTTTAATTATATACAAACTATTTATATATACAATTAATGTGGGTAAAAAAATGTTAAAAAATTGTAAAAAATGTTGAAAAGTAGCTAAAACAATTGTAAATAAAAAGTTGTAACAAGTTATTAAAAAAACTTAAAAATATGGAGGGTTAAAATTAGTAAAGAGATAACGAAGAATTGAAACTGAAAATTTAACGATGACTTAAATCGAAAAAAGCGATCGGGGACTTAAACCGAGAAAAATAAAGGAGAGGGTATTTTAAATTTTTGATTAAAAAAAAGAAATTAAGTTCGGTTTATTTGACGTTTGTAATTGTAAAACTGAACCTAGCCGTCTAACTGCAACCTGCCACATGTCACCAGAAGCAAAAACCAAGTCTTTTATGTTTGATTATACGTATAACATCGATGCATTCCGATTTACCAAGCTTCAGTTCTTAGTCAAACTGGATTGTTTAGTTAGATTGTTTTTTCTTCTTCTTTCGAAAATAAGAAGCGTGTGTTTCCCATTGTGGCAACTCTAGTTTCGATCATTTGGAGGTTTTGAAATTTTGTTGTTTTAATGACAACTCGATTTTGTTAGATTGTACTATTTTTCTTGGCTCAAGCAAAGAAGCAACATCGTTAATTGTTGGAACCTTGGCATATGAAACCTTTGTAAAGCATCTTCTAACTTCTTTATGGAGAGTTGTTTCTCTTATTTGCAGTAGATTATATATCGGGAGGTCATCAAGTTTATTGTTTTGTGTTTATAGGCCACTCATATTTGAAAATGATTTTATAGGTCATCCAAGTTTATCTTTTCATGTTTGTAGGCCAACCATATTTGAAAGTTATTTTGTAGGCTATTCAAGTCTGTATGTTGTTACATGTTTGTACGATTTTCCGTATAGCGGCTGTAAGGTAGTAGTACAGAAAATTAGCTGCTTAGCGTGTGTCGTACACTGTTGATTTTTGTTTGCCCTTGAGAAATAATCTCTGCAAACCCGGAACACAGATGTAAGATCTGTGGGGTGGCCTCAATCAATCTGCGCATCAATCTATAATGATCCGTCTAGCGCACTGCTGCTAAGCGGCTAATGTTGTTTTAGAGTGAGAAAGAACTATGTGAGAGAGAAAGTGTACTTCTCTCTGACTGAAGTTCAGATCAGAATGATGTGAAATGTGGTGACCCAGGGGGTCTATTTATAGGCATAGAATGTCCGAAATTCACGGGATACACGTGTCAATCACTGAATGGTTTTGTTACGTGAAGTATCCTGAATGTCGGTGGCGTGTGCTGAAGTGACTGCGTGCCGTTCACGCGCTGAGTTAAAGGGCTTATGCATAGAAGCTTCCTGCAGGGCTTACGCTTGACGCTGGGCGGCCTGATGTACGCTGGACGGCAAACTCTGAAAACTGCCAAATTTCATTATGTCTTGTGCTCTTTGATCGAGTTTTTTGTATGAAACTGATGTTTTTATGCGTGTATCTCCTAGGATACACCATTAATACACATATACGAAATCCGACGCAAAATTATTTGAAAAAAAATTGAAAACGCAAATAATTGTATATTTGGTATTGTGTTATTTTTTTACTTTTTTCTAATGAGATTTAGTCAGATTTGGTACGTATGAATTAACACAAAACATGGATAACATAAATTCACTTTAAAATTAGGTAACCTATAAACACGAAAAGACAAACTTTAATAATCTATATAAACATTTTTAAATATGGGTGATCAAGATTTACCAAAAGATAAACTTAACTGATCATGTATAATCTTTATATGCGATTATATAAATCTGATCACTAATTCTCGAGTACATTGTTTAAACCCATGAAGATGGTAATGTCACATGTCATTTGTCGTGTCTTAAACTACTCTATTATTTACTGGGAGGTGATCTTTACACACAATTTTTTTTAATTCATGTACGTTTTTGTCTCATAAACTTACAGTTATGCCTCCGAATTAATCTAGCGAGTTAAACTTATTTTATTATTGTAAGTATAATTAAAAGTAAAATAAGTAATTAGGTGTAAATGGATCAAAAAGTGGTGTGTGAGAATGGTGTGTGAGAATCACATCCCTTACTATTTTTATCTCAGAATAACTTTTCAACTTCAAAATACAAACAAAAAAGTTAGTTACTAGATTTATATTACTGAGTTGTAATCCCTTGAATACAATAATTTGCTTGAAATCCAATGGATCAATCATGGCGCGACATGTGGTGCGACAATCACATGTGATTGAAAAAAAAATTTGAAAATTCTTTTTTTGAAATTTTTTGTTGTTTTTTTTTTAAAAAATTTAGTATGACAAATCTAACCACATGTGATTGTAAAACTCAATCACATGTGATTCTACATGTAAAATCCAATCACATGTAATTGAGAAGAAAAAAAATCAAATTTTTTTTTTCCGATCACATGTGATTTATTGTATTCTAAACGTTGATGTTTTAATACTCCGTATCTTTATAGGCCCAAGTGATTATGAAGCTTTTTTTTTCTATTTTATTTTGTATTGACTTCTCTTTGTTGGCTGCATCAGTTGTACTTGACTTTTTCGAATGAAGTTACATGAGTTGTCCTAAAATAATGAGGTATTCTATTCTATATTTTAATACTAGTTTTATGAGCCCGTAAATTGCACGTCACTTGTATAAATTAGTATACGATTACGTTAGTATTGATAGTCACCAAATCTATAATACAATTATAATAAAAAAAATCATTTATCACCGATAACATTTGTATCGAAAGTATTAGTATCAAAAGCATTGTATACGATAATGTTAGTATTGAACACAATTTATATAATGTATGCTAACATGAGTATGAGGTATTGAAAACATTAGTATCGTAAATGTTAGTATTGAATACAATATAATAATCAGTTATTCTCATTCAATGTCTGATGCGGGTGAGCTAGGCAACGTAACCAGCAACATAACCAGCACAAGCTCAAAAGATGTTACACCCAAATCTGGTCAAGTAATGGTCGTATTGTCATCTCTTTCTTATCACCTAAGTGTTTTTGGAGCTGGTTCAAGAGGCTCAGGGGTTACCCTATTTCAGACCTTAAACTGAAGTAGTTAAGTTTCCATGAATAAAGTTTTTGATAGTTGAAGGCAAGCCAGCAACGAAGAAGAACCAGCTAGCCGGACCAGCAAAATGTCTTTAGTTCAACCAGCAAAGTTTACTCAGCCTTAAAGCTAGTTCAACCAGCAAGACGGACTTTAGTACAACCAGCAAGATAAACTTTAGTACAACCAGCATGCGACGCTGTTTTAATTCTAAAAGCCCAACTTGCTGATACGATTTATCTTATGCTTTTCAATAACCAGACCAAGTCATGTGCTTAACACGTGTGTGTTGTGATGACCCGAGAATTTTCGACCAAATTTAAACTTAATCTTAATATGTTTCCGACACGATAAGCAAGTCTGTAATGTTGAGTTACAAAAAGTTTGAAACTGTTTACGCAGATGCATTTAACCTCAGACTATGCCCGACGATTCACGAACAATTTTTTGAAAATAAATATATAAATATATATAAATATAAATAAAAGTGTATATGTATTAACTCAGATTAACAAAATATAAAATAATTATTAGAACTCAATATGTAAAATAAAATACAAGATAAGGAAGTTGTTATTAAAATAAATCTATGTATAAATGTATATGAATTCTATACAAAATTATTAGATGTATATTGGAATATATATAAAAGTTATAGATATTGTATAATTATTTAATAAGTACATAATTAATAATATGAAATATTAATATATTAGATATAGTTATAAGTTAAAGATATAGTATCATAATATTATTATTACTTTCATTATTATTAATAATACTAATATTAATTATATTATTATTATTTTTATGATTGTAATTATTAAATTCTAATAGTTTTAGGATGATCATAATAAAGATTTTTATTATAAAGATTTTATGAGAAAGGTTGAAATTACAAATTGGTTATGATTTAAATAAATTGTTAGTTATTATTATCTTTAAAATTATAATTCCTAGTATTAGGTTTATCATTACTATTATTAAATATTACGAAAAATAAATATGAAATTTGATATATATAAATATTATAATCAATATTAATATAAATATTATTATTATTATGATGATTATCATTAATATTATTATTGTTATTAATAATAGAAATAATACAATTTATTATTTGTATCATTAACAATATTATTTTTATCAATTTTATTATTATTATTATTATTATTATTATTATTATTATTATTATTATTATTATTATTATTATTATTATTATTATTATTATTATTATTATTATTATCATTAATAATATTAATTTAACTAATAATATTAATTTAACTATATAATTTATAAAAAAAATTAAGAAATGGGTACGAACCTTGTTAAATTCAACATCCAGCTATTTCAAGTTTTTGTTTCTATCTAAAATTTGTTACAAATCAACATCAAATGGTACTATTCTGTGTGATTTCCTTTTCTTCTTTTTATTTTTTTCTTTTTATTTTCTTCCTGATTTACTATGATAGTCGACATATCTGTATATATATGACAACTAATTGCTCCTTGATAGTAGACAAGTAATTCGATTTTTCCATCATCTTTATCACCTTTCAATTTCAACTAAATCAATTGGTTGAATTAAAAAAAATGTATATACATACACGCTGAACCAGTTCATGTCATGTTCGTATTATTTTTTTCTTCAATAAGCTCAAATTCAAATCATTTTTCAAAATGTAAAATTGTAGTCCTATTATGAATCTTTTGTTTGAACTTCCTGCAAAAATTCAACTTTTAATTCCTCAATTTGATCTCGAATTTTGGAAGTCAAAGTTGATTTTAAAAAGTCAAATGATTTGTTCATTGTAAAATTTGCATACGTTTGAATGTTTTAGGATAAATTGAATATTCAGAAAGTTTCTAAAAACGATTCTCAACCTTTTTCATGTTAGAATCATAAGTCAAAACGGTCTCAAAATCAAAATTCGATGATGAGTTGTTCATCGATTATTTTTTCTGCTTCAGCTCCATTTTTGATTCAATTTTTGTATTTAATTAAATTTATTAAGAATGTTGTTTACTGTAATCATTAATTCTCAAATAAAAATTGTGGTTTTGATAAATTAAGCATCCATGGTCGACTAGCTGTGAAGAAGATGTAAACGAAACAAGTAACATGGGTTTAAAAATAAATGGAATGGGTTTAAATCAGAAATATGAAAATGGAAGAGTGGTTTGAGAGGGTTGCGTGTTATCGAGAGGTCGCGGGTTCGATCTCGGTTGGAGGCAATTCTTTTTGATAAACCTTCTAAAGGTAGTTTCTATATTGTTATTATCATTATTATTTTTATTATTATTTTTACTAATATTATCATTTTTATTATTATTATGATTATTATTATTAATGTTATTATTATGATTGTAATCATTATTATTATAATTATTAACATTATTATTAATATGATTTTGATTATTATTGTTATTATTAGTATTAGTATTATTATTATTATTAAGATTATGAATATTATTATTATTGTAATTAAGTAATTATTAAGTAATGTCATTATTGATAATATTATCATTATTAAATATTACTAATGTGTTTATCATTAATAATATTATCATTTAAGTATTGATATCATTATTATTATTAGGAATAATATTACTATTATGAAAATAATAAAACTTATTAGTATTTTCACTAATAATAGTATTAGTATCATTTTAAAATTTTTAGTATTATCAATGTTGACGTAAGTATTATTATTAACATTAGCACATTCGTTAACATGAATATCATTAACAAGTAATATTATTATTGAAAATTAATATAATTATTACTAAAGGTATCATTACTTTAAATCTATATTTTTATAAAATAAAAAAAACGATTATTAATACTATCATTTATATTATTAGTACTATGAAAATTATTATTATTAACAGTATAATTATTTTAAAGTTATTATAACTAGTATTTTGTAAAAAAAAAGAGTAATTACACAAAAGTATATTTAATATACATAACTTAACTATATTAATATTGTATATACAAAATGAATACATTTAATTAAATAATGAAATATATAAATAAGTTATTAATATAAAAATTATATCACTAATAATAATATATATTTATTCGATTACGATTATATATTAATGAATACACAAATGATATAGGTTCGTGAATCCAAGGCCAACCCTACATTTTGTTCAATGTCGTCACATGTATTTTTACTGCAAAATACATTAGGTGAGTTTCATTTGCTCCCTTTTTAAATGCTTTTGCAATATATATTTTTGGGCTGAGAATACATGCGCAATTTTTATAAATGTTTTACGAAATAGACACAAGTAATCGAAACTACATTATATGGTTGAATGATCGAAGCCAAATATGCCCCTTTTACTTGGTAACCTAAGAATTAGTAAACTAGTCTACTAATTGACGCGAATCCTAAAGATAGATCTATTGGGCCTAACAAACCCCATCCAAAGTACCGGATGCTTTAGTACTTCGATGTTGTTTATATCATGTCCGAAGGATTTCCCAGAATGATAGGGGATATTCTTATATGCATCTTGTTAATGTCGGTTACCAGGTGTTCAATCCATATGAATGATTATTTTTGTCTCTATGCATGGGACGTATATTTATGAGAAATGGAATTGAAAATCTTGTGGTCTATTAAAATGATGAAAATGATCGTTTATGATAAACTAATGAACTCACCAACCTTTTGGTTGACACTTTAAAGCATGTTTATTCTCAGGTATGAAAGAAGTCTTCCGCTGTGCAATTGCTCATTTTAAAGATATTACTTGGAGTCATTCATGACATATTTCAAAAGACGTTGCATTCGAGTCGTTGAGTTCATCAAGATTATTATTAAGTCAATTATAGTTAGATATATTATGAAATGGTATGCATGCCGTCAACTTTTGATGTAATGAAAGATTGTCTTTTCAAAAACGAATGCAATGTTTGTAAAATGTATCATATAGTGGTCAAGTATCTCACGATGTAATCAACTGTTGTGAATCGTTTATAATCGATATGGACTTCATCTGGATGGTTTAGGATGGGTCTCTATAGTTGGTATCAGAGTGGTGGTCTTAGCGAACCAGGTCTTACATTAGTGTGTCTAACTGATAGTTGTTTAGATGCATTAGTGGGTCTGGACTTCGACCGTGTCTGCATGTCAAAAGTTTTGCTTATCATTTAGTGTCGAAAATTAATTGCTTATCATCCTTAAAGTCTAGACACGTCTTACTGCCTCTATTGCATAGATAGTGTATAGACAAAATTCATATCTTAGCGTATCTGCTAATTCATATCTTAGCATATCTGTTACTGTAGACTTTGCCTGACAGCTTCCGTAGATTCCTCCATAACTTATGGGATTTTAGTATTATATATGCATATGTAAATTATGTATTGCAGGGTACTAATCTACATCCTATAATCTATTTCTTATCGAAAATCCTTCATCTGATCGTACGAGATGAATCCCTCAACCAGTTCGAATTCCTCGAATTCCGACAGCTATTCCGATATGGATTTTCACCTAAGCTCCGAAAGCAGTGTCCCCAGAATGAATTAACCAATCATCCATCCCCAATTCATCTGATGGATTCGTAGTCGACTTAATTAATGGAAATGCGAAGAAGGCAATCCTTTACATCAACCGAATTCATCACTTGGCGGAGAACCTGAAGCACTTACCAGCGAACCACTTCGATACACTATATTCACTCTCATTTCCAGGATATCTCGCCATGATTATATGATATCCAAAATTCTCAACCTTATTCATCCGCTCGTTCCAACCGACAATCATTCCGGAATAATGGAAGAAGTCAACGAGCTTCACGCTCGAGTAATCAATTTGGAGAATATGGTGCAAAACGTACCAGCTTCAGCTACATCACCGGCACCAACAGTACCATCAATAACAGCACCAGTACCATCAACAATCCATGCCTCAACATCTCATTATGTACCTCAAGCATAATCATCATTCTACATATTGTTCTACATCAATTATCTTCGTTCTTCATGACGATTATGTAATCTCTAATGTTTTAGAGATTATATATTCTTGTTCTAACGGTAATTCAAATGAGTTTAATATCATATTGACTCATTAAATCCATGATTACATCTGAAGAAAATATATATGTAAACATGTTTTCATAAATATTGTAATTAAAATTTTTTTGTACAAACTGTTAATGATGAAAATATTTTAACGGGTAGGTAATACCCGAGGAATATTTAAGATTTCACATTAATAAGTTACACTGTACATTCTTTCGAATCTGATTCAACAGTCATTTACTATTCTATTTACAATCACCGATATATGTATCAGTTCACCGCAGAATAACTATTTTCATTCAATTTCATATTTGGATTTTGATTTATGAGAATCCAACAAGTAGCATAATGAAGAAACCATTGGACAAAATAAAATTTGTTAGAAACAAACAAATTAATTATGAGAAATTTTGTTAAGAATCCACGCTAACTGTTCCTAGCTAACTGATTACATTTTATTTATCGCAATTTTAATTCTCGCAATTTTATTTATCGTCATTTAATTTCTGTTATTTATTTTACGCACTTTAAATATCGGGACACATATACAAGGTTCTGACATATCATATCGACGCATCTATATATATTATTTGGAATAACCATAGACACTCTATATGCAGTAATGCTGGAGTTAGATATACAGGGTTGAGGTTGATTCTATAATAATATATATAGTTTGAGTTGTGATCGAGTCTGAGACATTTACACGGGTCAAGATACGTATTAATTAATTTGAATATTATATATTAAACTATATATGAATTATTGGACTGTCAACTGTGAACTATCGACTGTGGACTAATAACATTGGACAATTAAAATGAATTAAAATATTGATTATAACATATGAAACTAAACATTTCTTCAAGTTTACCACTTGATTTCATCTTAAACCTCATTTGTATATTGACGACTACAATCTGCGTTCAAACCTTTTGTAATTCACGAAAACACCTCAATCAAGAGGATGAACCAACCGCACTTCATCTACGTAAGAAGAGATTGATGCATATAGTTATGCATTTGAAGACACTCGGAACCTGAACAAACGTTTAACATGTATCTGTGCTAGCTCCTTTGGAGTTATTATTACCGAAAGTAACTTTGCAATCCCTTTCCAAATTAGCCAATTTTGTCACAGCTTCAGCAAATCAACTTCAACTTATCATTTGAATGAACTTTACTATAACTTTGATATATAAGTTCGCCTTTCGTCATCGTTATCGGGGAACCGTTTATATCCTACCACATTAACAGTAAACTTAAAAACAACTTCGTTGATCTTTGACTTTCTGAAAAGTTATTATATTCATTGAAA
Organism: Rutidosis leptorrhynchoides; assembly: GCF_046630445.1. NCBI lineage: Eukaryota > Viridiplantae > Streptophyta > Magnoliopsida > Asterales > Asteraceae > Rutidosis > Rutidosis leptorrhynchoides. Next base: position 298,714,733 of record NC_092337.1, read on the forward strand.
CCCTATCATCTACTCATCTGCATCTGATAACGAGAATTACCATACCAATTATCGGGAAATAGCAATCAGTATTTTGAATCTCGCAATGTCTCTACATCAACAGTTAAATGTATACATATAGCATTTATCTCTTGGAATTAAGATTTTCCATTCTGAAAAGCACCTAGTCTGCGAATTACTACTCGGAATGTTGAAAAAGCTGAATGAAGCAGCAGAAACTGTAGACAACTGTAAACGACCTTAACCGTCGAAAGTATGATAATAAAGAATAGAGTGTTGGAAATGCTCGATAGAAAATTTATTACCAAAAAGCGAATTATGCGAAATTATGAAGGAGACTATGGACAAATCACAAGAGCTAAACTTGTACATAAAGAATCCTGATGATTCTGTTTCTGATGAAATCTTTAGAAAATATCTTGCTCCATACTCATGTTAAATCTTGTGGAAAAATATTTCTTCACCAACCTTCGATCTTAGAAATTCCAAAATACCATCATAAATATCTTCGATGTTTCTGAGGATATTTTCATAAATATTCTTGTCCGAAATTATTTATCTCTTCGCGCTATCTATGTTACATCATAAAGGAAACTGTATAGTTTCTTTATTCTGTAAACTTTCGAGTTTAAATTCTGAATGTTTTTGAAGTGTTGGGGAACTGATGCATGAGTTAGTATAATATAATGACACTTGATCAATGTGATTGTATTATAGTAAGTCATGCTGAGTTTCTAATGGGACATGATGATTCACAGATAATAACGTCATCATGTGCCATGTTACATAACTCTTTCATTCTGCTTAACTTCTGAACATATCAAGAAAGTATATTCTTGATAGTTCTATTCTCAGTGATTCTGGTAATTTGACAAATCAAATCATGCTACTACCTTCCCTTTATACCTTGTATATTATGATTCGAAACTCCATACCTACGAATTCTGGACCATTACTTGCTAAAAGAAAACAAAAGCATGAAGCTCCAAAATAGAAAGGGGGTATAAATCGCAGCAAATAGGAGAGAGCATTAACTGTGAATAACAATGATTATAGAAGACGGAAGTAGGGACTTCGAAATATAAGGGAGAATATAAAGCCTGATGTAGTGACCCGGAAATTTCCGATCAAATTTAAACTTAATCTTTATATAATTCCGACATGATAAGCAAAGTCTGTATTGCTGAAATCTCAAAAACTTTGAACTGTGTTCATATAATTGTTTACCCTTTGACTGTGCCCAACGATTCACGAAAAATTGTGTGTATATATATATATATATATATATATATATATATATATATATATATATATATATATATATATATATATATTGTAAATTATAAATATTAAAGAGTCAGTAAGTTATATAATTGATAGTAATATATTTGTAATATTATTACCATTGATTTCACTATTATTATCAATATTTGTATCATTAATATTATTATATAATGTATATATGAAATTTGATATGTACAAGTATTATTATTAATATTAGTATTATTATCATTATTAATTCTATTGTTATTATTATGATCTGTTTCATTAGTATTAGATATTAAAATTGTATAATTAGTGTTATTATGATTAATATTATTTATATACTTATTATTAGTAGTAATATTATTAATAATTAATGTATACATTTTTTATATAAACTATAATTAAATACACATGTAAACATATATAGAAAATACAGTATATATATATTCAAAGATATATACAGATATATATCTATATAAAAACAGTATATACATATTAAATACAATCCAATACGTATTCTGTTAGCCATCACCATCATTGTAAAATTATTTTCTTTTTCTTCTGTTCTTAATTGGTACTTCATATCTGCAATTTGTTATCAATCCAATCTTCACTGCAAAAAGCCAAATGCGTAAACACAAATTCTATTATAAATCAAAATCAAGTTTTGTATTTTTTTTCTCTTGTTCTGTCCTTCCTCCTCTTATTCATGATCTTCTTGTCGACTAATATCTTCACAACAATACAAGACTTGATAGATTTTTATCTCAACAATTATAACCCACCACATCCATCCAACCCATGTTAAATCACTGCAAAATGTTCGATCACCAATCTCTTTATCTCTCTCTAATCTTTCTTGGTGAACAAATATTAACCACCACCTTCATAATATATATTTTTCGCTTCATCAACACTACAACAAACCACCTTGTGTTCGTTTATGTTTAATCGATCACCACCTCCACCATGAACATAAACATCCATTGCCACCACAAGACCCACCACCATCAACGAGAACCATAATCATCATCTTTAATATTTTCTTTCCTTCTTTCATTTCATTTCCAATTCTGTCACAAGAATATGGTTGTGCAGCCTACAATCATCTTTATTTTCTTACTCTTTTCTTCGATTAACACCTGAGATTTTATTCAGATCAAACGGGTATGAAACAACTTGCAAATCACCAATTTGAACCATCAAGGTCATAACCCGTTATCTCTCTCTCTTTCTTCTCTCTTCTCCTTTGTATTTTCCTGCTGCATACTTCTGTGTTTGCCGTTTCCTTTAATAAACCGCCACATGCCAAACACCCCTTTATTTATAATATCAGTCGACATGATGAGAGTAGTAATATCAACGTGGCTATTTAATTATATAATAATCTTCTTTGGCCGATAATGAGATTACTAAAGGGACGTCTTTTTTTTTACTTTATCATGAGGGTGGGACAAAGTTTACATATTATGGCAGACAAAACAAATGTGGGTATCAAATAGGATTAAATTAGTGGATTGATAAGTATGGTGGGGTTGAGGAAAACAAATCCTATGTGTAGTAGTTGAGGCAAAAACCGAATTACCATATTCAATCTCTAATCTCTATTCTAGCCAATCACGTTTACACATCTTTACTTGGGCCGAAGTTTATTATTTCCTTTTGGACATACGATTCAGTTTTTCTAATTGGGTCGAGACCCATCTGCTATTTCCTGCTGGACTGTTATGATCGATTGTAGCATGGGATTGCAAGACATCGCCATTTGTAGGAATTATAAATGTTTCGCGTTAGAATAAATAAAGGTGATTACTATTGTATATTTTCTGTTTATGATTGATCGAGGAAGAAACGAAGTCACGAGGGTGATGATATGAGCAAGAGTATGATGTTGAATATGAAAATGATAAGGATTACGGTTAGGTGATGACTTTTTATGATAATGATAATGTAATCGTGAAGTGATACATGAATTCATGTAGAAGATATATGATAATAGAGATGATGACGATGCAGATGTACGTGGGTGTGTATAATGAGGACAGTCGAAATATGGGATGATACAAATAGAATACATATTAAAAACAGAAAAGTATTAACAGGAGGATGGTTGGGTATGTTGAGTTTAAACGAAGGGTCGTGGGTTCAATCCCCGGTTATGGAAAAATTATTTTTAATTAACAACAAAAATGTTGGGCCATGACTAGTATTTCTCTGTTGGGCTTCGATTTCATTTGGGTCGAGTTCTATTTTAATGTATGTTGGGCCGAAGGAAACTAGTTAAATATATATGGTATACGGGTTATATCAGATAAACTAGGTAGCAGGAATGGTTAAGGGTGTTAGCGGTATAGCGAGAGTTCACGGGTTCAAGTCCTAGCAAGGACAGATTTGTTATTTTTTTGGAGATCACACCCTTAAGGTAGTTTCTATTATTATTAATGTTATTGTCATTATTATTTTTGTTATTATCATTATTATTAAGTATTGTTATTATTATTATTATGGTCATTAAAAATTATTATTACTAAAACAAGTAGTAAATAAAATTTATTATTAATACAATTATAATTACAATGATGATATATATATATATATATATATATATATATATATTTTACTAAAATTAATATCATTACTAATATGTGTGTTATTATTATTAACATGTATAGGATTATTATTATCATTATTAACGATATCATTTTTATTATTATTAGTATTATCATTGTTAATGACGTTATTATTATTAGTAACTCATTAATATAAAAACTATCATTTCTAACAAATAAATATTTTTATACAAAATATATTTAGTACACATACTATAACGATATTAAAATCTCATATAACTACATATTAACATTATATAGATAAATATATATTTTTATCATGCATAAACCCTAAAATAAATTGTTATATTAGCTATATAAAATATAAAAACTAAACATATTAAATGTATCTATATAACATATGAGATAACAAGTATGTTATTAATAATTATATATATAAACTTGTTCGATTACGATTATATGTTTTAATAGATATACAAATGATATAGGTTCGTGAATCCGAGGCCAACCCTATACTTGTTCAATGTCGTTCTATGTATTTTTACTACAAAATACAATAGGTGAGTTCATTTGATCCCTCTTTACTCATTACATTTTTGGGCTGAGAATACATGCGCTGTTTTTTTTTTCAACTGCTTTATTAAATGCTTTTGAAATATATTTTGAACTGCGAATACATGAAATGCTTTTATAAATGCTTGACGAGATAGACACAAGCAAAACATTCCTCGAATGAATTATTATGCAGACAGAAGTTCTGAGGATTATTATTGAATTATGTGGACATGATAATTGCCACCATTGAATTATGTGGACATGATAATTGCCACCATTGAATTATGTGGACATGATAATTGCCACCAGTTGATGTGAATGTTATATATCGAGAGAATGATTTTATACACAGGTTATGTGTATGTTATTTTTGTGCACAAGATATGTGTACGGTTACTATGATTTATGAAAATGGTTTCGTACACGAGAAAGATGTACTGTAGTTAAAAGATATAGCATGTACATTACAGGTGGGTATAGGATTCGGGCCCATTTGTATCATGCAGGATTTAAATTTTGTGGTCTATCAAAATTGTTGAATTTTATGGTTTTAAGATAAACCTATGAACTCACCAACCTTTTGGTTGACACTTGAAAGCATGTTTATTCTCAGGTATGAAAGAAATCTTCCGCTGTGCATTTTGCTCATTTTAAGGACATTACTTGGAGTCGATCATCGCTCTGGGATCAAATGATGATGACTTCGTCCAGATGGATTAGGACGGGGCATCACAGTTGGTATCAGAGCGGTGGTCTTAGCGAACCATGTCTGCATTAGTGTGTCTAACTGATAAGTCGTTAGGATGCATTAGTGAGTCTGGACTTCGACCGTGTCTACATGTCAAAAGTTTTGCTTATCATTTTGTGTCAAAAATTACATGCTTATCATTCTTAGAGAATCACTTGCTTATCATTCTTAGTCTAGACACGTTTTACTGCATTGACTGCATGAATAGTGTATAGACAAAATTCATATCTTAGCGTATCTGCTACTTCATATCTTAGCGTATCTGTTACTGTAACTTTGCCTGACCACTTCCATAGATTCCTCCGTAACTTATGGAAAATTAGTATTATATATGCATATGTAAATTATGTATTGCAGGGTACTAATCTACATCCTATAATCTATTTCTTATTGAAAATCCTTTATCTGATCGTACGAGATGAATCCTGCAACCAGTTCGAGTCCCTCAGATTCCGATAGCTATTCCGATAGTTATTCCGACAGCTATTCCGACATAGATGTTCACCTAAGCTCCGAAAACAGCGTCATCAGCATGAATCAACCAATCAGCCATTACCAATTTATCTGATCGGTTCGTAGTCGACTTAATTAATGGAAACGCGCAGAAGGCAATCCCTTCCACCAACCGAATTCACCTCTTGACAATGAACCTGAAGCGTTTACCGGCGAACCTATTCGAGACACCATTTTCAGTCTCATTTCCAGGGTTACTCGACAAGATTATATTCTATCCACAATTCTGAACCTTATTCATCTGCTCGTTCCGACTGACAATCATCCTGGAGTAATAAGTCAACGAACTTCGCGCTCGAATAATCAATTCGGAGAATATGGTGCAAAATGTACCAGCTTCAGCAACATCACCGGCACCAACAGTACCATCAATAATAGCACCAGTACCATCAACAATCCATGCTTCAATATCATCATCTGTACTTTAAGTATGATCTTCGTTCTACGTATCGTTCTACCTCATTTATCTTCGTTCGACATGGCGAATATGTAATCTATTAAGTTTTAGAGATTATTTATTCTAGTTCCAGCCCAAAAGCAAATGAGTTTAATATCATATTAACTCATTAACTCCATGAATACATCTGAAGAAAATATATATGTATATATGTTTTCATAAAGATTGTAATTAAAAATTCTCTTGTACAAACTGTTAATGGTGAAAATATTTTAACGGGTAGGTAATACCCGAGGAATATTTAAATTTCACATTAATAAGTTACATTGTACGTTCTTCGAATCTGTTTCAACAGTCATATACTATCCTACTTACATCCACCGATATACAAATCCATTCACCACAGAATAACCATATTCATCCAATTTCATATTTGGATTTTGATTTATCAGAATCCAACAAGTGGCATAATGAAGAAAACATTTAACAAAATAAAAATTTGTTAGAAACAAACAAATTAACTATGAGTAATTTTGTTAAGAATCCACGCTAACCGTTCCTAGATAATTTTTCCTAGCTAACTGATTACATTTCATTTATCGCAATTTAATTATCGCAATTTACATTCTCTCAATTTTATTTATCGTCATTTAACTTCTGTTATTTATTTTTACGCACTTTAAATATCGGGACACGTATGCAAGGTTTTGACATATCATATCGACACATCTATATATATTATTTGGAATCACCATAGACACTCTGTATGTGGTAATGATCGAGTCTGAGGCATGTACACGGGTCACGATACATTTTAATTAATTCAAATATTATATATATTAAACTATATATGAATTATTGGACTGTTAACTGTGGACTATCAAGATTGGACAATTAAAAATGAATTAAAATATTGATTATAACATATGAAAGTAAACAATTCTTCAAGTTTGCCACTTGATTTCATCTTAAACCTCATTTGTATCTTGACGATTACAATCCGCGTTCAAACCTTTCATGATTCTTGAAAACACCTCAATCGAGAGGATGAACCAACCGTACTTCATCTACGGAAGAAAAGATATATGCATATAGATATGCACCTGAAAAACACTCGGAACTTGAGTAAACGTTTAACACGTATCTGTGCTAGCTTCTTTGGCATTGTTATTAACCAACATAACTTGGTAATCCCTTACAAAGTAGCAAATTTTGTCACAGCTCCAGCAAGTCAACTTCAACTTTTCATTCAAAGTAGCCTTACTATAATCCTGATATATACAATTACCCTTTTGATACCGGAGAATTATTTTATATTCCACCACATTACCAGTAAATGTACCAACAACCTTGTCGCTCCCTAGTTTAAATCCCTTCGACAAATCACTATATTTATCTACTGAAGTCTCGTCATGTACTCATCCGCATCTTGTAACGAGAACTGCCATAACAATTACCAGGATTCAGCAATCAGTACTTTGAAAACTCACAGCATATCTACATCAACAGGTATATGTATGACATTTATCTCTTAGAATTATGATCTCTCATTCTGAAATTCTGAAAAGCACTCAGTCACAAATCAATACTCTGAATGTTGAAAAAGCTGAATGAAGCAGCAGAAACCATAGACAACCGTAAACGACCTTAATCATCGAAAGTTTGATAATAAAGAATAGTTTGTTGGAAAAGCTCAGAAAAGTTGGAACTGGAAAACGGATTGAGCTAACCACGAAGGAGACCAAGGACAAATACAAGGACCATACCATATATTCAAAGAATCCAGGTAATTCTGGATCCGATGAAACCTTCAACGAATATCTTGCTCCGTACTCATATTAAAATCTTGCGGAAAATCTTCCTCATCAACCATCGAACTTAGAAATTCCAAGATATCATCATCAATATCTTCGATATTTCTGAGGATATTTTCATAAATATTCTTGTCCTAAATTATATACCTCTTCGTGCTTCCTGTGTATCATTATATTGGAAACATTCAATAGAAAATTTAGTACAGAAAAGCAGATTATGCGAAACTATGAAGAAAGCCGTGGACAAATCACAAAGAATAAGTTTGACTTCAAAGAATCCAAATGATTCAATGTCTGCTAAAGTCTTTAGTGAATATCTTGCTCCTTACTCTAAAACCTTGCAGACAATAGCTTCTATCATCTGTTGATCTTAGATATTCCGAGATATTATCGTATCTTTAATTATAAATATCCTCCACATTTCTGGAGATATTTTTATAACTATTCTTATCTGAAATCATTAATCTCTTCGTGCTATCAGTATTACATCATATAAAAACTGTTAGTTTCTATATTCTGTAAACTTTCGAGCTTAAAATATGAATGTTATTGAAGTAATGTTGGGAACTGATGCATGAGTTAGTATAATATAATGACACTTGATCAACGTGATTATATTACAGTAAGTCATGCTGAGTTTCTAATGGGACATGATGATTCATAGTAGATCATACCATCATCATGCGCCATGGTACATAACTCTTTCATTCTACATAACTTCTGAACATATCAAGAAAATGTATTCTTGATGGTTCTATCTTCCGTGATGGTGATAAATTTAAAAATCAAATCATACTATTACGTTCTTTCTTGTTAGAACATTAAGTTCATTCGAAGTTCCATACTTATGAATTCTAGACCATTACTTGCTTTACTAGAGATCGAGAAGATAATAAAAAGGCAAAGAACTCCAAAAATAAAAATAAAAATAAAAATATAAAGCCCAATAACAACACGGAGGCTACAAACCGTGGATATACGAATAGCAACATAAAGACACGATAGAATTAAGAATAGTATCATCCCAAGGTAATAGTAGAAGTAAACAGATTCTTCTGGTGGAAGATTGAAAAGAAGGATGACAGAAATAATAATTAGGAAATAACAAGGATTAGAACTGGGTTAGGCATATTCACAATCCTTTGGATGTACGAACTAAGAAAGAAAGTAGTGAAATGGTGAAAATAATGGAACGGAAGAAGTTCATTTATAGTGGAAATACCAGACAGAGAAATCGAGACAAATCACCGTATTTAATTATAGAGAACTTAATTTCCTTACTCGCCGAAGAATCAAATCTTTTAGATTTCGAAGGTTTTCTTTAAATCCCTTGAATTCCGGAATTCAATTGCAACTACGTCAAAAGTTATGGAAAAATCTCCACTTCTTCATCTCGATCTTTTATGATAGCTTCACTCATACGCTTCGAGTAATCGAATTGTCTTATCCATACAACTTAACGATGATAAAATTCTATTTATCAATTCATATGTGTCCTGAAAACATACTTATTGTCAGCCATGACCTTCCCACTCAAATTTCGGGACGAAATTTCTTTAACGGGTAGGTACTGTAGTGACCCGGAAATTTCTGATCAAATTTAAACTTAATCTTTATATAATTCCGACATGATAAGCAAAGTTTGTATTGCTGAAATCTCAAAAACTTTGAACTGTGTTCATATAATTGTTTACCCTTTGACTGTGCCCAATGATTCACGAACAATTGTGTGTAAATATATATATATATATATATATATATATATATATATATATATATATATTGTAAATTATAAATATTAAAGAGTCAGTAAGTTATATAATTGATAGTAATATATTTGTAATATTATTACCATTGATTTCACTATTATTATCAATATTTGTATCATTAATATTATTATATAATGTATATATGAAATTTGATATGTACAAGTATTATTATTAATATTAGTATTATTATCATTATTAATTCTATTGTTATTATTATGATCTGTTTCATTAGTATTAGATATTAAAATTGTATAATTAGTGTTATTATGATTAATATTATTTATATACTTATTATTAGTAGTAATATTATTAATAATTAATGTATACATTTTTTATATAAACTATAATTAAATACACATGTAAACATATATAGAAAATACAGTATATATATATTCAAAGATATATACAGATATATATCTATATAAAAAAAGTATATACATATTAAATACAATCCAATACGTATTCTGTTAGCCATCACCATCATTGTAATTATTTTCTTCTTCTTCTGTTCTTAATTGGTACTTCATATCTGCAATTTGTTATCAATCCAATCTTCATTTCAAAAAGCTAAACGCGTAAACACAAATTCTATTATAAATCAAAATCAAGTTTTGTATTTTTTTTCTCTTGTTCTGTCCTTCCTCCTCTTATTCATGATCTTCTTGTCGACTAATATCTTCACAATAATACAAGACTTGATAGATTTTTATCTCAACAATTATAACCCACCACATCCATCCAACCCATGTTAAATCACTGCAAAATGTTCGATCACCAATCTCTTTATCTCTCTCTAATCTTTCTTGGTGAACAAACATTAACCACCACCTTCATAATATATATTTTTCGCTTCATCAACACTACAACAAACCACCTTGTGTTCGTTTATGTTTAATCGATCACCACCTCCACCATGAACATAAACATCCATTGCCACCACAAGACCCACCACCATCAACGAGAACCATAATCATCATCTTTAATATTTTCTTTCCCTCTTTCATTTCATTTCCAATTCTGTCACAAGAATATGGTTGTGCAGCCTACAATCATCTTTATTTTCTTACTCTTTTCTTGGATTAACACCTGAGATTTTATTCAGATCAAACGGGTATGAAACAACTTGCAAATCACCAATTTGAACCATCAAGGTCATAACCCGTTATCTCTCTCTCTTTCTTCTCTCTTCTCCTTTGTATTTTCCTGCTGCATACTTCTGTGTTTGCCGTTTCCTTTAATAAACCGCCACATGCCAAACACCCCTTTATTTATAATATCTGTCGACATGATGAGAGTAGTAATATCAACGTGGCTATTTAATTATATAATAATCTTCTTTGGCCGATAATGAGATTACTAAAGGGACGTCTTTTTTTTAATTTATTATGAGGGTGGGACAAAGTTTACATATTATGGCAGACAAAACAAATGTGGGTATAAAATAGGATTAAATTAATGGATTGATAAGTATGGTGGGGTTGAGGAAAACGAATCCTATGTGTAGTAGTTGAGGCAAAAACCGAATTACCATATTCAATCTCTAATCTCTATTCTAGCCAATCACGTTTACACATCTTTACTTGGGCCGAAGTTTATTATTTCCTGTTGGACATACGATTCAGTTTTTCTAATTGGGTCGAGACCCATCTGCTATTTCCTGCTGGACTGTTATGATCGATTGTAGCATGGGATTGCAAGACGTCGCCATTTGTAGGAATTATAAATGTTTCGCGTTAGAATAAATAAAGGTGATTACTCTTGTATATTTTCTGTTTATGATTGATCGAGGAAGAAACGAAGTCACGAGGGTGATGATATGAGCAAGAGTATGATGTTGAATATGAAAATGATAAGGATTACGGTTAGGTGATGACTTTGTATGATAATGATAATGTAATCGTGAAGTGATACATGAATTCATGTAGAAGATATATGATAATAGAGATGATGACGATGCAGATGTACGTGGGTGTGTATAATGAGGACAGTCGAAATATGGGATGATACAAATAGAATACGTATTAAAAACAGAAAAGTATTAACAGGAGGATGGTTGGGTGTGTTGAGTTTAAACGAAGGGTCGTGGGTTCAATCCCCGGTTATGGAAAAATTATTTTTAATTAACAACAAAAATGTTGGGCCATGACTAGTATTTCTCTGTTGGGCTTCGATTTCATTTGGGTAGAGTTCTATTTTAATGTATGTTGGGCCGAAGGAAACTAGTTAAATATATATGGTATACGGGTTATATCAGATAAACTAGGTAGCAGGAATGGTTAAGGGTGTTAGCGGTATAGCGAGAGTTCACGGGTTCAAGTCCTAGCAAGGACAGATTTGTTATTTTTTTGGAGATCACACCCTTTAGGTAGTTTCTATTATTATTAATGTTATTGTCATTATTATTTTTGTTATTATTATTATTATTATTATTAAGTATTGTTATTATTATTATTATGGTCATTAAAAATTATTATTACTAAAACAAGTAGTAAATAAAATTTATTATTAATACAATTATAATTACAATGATGATATATATATATATATATATATATATATATATATATATATATATATATATATATATATATATATATATATATATATATATATATATATATATATATATATATATATATATATATTTTACTAAAATTAATATCATTACTAATATGTGTGTTATTATTATTAACATGTATAGGATTATTATTATCATTATTAACGATATCATTTTTATTATTATTAGTATTATCATTGTTAATGAAGTTATTATTATTAGTAACTCATTAATATAAAAACTATCATTTCTAACAAATAAATATTTTTATACAAAATATATTTAGTACACATACTATAACGATATTAAAATCTCATATAACTACATATTAACATTATATAGATAAATATATATTTTTATCATGCATAAACCCTAAAATAAATTGTTATATTAGCTATATAAAATATATAAACTAAACATATTAAATGTATCTATATAACATATGAGATAACAAGTATGTTATTAATAATTATATATATAAACTTGTTCGATTACGATTATATGTTTTAATAGATATACAAATGATATAGGTTCGTGAATCCGAGGCCAACCCTATACTTGTTCAATGTCATTCTATGTATTTTTACTACAAAATACAATAGGTGAGTTCATTTGATCCCTCTTTACTCATTACATTTTTGGGCTGAAAATACATGCGCTGTTTTTTTTTTCAACTGCTTTATTAAATGCTTTTGAAATATATTTTGAACTGCGAATACATGAAATGCTTTTATAAATGTTTGACGAGATAGACACAAGCAAAACATTCCTTGAATGAATTATTATGCAGACAGAAGTTCTGAGGATTATTATTGAATTATGTGGACATGATAATTGGCACCATTGAATTATGTGGACATGATAATTGCCACCATTGAATTATGTGGACATGATAATTGCCACCAGTTGATGTGAATGTTATATATCGAGAGAATGATTTTATACACAGGTTATGTGTATGTTATTTTTGTGCACAAGATATGTGTACGGTTACTATGATTTATGAAAATGGTTTCGTACACGAGAAAGATGTACTGTAGTTAAAAGATATAGCATGTACATTACAGGTGGGTATAGGATTCGGGCCCATTTGTATCATGCAGGATTTAAATTTTGTGGTCTATCAAAATTGTTGAATTTTATTGTTTTAAGATAAACCTATGAACTCACCAACCTTTTGGTTGACACTTGAAAGCATGTTTATTCTCAGGTATGAAAGAAATCTTCCGCTGTGCATTTTGCTCATTTTAAGGACATTACTTGGAGTCGATCATCGCTCTGGGATCAAATGATGATGACTTCGTCCAGATGGATTAGGACGGGGCATCACACCTGATAACAACACGGAAGTTACAAACCTTGGATATTAATACGAATAGCAATATAAAGACACGGTAGAATTGAGAATAGTATCACCCCAAGGTAATAGGAGAAGTAAACAGATTTTTCTAGTGGAAGATTGAAAAGAAGGATGACAGAAATGATAAATAGGAAAACATCAAGGATTAGAATTGGATTAAGCATTTTCACAATCTTTTGGACGTATGAACTAAGAAATAAAGTATAGGAATTGTGAGAATAATGGAACGGAAGAGCTTAATTTAGAATGGAAATATCAGATAGAGTAATCAAGGCAGATCATCGTATTTAATTATAGAGATCGTAATTTCCTTATTCGCCGAAGAATCAAATCTTTTTGATTTCGAAGATTTTCTTTAAATCCCTTAAATTCCGGAATTCAACCGAGACAACGTCAAAAGATACGACGAACCTTATTTTCTAAATTCAAAGGTGACTACGTCAAAGGTTATGACGAATCTTTATTTCCTCATTCCAATCTTTTGTGGTAGCTTCATTCGTACTCTTAGAATATCAAATAATTGTATACTTATTACTTAATGGTAATAAAACTCTAATTTATTAACTCATATTCGTCATGAAAACATTTCTATTGTTAGCCATGACGACCCCACTCAAATTTCGGGACGAAATTTCTTTAACGGGTAGGTACTGTGATGACCCGAGAATTTTTGACCAAATTTAAACTTAATCTTAATATATTTCCGACACGATAAGCAAGTATGTAATGTTGAGTTACAAAAAGTTTGAAACTGTTTACGCGGATGCATTTAACCTCAAACTATTCCCGACGATTCACGAACAATTTTTTGAAAATAAATATATAAATGTATATAAATATAAATATAAATATAAGTGTATATGTATTAACTCAGATTAACAAAATATAAAATAATTATTAGAACTTAATATGTAAAATAAAATACAAGATAAGGAAGTTGTTATTAAAATAAACCTATGTACTAATGTATATGAATTCTATACAAAATTATTAGATGTATATTGGAATATATATAAAAGTTATAGATATTGTATAATTATTTAATAAGTACATAATTAATAATATGAAATATTAATATATTAGATATAGTTATAAGTTAAAGATATAGTATCATAATATTATTATTACTTTCATTATTATTAATAATACTAATATCAATACTAGTATTAATTATATTATTATTATTATTATGATTTTAATTAATAAATTCTAATAGTTTTAGGGTGATCATAATAAAGAGTTTTATTATAAATATTTTATGAGAAAGGTTGAAATTACAAATTGGTTATGATTTAAATAAATTGTTAGTTATTATTATCTTTAAAATTATAATTCCTAGTATTAGGTTTATCATTACTATTATTAAATATTACAAAAAATAAATATGAAATTTGATATATATAAATATTATAATCAATATTAATATAATTATTATTATTATTATGATTATCATTAATATTATTATTGTTATTAATAATAGAAATAATGCAATTTATTATTTGTATCATCAACAATATTACTATTATAAATTTTATTTTTATTATTATTATTATTATTATCATTAATAATATAATTATTAACTAATAATATTAATTTAACAATATAAATTATAAAAAAATTAAGAAATGGGTACGAACCTTGTTAAATTCAACATCCAGCTATTTCAAGATTTTGTTTCTATCTAAAATTTGTTAAAAATCAACATCAAATGGTACGATTCTGTGTGATTTCCTTTTCTTCTTTTTACTTTTTTCTTTTTATTTTCTTCCTGAATTACTATGATAGTCGACATATCTGTAAATATATGACAACTAATTGCTCCTTGATAGTAGACAAGTAATTCGATTTTTCCATCATCTTTATCACCTTTCAATTTCAACAAACTCAATTGGTTGAATTAAAAAAAAATGTATATACATATACGCTGAACCAGTTCATGTCCTGTTCGTATTATTTTTTTTCAATAAGCTTAAATTTAAATCATTATTCAAAATGTAAAATTGTAGTCGTATTAGGAATCTTTTGTTTGAACTTCCTGCAAAAATTCAACTTTTAATTCCTCAATTTGATCTCGAATTTTGGAAGTCAAAGTTGATTTTAAAAAGTCAAATGATTTATTCATTGTAAAATTTGCATTCGTTTGAATGTTTTAGGATAAATTGAATATTCAGAAAGTTTCTAAAAACGATTCTCAACCTTTTTCATGTTAGAATCATAAGTCAAAACGGTCTCAAAATCAAAATTCGATGATGAGTTGTTCATCGATTATTTTTTCTGCTTCAGCTCCATTTTTGATTCAATTTTTGTATTTAATTAAATTTATTAAGAAGGTTTTTTACTGTAATCATTAAGTCTCAAATAAAAATTGTGGTTTTGATAAATTAAGCATCCATGGTCGACTAGCTGTGAAGAAGATGAAAACGAAACAAGTAACATGGGTTTAAAAATAAATGAAATAGGTTTTAATCAGAAATATGAAAATGGAAGAGTGGTTTGAGAGGATTGCGTGTTATCGAGAGGTTGCGGGTTCGATCTCAGTTGGAGGCAATTCTTTTTGATAAACCTTCTAAAGGTAGTTTCTATATTGTTATTATCATTATTATTTTTATTATTATTATTACTAATATTATCATTTTTATTATTATTATGATTTTTATTATTAATGTTATTATTATGATTGTAATCATTATTATTATTATTATTATATTATTATTATAATTATTAACATTATTATTAATATGATTTTAATTATTATTGTTATTATTAGTATTAGTATTATTATTATTATTATTAAGATTATGAATATTATTATTATTGTAATTAAGTAATTATTAAGTAATGTCATTATTGATAATATTATCATTATTAAATATTACTAATGTGTTTATCATTAATAATATTATCATTTAAGTATTGATATCATTATTATTATTAGGAATAATATTACTATTATGAAAATAATAAAACTTATTAGTATTTTCACTAATAATAGTATTAGTATCATTTTAAAATTTTTAGTATTATCAATGTTGACGTAAGTATTATTATTAACATTAGCACATTCGTTAACATGAATATCATTAACAAGTACTATTATTATTGAAAATTAATATAATTATTACTAAAGGTATCATTACTTTAAATCTATATTTTTATAAAATAAAAAAAAACTATTATTAATACTATCATTTATATTATTAGTACTATGAAAATTATTATTATTAACAGTATAATTATTTTAAAGTTATTATAACTAGTATTTTGTAAACAAAAGAGTAATTACACAAAAGTATATTTAATATACATAACTTAACTATATTAATATTGTATATACAAAATGAATACATTTAATTAAATAATGAAATATATAAATAAGTTATTAATATAAAAATTATACTACTAATAATAATATATATTTATTCGATTACAATTATATATTAATGAATACACAAATGATATAGGTTCGTGAATCCAAGGCCAACCCTACATTTTGTTCAATGTCGTCACATGTATTTTTACTACAAAATACATTAGGTGAGTTTCATTTGCTCCTTTTTTAAATGCTTTTGCAATATATATTTTTGGACTGAGAATACATGCGCAATTTTTATAAATGTTTTACGAAATAGACACAAGTAATCGAAACTACATTATATGGTTGAATGATCGAAGCCGAATATGCCCCTTTTACTTGGTAACCTAAGAATTAGTAAACTAGTCTACTAATTGACGCGAATTCTAAAGATAGATCTATTGGGCCTAACGAACTCCATCCAAAGTACAGGATGCTTTAGTACTTCGATGTTGTTTATATCATGTCCGAAGGATTTCCCGGAATGATAGGAGATATTCTTATATACATCTTGTTAATGTCGGTTACCAGGTGTTCAATCCATATGAATGAT
Organism: Rutidosis leptorrhynchoides; assembly: GCF_046630445.1. Lineage (NCBI taxonomy): Eukaryota > Viridiplantae > Streptophyta > Magnoliopsida > Asterales > Asteraceae > Rutidosis > Rutidosis leptorrhynchoides. The sequence goes on from NC_092337.1 coordinate 298,732,187, forward strand.
TATTTGTGTCTCTATGCATGGGATGTATATTTATGAGAAATGGAAATGAAAATCTTGTGGTCTATTAAAATGATGAAAATGATCATTTATGATAAACTAATGAACTCACCAAACTTTTGGTTGACACTTTTAAGCATGTTTATTCTCAGGTATGAAAGAAGTCTTCCGCTGTGCATTTGCTCATTTTAGAGATATTACTTGGAGTCATTCATGGCATATTTCAAAAGACGTTGCATTCGAGTCGTTGAGTTCATCAAGAATATTATTAAGTCATTTATAGTTAGATATATTATGAAATGGTATGCATGCCGTCAACTTTTGATGTAATGAAAGATTGTCTTTTCAAAAATGAATGCAATGTTTGTAAAATGTATCATACAGTGGTCAAGTACCTCGCGATGTAATCAACTATTGTGAATCGTTTATAATCAATATGGACTTCGTCCGGATAGATTAGGACGGGTCTCTACATGTGTGGCTGTTCTAGAATGTTTGGCTGTCTTAGGAAGATTCTTGTCTATCATTGGCTGCTTTTTATCATGGGAGGAGCACTACCAAATAGCAGACTTTTGCAAATTGTGTCCTTTATTCTTATTGGCTAAATTGTAATTATTTGTCCTTTTTGTCTCATTTTCCTTTTTATGTTTTTGTTTTATCTAGAAAGTAGATGTTATATTTCTCCTATAAATAGAGAGCTCCTGTAATTGTAAAACGCAGTTGATGAATGAATGAAAGTTTGATAGAGGTTATCTATTCACAAAATCTCTGTGTCTTTACGAATCTTTGATTCCGGTGGCTAAGAGTGGTTTCTTTATCAGTGTTTGTGGTGTTACTTTATCAAACATTGTGGTGAAATCTAAATCTTCATATCTGATATTATAGTTGTGGTAGAATCTTTATCAGCTGTAGTTGAAGGTTTGGAGTGTTTCTAGATCTCTGATTGTGGTGATATCTTTATCAATTTGGGATTTAGATTCTTTATCCTTTGTGTTCTTATTTCAGAGTTTTTATACTCTGTTTTGGGGCTGTTATTGTTACAAATTGGGGGTTTTGTGTTCATATCTGTTGGGTGAAGAAAACTTGTTCTAAATTGTGTTTTTAAAGTCATAATTACGCATCAAAGTGGTATCAGAGCTTAGGTTGCTAATCTGAAGCTTTCTTATCATTTTTATTGTTGTTTCAGTTGATACTCTGTTTTTGAGCTGAAAAGCTTGATTCCAGATCTGATTTGAAATGGCTGAGATTCCTAGAAATATGACTCTTGAAGAAGCTCATAATCTTCGAAGAGATAGAGCTATTGAAGCTCTACAACATCAGATGGAAAGAATGGTTAATTTGTTAGAAGATGGTGTACCAAGAAGAAATAGAACCAGATCTAAAAATGGAGATACAACCATTGTGTCTTCTAGTACTGAATCTAAAGATGGTAGCCATGTATCTACTGATGGATCTCATGCTTCTTGATATTGCTAAAAAAGAACATATATTTAGTCGCAATATCAGTCCGAAATAATAGGTTTAAAAATGTATTTATTGTAATTTCTACTTGTAATTGTATAAATAAATATAAAGATCAAAATGAAGATAAAATGAAGATTCTAATGAGCAACAAAAGACTACAACATCGCGCCTCAAGACTACAAGTGAAAACGATTGAAATCACCAATTCTGCTCGCCTACACGAGAAAAATCATAACTAAATCATCCGAACTCTGAATCCAAAGCCCAGAAGTCCGTAACTCACAGGACTACAACTTTGATTTGAATATCTACCCCAAAATATCCTACCAGATGATGGCTTTTGACTCATACCCACGAAATAATAAACAAATAAAGGAAATGAGTGCAAGTAATGATTGCCATTTGCACTTATATTTCTTTAAACAAACAACTGGAATCTTGAGTCATCATGAATTAACTTTTATGTTTAAATAATTGGGAATAGGACGCATGAGTGTGTTAGAGAACAACCAATTCTTACTTCAACATGGGGCATACTTGGATTATTATATTAAAGGTTGGATTAGCTTGGATTAAATAAATTAATATGGGACATGGTGGCCGATGATATTTTGATTATAAATCACAAAGGAATTCACAAGGCTGAAGAAAGGAGACTACTGTCTCTGACATACTACACAAGTTCTAAAAATGTAGAACTTATACTCCGTAGATGTAGGCATGTGAGGGAGAGTTTTCAGTCTCAGACTGATACTCTCCATAGTACAGTAATTTAATTTACTCCGTAAAAATAGTGATAGCATTTGGTATTGTAAATTAGTATTGTACGGGTGTTGTATTCAAGATCAACCGTTTGAAGATCATACAAGTGAAAAAGTGAAGAGTACAAGACTTTAAAGTTACAAAGAAGACACGTCAAAGTACAAGTTACACTCCGAAAGGTACAATTTATTGATGCATTAATTTTAAAGATTGAAGAGAGTACCAGCAGTGGAACGCAAGTTGCAAGCCAACTATGCACAAGAATATAATATAATATATATAAATATAATTATATAAAATTATATATATTATATTATATATTAAAATAAACTCAGCAGCCCACATTTATTGCATTTGATGAGCTGGAAACAAGCCCTCCGCGATCACGGAGACACCAAGGCAAAAACCACAGCGATCACGGAGCTTAAAATATCACAAATGGCCTATAAATACCAAAGCCTTCTGCCGAGTTACCTACACCATCTATCATTCAATCTCTCCCTCTGTAATATAATATATATATATATATATATATATATATATATATATAATAGTTTAGTTTTATATTAGTTAGTTTAGGTAATGTAACGGTTATTTACGGGTTTTAAAGTCGGAGTTTTGTCCGTGTAACGCTACACGATTAATAATCACTGTAAGCTATGTTCTTCCTTTTTAAATTAATGTCTCGTATTTAAGTTATTATTATGCTTATTTGAGCCGAAGTAATCGTGATGTTGGACTAAATATTAAGACGGGGTTATTGGACTTTGGACCATAATTGGGATTTGAACAAAAGACAGACACTTGTGGAAATTGGACTATGGGTTATTAATGGACTTTATATTTGATTAATATAGAGATTTACAATTTGACATATTTATAAATAGCTACATACGCTCGATCGAGTACGGTGAGCGGGATATTTATAAATACTAATAATTATTCATTTGACCGGAGACGGGGATGGATTAATAGTCAATGGACTCATTAAAACGTGGGTGGATTACATACAAGGGTAATTGGTGTAATTGTTAACAAAGTATTAAAACCTTGGATTACACGCAGTCGATAACCTGGTGTAATTATTAATAAAGTGTTAAAACCTTGTTACAGTTTAAATCCCTAATTAGTTGGAATATTTGACTTCGGGAATAAGGTTAATTTGACGAGCATTTTATAATTATGACCAATGGACTATTATGGGTAAAAACCAGATAGGTATCAAATAAATCCAGAATAAAGGACAATTAACCCACGGTAATAAATTAAGATCAAAACGTCAAACATCATGATTACGGAAGTTTAAATAAGCATAATACTTTTATTTGCTTTCTTATCGCAATTTTATATATCGTCATTTAAATATCGTCATTTATTTTACGCTTTAAATTAAGTTATATATAATATTTTGCATTAGGTTTTAATTGTGACTTAAGTTTTAAAATCGACAAATCGGTCATTAAACGGTAAACCCCTTTTATATATTATTACTATATATAATTATATATTTTTTGTACAAATATAGTTATATAAAAATATAGTGTAAAATAAGCCAGCTCCTTATGGAACGAACCGGACTTACTAAAAACTATACTACTCTACGATTAGGTACACTGCCTATAGTGTTATAGCAGAGTTTAGGTATATCCCATCTGTAATTAAATAATAAAACTTGTATCATATTTCATCGTATTTTGTAATAAAAATAATAGTATTTCGCACCCCTCCGCTCGCACATCACTTCTTCACAACAAAGAAGAAGGCATAGGAAAAGAGCTGATGATTTTAAAGATATCAAGATAGATCCACCTGATTTTGAAGGGTCCTCTAATCCTGAAGATTACTATGAATGGGTTCAGATCATGGATAGAATTATGGAAGTTAGAGGCTATGATGATAATAAGGGCATGAAAGTTGCTGTAATCAGATTAAAGAAGTATTCTTCCATTTGGTATGATAATTTCAAAAAAGAAAAGACAATATGAAGGAAAGAAGACCATTAAAATCTGGTCCAAGCTAAAAGAGTGTATGCAGAAGTGGTTTGTTCCTCAAGCTTACAAGCAAGACCTGTATATCCAAATGAATACACTAAAGTAAGGAAGCATGAATGTTGTTGATTACTTCAGAGATTTTGAGCAGCTCAAGATTTGTACCAATGTTAAAGAAGCTGAAGAACACACTATAGCAAGATTCGTTGGAGGCTTAAATGCTTCTATTCCTGACCAAGTTGAAATGAAGCCTCTATGGACTTTTGAGTGTGCTTGTAATCTGGCTATTAAAGTGGAGAAACAAGCAAAAAAGAAATGTAATTTCAAGTCTTATTCTAAACCAGCAATGCTGCCTATGGAGGGTCAATCATCAATGGTGCCTAAGCATAACGAAGTAGCATCAAAAGCCATTAAAGGTAAAGAACAGGTTGTAGCTGGTAGTACCAAAGATGATAGAAGGAAATGCTTTAAAGGTCATGGATTTGGACATTTTCAAGCTCAATGCCCCAACCAGCGTGCTCTTACTTTGAAGGAGGTTGAAGATTTGGAAAGGGGTTTTTAAACTGAACCAGCATATGATGAGTCTGATAATGAAGAGTTTGTTGCTGCTGATATTGGAGAGTTTTTGATGATTCGAAGAGTAATCAGCAGAAGCTATTGAAGATAAGAGCCAGCGTGAAAATATCTTTCATTCAAGGTGCACAATCAAAGGCAAAGTATGCAGCCTGATTGTGATGGAGACAGTTGTGCAAACGAAATATCTTCTCACATGGTGGAAAAACTTAAGCTGGTTACAAAGAAGCATCCTAATCCATAAAAACTTCAATGGCTTAACCAAGGCAATGAGGTAAAGGTCACTTGCCAAGTTACTGTTCCATTTTCTATTGGTAGTGTTTATCAAGATGAGATTACTTGCGATGTTATTCCTATGGATGCTTGCCATTTACTGTTTGGTAGACCTTGGTTATTTGATAAGTATGTCTATCACAATGGACACCAAAATACTTACTCGATGTATGTGAATGGTAAAAAGATCACCCTTACTTATTTAAAGCCTAGTGAAATACCTAGAGCTGATCCTACTGCTAAGAGTGATAAGTCTTTGTTTATGACTCAAGCTGAAGTTGATTAAGGGTAGTACTGGTGCTAACTTGTTGCTGTTGGTTGAAAGCGATGAGTTGAACCAGCATGATGAAGTACCAGCTTGGGTAAAACCATTGTTATCCGAATTTGCTGATGTGTTCCCAAGTGAATTAACTGCTGGTTTACCACCAATCAGGGTTATTGAATATCAAATTGATCTTGTACCTGGATCTGTTCTTCCTAACAAAGCAGCTTATCGATGTTCTCCTCATGAATTAAAGGAATTAGAAAAAGCAAGTTAATGAGCTGGTTGCAAAGGGGTATATTAGAACCAGCATGAATCCTTGTTCAGTACCAGCTTTGCTGGTTCCAAAGAAAGATGGTTCCATGAAAATGTGTGTAGACAGCAGAGCTATTAACAACATCACCATCAAGTATAGGTATCCCATACCTAGATTAGATTATATGCTAGATGAGCTGCATGTGTAGTGACCCGAACTTTTCCATGTTTATATATATTAATTGAGATTGATATTTACATGATTAAATGTTTCCAACATGTTAAGCAATCAAACTTGTTAAGACTTGATTAATTGAAATATGTTTCATATAGACAATTGACCACCCAAGTTGACCGATGATTCACGAACGTTAAAACTTGTAAAAACTATATGATGACATATATATGGATATATATATAGTTAACATGATACTATGATAAGTAAACATATCATTAAGTATATTTACAATGAACTACATATGTAAAAACAAGACTACTAACTTAATGATTTTTAAACGAGACATATATGTAACGATTATCGTTGTAAAGACATTTAATGTATATATATCATATTTAGAGATATTCATACATGATAATATCATGATAATATAATAATTTAAAATCTCATTTGATATTATAAACATTGGGTTAACAACATTTAACAAGATCGTTAACCTAAAGGTTTCAAAACAACACTTACATATAACGACTAACGATGACTTAACGACTCAGTTAAAATGTATATACATGTAGTGTTTTAATATGTATTTATACACTTTTGAAAGACTTCAATACACTTATCAAAATACTTCTACTTAACAAAAATGCTTACAATTACATCCTCGTTCAGTTTCATCAACAATTCTACTCGTATGCACCCGTATTCGTACTCGTACAATACACAGCTTTTAGATGTATGTACTATTGGTATATACACTCCAATGATCAGCTCTTAGCAGCCCATGTGAGTCACCTAACACATGTGGGAACCATCATTTGGCAACTAGCAAGAAATATCTCATAAAATTACAAAAATATGAGTAATCATTCATGACTTATTTACATGAAAACAAAATTACATATCCTTTATATCTAATCCATACACCAACGACCAAAAACACCTACAAACACTTTCATTCTTCAATTTTCTTCATCTAATTGATCTCTCTCAAGTTCTATCTTCAAGTTCTAAGTGTTCTTCATATATTCTACAAGTTCTAGTTACATAAAATCAAGAATACTTTCAAGTTTGCTAGCTCACTTCCAATCTTGTAAGGTGATCATCCAACCTCAAGAAATCTTTGTTTCTTACAGTAGGTTATCATTCTAATATAAGGTAATAATCATATTCAAACTTTGGTTCAATTTCTATAACTATAACAATCTTATTTCAAGTGATGATCTTACTTGAACTTGTTTTCGTGTCATGATTCTGCTTCAAGAACTTCGAGCCATCCAAGGATCCTTTGAAGCTAGATCCATTTTTCTCTTTTCCAGTAGGTTTATCCAAGGAACTTAAGGTAGTAATGATGTTCATAACATCATTCGATTCATACATATAAAGCTATCTTATTCGAAGGTTTAAACTTGTAATCACTAGAACATAGTTTAGTTAATTCTAAACTTGTTCGCAAATAAAAGTTAATCCTTCTAACTTGACTTTTAAAATCAACTAAACACATGTTCTATATCTATATGATATGCTAACTTAATGATTTAAAACCTGGAAACACGAAAAACACCGTAAAACCGGATTTACGCCGTCGTAGTAACACCGCGGGCTGTTTTGGGTTAGTCAATTAAAAACTATGATAAACTTTGATTTAAAAGTTGTTATTCTGAGAAAATGATTTTTATTATGAACATGAAACTATATCCAAAAATTATGGTTAAACTCAAAGTGGAAGTATGTTTTCTAAAATGGTCATCTAGACATCGTTCTTTCGACTGAAATGACTACCTTTACAAAAACGACTTGTAACTTATTTTTCCAACTATAAACCTATACTTTTTCTGTTTAGATTCATAAAATAGAGTTCAATATAAAACCATAGCAATTTGATTCACTCAAAACGGATTTAAAATGAAGAAGTTATGGGTAAAACAAGATTGGATAATTTTTCTCATTTTAGCTACGTGAAAATTGGTAACAAATCTATTCCAACCATAACTTAATCAACTTGTATTGTATATTATGTAATCTTGAGATACCATAGACACGTATACAATGTTTCGACCTATCATGTCGACACATCTATATATATTTCGGAACAACCATAGACACTCTATATGTGAATGTTGGAGTTAGCTATACAGGGTTGAGGTTGATTCCCAAATATATATAGTTTGAGTTGTGATCAATACTGAGATACGTATACACTGGGTCGTGGATTGATTCAAGATAATATTTATCGATTTATTTCTGTACATCTAACTGTGGACAACTAGTTGTAGGTTACTAACGAGGACAGCTGACTTAATAAACTTAAAACATCAAAATATATTAAAAGTGTTGTAAATATATTTTGAACATACTTTGATATATATGTATATATTGTTATAGGTTCGTGAATCAACCAGTGGCCAAGTCTTACTTCCCGACGAAGTAAAAATCTGTGAAAGTGAGTTATAGTCCCACTTTTAAAATCTAATATTTTTGGGATGAGAATACATGCAGGTTTTATAAATGATTTACAAAATAGACACAAGTACTTGAAACTACATTCTATGGTTGAATTATCGAAATCGAATATGCCCCTTTTTATTAAGTCTGGTAATCTAAGAATTAGGGAACAGACACCCTAATTGACGCGAATCCTAAAGATAGATCTATTGGGCCTAACAAACCCCATCCAAAGTACCGGATGCTTTAGTACTTCGAAATTTATATCATATCCGAAGGGTGTCCCGGAATGATGGGGATATTCTTATATATGCATCTTGTTAATGTCGGTTACCAGGTGTTCACCATATGAATGATTTTTATCTCTATGTATGGGATGTGTATTGAAATATGAAATCTTGTGGTCTATTATTATGATTTGATATATATAGGTTAAACCTATAACTCACCAACATTTTTGTTGACGTTTTAAGCATGTTTATTCTCAGGTGATTATTAAGAGCTTCCGCTGTCGCATACTTAAATAAGGACGAGATTTGGAGTCCATGCTTGTATGATATTGTGTAAAAACTGCATTCAAGAAACTTATTTTGTTGTAACATATTTGTATTGTAAACCATTATGTAATGGTCGTGTGTAAACAGGATATTTTAGATTATCATTATTTGATAATCTACGTAAAGCTTTTTAAACCTTTATTGATGAAATAAAGGTTATCGTTTGTTTTAAAATGAATGCAGTCTTTGAAAAACGTCTCATATAGAGGTCAAAACCTCGCAACGAAATCAATTAATATGGAACGTTTTTAATCAATAAGAACTGGACATTTCAGTTGGTATCCGAGCGTTGGTCTTAGAGAACCAGAAAATTTGCATTAGTGTGTCTTATCGAGTTTGTTAGGATGCATTAGTGAGTCTGGACTTCGACCGTGTTTACTTGAAAAATGATTGCTTAACAAATTTTGTTGGAAACTATATATTTTTAACATGTGAATATTATGTGATATATTAATCTCTTAACGAGTTTGATATTATGTGATAGATGTCTACCTCTAGAACAAGTCCCATTGACTCACCTAATAATAATGAAGAGTCGAATGTAAATTGGAATGATTCGTGGACTGATTCACAAGTTCCCGAAGAGGAACCGGAAGAAGAGTCGGAACCGGAAGAAGAATCGGAACCGGAAGAAGAATCGGAAACGGATGAAGAAGTAGAACTGGTGGGGGAAATAATAAAACAGTTAAGTAAAAGAAAATCCTCAACCAACCGACCAAGGTTAATTATGGTCAACGGTGTTTCCGCCGAGGAAGCAAAATATTGGGAGGATTACCAATTCTCCGATGAATCGGATTGCGACGAGAATTCCGATGATGTTATAGAAATTACCCCAACTGAATTTAAAAAGGCAAAAGAAAATAATAAGGGAAAGGGCACAAAAATAGAGAAATTTAATTCCAACCCCGATGAACTTTATATGTATCGTCAACCCCCGAAGTCCTTAAGTTGTAACAATGACCCGGGAACCTCTAAACCACCAGGTTTTTCTAAACCAATGTGGATCACGACGGCTCGTATTAGGGGAACATCATATATCCCTAGAAACTTGGCAAAACGAACCAAAACCGAAGAAGAAGAAACAAGAGAGTCGGAATAAGATAGTTGTATTCGTGTGGTGTAATATATGTAATATAGTGTGCTTATGCTTTATGATATATGTAAAAATTGCTTGTATTAATAAGTATTTTTTTTTATGAATCTAACTCTTGTCTATTTTACAGTATAAAAACACAAAATGGATAGACAACCCAATATTTTAAGAGACCTACCCGGAGACATGATTGATGAAATCTTGTCTAAAGTCGGTCAGAATTCTTCGGCACAACTATTTAAGGCGAGATCAGCTTGTAAGACATTCAAAGAACGTTCCAAGAATGCCTTGGTTTATAAAAGGCTTTCGTTCGAAAGATGGGGGATATCACATTGGGAAATCCATAAGTTACGATGTGTTTACTTTGACGCATATATTGCGGGGAACCCAAATGCTATTTTACGCAATGGGTTGAGAAATTATTTTGACTCAATATATTCGAATATTGGACTTCGTGATTTAGAAAAAGCGGCTAACATGCAACATAAAGAAGCATGTTATGCTTACGGATTAGTAATGTTCGCTTCTCACCAAAGTGAGAACAAGAACATCGGGTTACAACTATTAAACAAAACGTTCCCACAAGTGACGGAGTCGGTAATTGGGGTAAGAAATGAGGTTTTTAGATTGTTACGGGACTGTTGGACATTACGTAACCCTCGTCCCTTTGACGACGTTACAACACACTGTCTTATCAACGGCCATAACGGTTATGTTCCACAAGACCAAGGATGGGAAGTAGTCCTAGTAAAACCAGAATGCATGACTTGTTTCTGGACGTATGAATTACGTGTCTTTATTGCCTTTGCTGAACGACTTGTGTACTAGCTAGAATTATCTTCACAACTATCTTGTATCAAAGTTATTGTGTGCTATATTTCATGCTTTATGTAAAATAAGCGGTATTGTAAGTTTGTAAAATATTGTGTAAAAGTTTGAACGCGAAATATTATTATAATCAGTTTTTCATATAGAATTGTAGTAGTTGAATTGTATATTAGCTACTAAGTATGAACTTAACGGGTAGGTACTACCCGAATTTAAACTTATAAAACGCTAATATGAAGAAAAAGCTTTTATAAATGAGTTCATATTATGCTACGAAATACTATTAACTACTCTTAATATTCTGTATGATTAACTTGTTCCATTTAACTATTTTGAAGGAAATGGCACCGACTACTCGACACACCGTGAATATGAATGAAGAGGAATTCCGTACTTTTCTAGCTTCAAACATAGCCGCAGTACAGGCTGCGCTACATACCAACAATAACATTGGATCTAGCAGTACAGGAAATCGTGTAGGATGCACCTACAAAGAATTCACTGCCTGCAAACCTTTGGAATTTGATGGAACCGAAGGACCGATCGGATTGAAACGGTGGACCGAGAAGGTTGAATCGGTGTTTGCCATAAGTAAGTGTACTGAAGAGGACAAAGTGAAGTACGCTACGCATACCTTCACAGGTTCTGCGTTAACATGGTGGAATACCTATCTAGAGCAAGTGGGACAAGATGATGCGTACGCACTACCGTGGTCAGCATTCAAGCACTTGATGAACGAGAAGTACCGTCCCAGAACCGAGGTCAATAAGCTCAAGACAGAACTTAGAGGGTTACGAACCCAAGGATTTGATATTACCACGTACGAAAGACGATTCACAGAATTGTGCCTATTGTGTCCGGGAGCGTTCGAAGATGAGGAAGAGAAGATCGACGCGTTTGTGAAAGGATTACCGGAAAGAATCCAAGAAGATATAAGTTCACACGAGCCCGCCTCCATACAACAGGCATGTAGAATGGCTCACAAACTAGTGAACCAGATTGAAGAAAGAATTAAAGAACAGACTGCTGAAGAGGCCAATGTGAAGCAAGTCAAAAGAAAGTGGGAGGAAAACGGTGATAAGAATCGCCAATACAGCAACAACAGCAATTACAACAATAATCGCAACAATTATCCCAACAATCGCAACTACAACAAACGGCCCAACAACAACAACAACAACAACATCAACTACAACAATCATCCCAACAACAATAATAACCGCAACAGCAACAACATTCAGAAGCAGCTATGCCAAAGGTGTGAAAAGTATCACTCGGGGTTCTGCACCAAATTTTGCAACAAGTGTAAAAGAAATGGTCATAGCGCGGCGAAGTGTGAGGTCTACGGACCAGGGGTTAATAGAACGAAAGGAACAAATGGTGTCGGAACGAGTAATGGCGGAGCAAGTAGTGTCGGAGCAAGTTATGCCAATGTAGTTTGTTATAAATGTGGAAAACCGGGCCACATTATTAGAAATTGCCCGAACCAGGAGAACACGAATGGACAAGGCCGTGGAAGAGTTTTCAATATTAATGCGGCAGAGGCACAGGAAGACCCGGAGCTTGTTACGGGTACGTTTCTTATTGACAATAAATCTGCTTACGTTTTATTTGATTCGGGTGCGGATAGAAGCTATATGAGTAGAGATTTTTGTGCTAAATTAAGTTGTCCATTGACGCCTTTGGATAGTAAATTTTTACTCGAATTAGCAAATGGTAAATTAATTTCAGCAGATAATATATGTCGGAATCGAGAAATTAAACTGGTTAGCAAAACATTTAAGATTGATTTGATACCAGTAGAGTTAGGGAGTTTTGATGTGATAATCGGTATGGACTGGTTGAAAGAAGTGAAAGCAGAGATCGTTTGTTACAAAAATGCAATTCGCATTATACGAGAAAAAGGAAAACCCTTAATGGTGTACGGAGAAAAGGGCAACACGAAGCTACATCTTATTAGTAATTTGAAGGTACAAAAACTAATAAGAAAAGGTTGCTATGCTGTTCTTGCACACGTCGAGAAAGTACAAACTGAAGAAAAGAGCATCAATGATGTTCCCATTGCAAAAGAATTTCCCGATGTATTTCCGAAAGAATTACCGGGATTACCCCCACATCGATCCGTTGAATTTCAAATAGATCTTGTACCAGGAGCTGCACCAATAGCTCGTGCTCCTTACAGACTCGCACCCAACGAGATGAAGGAACTACAAAGCCAATTACAAGAACTTTTAGAGCGTGGTTTCATTCGACCAAGCACATCACCGTGGGGAGCTCCTGTTTTGTTTGTCAAGAAGAAAGATGGTACATTCAGGTTGTGTATCGACTACCGAGAGTTAAACAAACTTACCATCAAGAACCGCTACCCACTACCGAGAATCGATGACTTATTTGATCAACTACAAGGCTCGTCTGTTTATTCAAAGATTGACTTACGTTCCGGGTATCATCAAATGCGGGTGAAAGAAGATGATATTCCAAAGACTGCTTTCAGAACACGTTACGGTCATTACGAGTTTATGGTCATGCCGTTTGGTTTAACTAATGCACCAGCTGTGTTCATGGACCTTATGAACCGAGTGTGTGGACCATACCTTGACAAGTTTGTCATTGTTTTCATTGATGACATACTTATTTACTCAAAGAATGACCAAGAACACGGTGAACATTTGAGAAAGGTGTTAGAAGTATTGAGGAAGGAAGAATTGTACGCTAAGTTTTCAAAGTGTGCATTTTGGTTGGAAGAAGTTCAATTCCTCGGTCACATAGTGAACAAAGAAGGTATTAAGGTGGATCCGGCAAAGATAGAAACTGTTGAAAAGTGGGAAACCCCGAAAACTCCGAAACACATACGCCAGTTTTTAGGAATAGCTGGTTACTACAGAAGGTTCATCCAAGACTTTTCCAGAATAGCAAAACCCTTGACTGCATTAACGCATAAAGGGAAGAAATTTGAATGGAATGATGAACAAGAGAAAGCGTTTCAGTTATTGAAGAAAAAGCTAACTACGGCACCTATATTGTCATTGCCTGAAGGGAATGATGATTTTGTGATTTATTGTGACGCATCAAAGCAAGGTCTCGGTTGTATATTAATGCAACGAACGAAGGTGATTGCTTATGCGTCTAGACAATTGAAGATTCACGAACAAAATTATACGACGCATGATTTGGAATTAGGCGCAGTTGTTTTTGCATTAAAGACTTGGAGGCACTACTTATATGGGGTCAAAAGTATTATATATACCGACCACAAAAGTCTTCAACACATATTTAATCAGAAACAACTGAATATGAGGCAGCGTAGGTGGATTGAATTGTTGAATGATTACGACTTTGAGATTCGTTACCACCCGGGGAAGGCAAATGTGGTAGCCGATGCCTTGAGCAGGAAGGACAGAGAACCCATTCGAGTAAAATCTATGAATATAATGATTCATAATAACCTTACTACTCAAATAAAGGAGGCGCAACAAGGAGTTTTAAAAGAGGGAAATTTAAAGGATGAAATACCCAAAGGATCGGAGAACCATCTTAATATTCGGGAAGACGGAACCCGGTATAGGGCTGAAGGATTTGGGTACCAAAATTTGGAGATATGAGAGAAATGGTACTTAGAGAAGCTCATAAAACCAGATACTCAATACATCCTGGAACGGGGAAGATGTACAAGGATCTCAAGAAACATTTTTGGTGGCCGGGTATGAAAGCCGATGTTGCTAAATACGTAGGAGAATGTTTGACGTGTTCTAAGGTCAAAGCTGAGCATCAGAAACCATCAGGTCTACTTCAACAACCCGAAATCCCGGAATGGAAATGGGAAAACATTACCATGGATTTCATCACTAAATTGCCAAGGACTGCAAGTGGTTTTGATACTATTTGGGTAATAGTTGATCGTCTCACCAAATCAGCACACTTCCTACCAATAAGAGAAGATGACAAGATGGAGAAGTTAGCACGACTGTATTTGAAGGAAGTCGTCTCCAGACATGGAATACCAATCTCTATTATCTCTGATAGGGATGGCAGATTTATTTCAAGATTCTGGCAGACATTACAGCAAGCATTAGGAACTCGTCTAGACATGAGTACTGCCTATCATCCACAAACTGATGGGCAGAGCGAAAGGACGATACAAACGCTTGAAGACATGCTACGAGCATGTGTTATTGATTTCGGAAACAGTTGGGATCGACATCTACCGTTAGCAGAATTTTCCTACAACAACAGCTACCATTCAAGCATTGAGATGGCTCCGTTTGAAGCACTTTATGGTAGAAAGTGCAGGTCTCCGATTTGTTGGAGTGAAGTGGGGGATAGACAGATTACGGGTCCGGAGATTATACAAGAAACTACCGAGAAGATCATCCAAATTCAACAACGGTTGAAAACCGCCCAAAGTCGACAAAAGAGCTACGCTGACATTAAAAGAAAAGATATAGAATTTGAAATATCTCATAAAATTACAAAAATATGAGTAATCATTCATGACTTATTTACATGAAAACAAAATTACATATCCTTTATATCTAATCCATACACCAACGACCAAAAACACCTACAAACACTTTCATTCTTCAATTTTATTCATCTAATTGATCTCTCTCAAGTTCTATCTTCAAGTTCTAAGTGTTCTTCATATATTCTACAAGTTCTAGTTACATAAAATCAAGAATACTTTCAAGTTTGCTAGCTCACTTCCAATCTTGTAAGGTGATCATCCAACCTCAAGAAATCTTTGTTTCTTACAGTAGGTTATCATTCTAATACAAGGTAATAATCATATTCAAACTTTGGTTCAATTTCTATAACTATAACAATCTTATTTCAAGTGATGATCTTACTTGAACTTGTTTTCGTGTCATGATTCTGCTTCAAGAACTTCGAGCCATCCAAGGATCCTTTGAAGCTAGATCCATTTTTCTCTTTTCCAGTAGGTTTATCCAAGGAACTTAAGGTAGTAATGATGTTCATAACATCATTCGATTCATACATATAAAGCTATCTTATTCGAAGGTTTAAACTTGTAATCACTAGAACATAGTTTAGTTAATTCTAAACTTGTTCGCAAATAAAAGTTAATCCTTCTAACTTGACTTTTAAAATCAACTAAACACATGTTCTATATCTATATGATATGCTAACTTAATGATTTAAAACCTGGAAACACGAAAAACACCGTAAAACCGGATTTACGCCGTCGTAGTAACACCGCGGGCTGTTTTGGGTTAGTCAATTAAAAACTATGATAAACTTTGATTTAAAAGTTGTTATTCTGAGAAAATGATTTTTATTATGAACATGAAACTATATCCAAAAATTATGGTTAAACTCAAAGTGGAAGTATGTTTTCTAAAATGGTCATCTAGACATCGTTCTTTCGACTGAAATGACTACCTTTACAAAAACGACTTGTAACTTATTTTTAAGACTATAAACCTATACTTTTTCTGTTTAGATTCATAAAATAGAGTTCAATATAAAACCATAGCAATTTGATTCACTCAAAACGGATTTAAAATGAAGAAGTTATGGGTAAAACAAGATTGGATAATTTTTCTCATTTTAGCTACGTGAAAATTGGTAACAAATCTATTCCAACCATAACTTAATCAACTTGTATTGTATATTATGTAATCTTGAGATACCATAGACACGTATACAATGTTTCGACCTATCATGTCGACACATCTATATATATTTCGGAACAACCATAGACACTCTATATGTGAATGTTGGAGTTAGCTATACAGGGTTGAGGTTGATTCCCAAATATATATAGTTTGAGTTGTGATCAATACTGAGATACGTATACACTGGGTCGTGGATTGATTCAAGATAATATTTATCGATTTATTTCTGTACATCTAACTGTGGACAACTAGTTGTAGGTTACTAACGAGGACAGCTGACTTAATAAACTTAAAACATCAAAATATATTAAAAGTGTTGTAAATATATTTTGAACATACTTTGATATATATGTATATATTGTTATAGGTTCGTGAATCAACCAGTGGCCAAGTCTTACTTCCCGACGAAGTAAAAATCTGTGAAAGTGAGTTATAGTCCCACTTTTAAAATCTAATATTTTTGGGATGAGAATACATGCAGGTTTTATAAATGATTTACAAAATAGACACAAGTACTTGAAACTACATTCTATGGTTGAATTATCGAAATCGAATATGCCCCTTTTTATTAAGTCTGGTAATCTAAGAATTAGGGAACAGACACCCTAATTGACGCGAATCCTAAAGATAGATCTATTGGGCCTAACAAACCCCATCCAAAGTACCGGATGCTTTAGTACTTCGAAATTTATATCATATCCGAAGGGTGTCCCGGAATGATGGGGATATTCTTATATATGCATCTTGTTAATGTCGGTTACCAGGTGTTCACCATATGAATGATTTTTATCTCTATGTATGGGATGTGTATTGAAATATGAAATCTTGTGGTCTATTATTATGATTTGATATATATAGGTTAAACCTATAACTCACCAACATTTTTGTTGACGTTTTAAGCATGTTTATTCTCAGGTGATTATTAAGAGCTTCCGCTGTCGCATACTTAAATAAGGACGAGATTTGGAGTCCATGCTTGTATGATATTGTGTAAAAACTGCATTCAAGAAACTTATTTTGTTGTAACATATTTGTATTGTAAACCATTATGTAATGGTCGTGTGTAAACAGGATATTTTAGATTATCATTATTTGATAATCTACGTAAAGCTTTTTAAACCTTTATTGATGAAATAAAGGTTATGGTTTGTTTTAAAATGAATGCAGTCTTTGAAAAACGTCTCATATAGAGGTCAAAACCTCGCAACGAAATCAATTAATATGGAACGTTTTTAATCAATAAGAACGGGACATTTCAGCATGGTTCTTGTGTATTATCCAAAGTTGATCTTAGAAGTGGGTATCATCAGATTCGAATGAAAGAGGGGGATGAATGAAAGACAGCTTTCAAGATCAAGGGTGGATTGTTTGAGTGGCTGGTTATGCCTTTTGATTTATCTAATGCACCCAGCACATTAATGAGACTTATGAATGAAGTGTTCAGGCCACTTATTAGACAGTTTGTGGTTATTTACTTTGATGACATTTTAGTGTACTAAAAAACTAAAGAAGAAACTTGGATCATTTGAGGAAAGTATTTGAGCTGTTAAGGCAGTATCAATTATATGGGAAGCTGGAGAAGTGTGATTTCTTTGTTAACAAAGTAGTATTTCTTGGTTATGCTGTTTCTGAAGAAGGCATTTCAATGGATCCATCTAAGGTGCAAGCAATCAAATCTTGGCCTAGTCCTTCTTCCATCACTGAAGTCGGAAGTTTTCATGGTTTAGCTTCATTTTATAGAAGATTTATCAAAGACTTCTCCACAATTGTTGCTCCAATTACTGATTGTTTGAAGAAAGGAGTGTTTGAATGGTCCAGTTCTACCCAATTAGTATTTGAATGATTGAAGGAAAAGCTAAATTCAACACCTATACTTTCTTTGCCTAATTTTGATATGCAGTTTGAACTTGAATGTGATGCTAGTGGTGTTGACATTGGAGCTGTGCTAGTGCAAGGAAAAAGACCAGTAGCTTATTTCAGTGAAAAGCTAAATGAGTCTAAACTAAGTTATAGCACTTATGATAAGGAGTTTTATGCCATCATTCGAGCTGTTGATCATTAGTCTCATTATTTGAAGCCAAGACAGATTGTTCTCTTTTCTGATCATGAAGCATTGAAGTACATTGCTGATCGTCAAAACTAAATCCAAGGCATGCAAAATGGGTTGAATTCTTACAGATGTACTCCTTTGTGTCTAAACACAGGGCTGGTACTTCTATTGTTGTTGCTGATGCTCTATCAAGGAGGTATACTTTGTTATCAATTCTGGAGGCTAGAGTTCTTGGATTCTCATTTGTTAAAGAGTTATATGAAGCTGCTCCAGACTTTGCTCCAATTTTGAATTGTTCACCTGCTGAGTTCAAAAGAGATTATGTTGAACATGATGGTTTTCAATTCAAGGGCAGCAGATTGTGTATTCCAAAAGATTCAATCAGGGAGTTACTGGTTAAAGAAGCACATAGAGGTGGTTTAGCTGGTCATTTTGGGATTAACAAGACATTGGAGATCCTAAATAAATACTTTTACTGGCCATGTATGGATAAAGATGTTAAAGCTGTGATTAATCATTGTGCTACATGCTTTCAAGCTAAGGCAGCTTTTCACAAGGGTTTGTATACTCCTCTTCCTGTTCCTAACCAGCCATGGGAAGATTTGAGCATGGATTTCATTGTTGCAATGCCAATAACTCAGTGAGGCAAAGATTCTATTATGATTGTTGTTGACAGATTTTCAAAGATGGATCATTTAGCCTGCAACAAAACCAATGATGCTACTATTGTCGCTGCTTTGTTCTTTAAATAGATTGTTCGTCTTCATGGAGCACCAAAGACCATTGTATCTGATCGGGACACAAAATTCTTAAGCTATTTTGGAAGACATTATGGAAGCTGCTTGGTACAAAGCTTTTGTTCAGCACTTCTCACCATCCCCAAACTGATGTCCAAACTGAAGTTGCTAAGAGAACTGTGGGAATGTTGCTGAGAACACTTGTGAAGAATAGTTTGAAGGAGTAAGATTTGAAGATTGCTCATGCTGAATTTTCTTTTAACATAGCACCTAATTATTCTACTGGAAAATCACCATTCGAAATCTGCTATGTGTGATAACCCGGAAATTTCCGACTGAATTTAAACTTTATCTTTATATTATTCCGACACGATAAGCAAAGTTTGTTAAGTTAAATCTCAAGAATTTTAAACTGTGTTCATACATTCATTTAACCTCGACCAAATCCCGACGATTCACGAACCATTATATAAATGGATATGATTACATATATATGTACATACTATGACTTGAGAATGTCAACAATGTATTTAAATGTATAATGCTTTACATGAACGTAATTGTTTCAATATGTTTATCGATGGAATTAGAAGATAATATCAAATGATTGATTTATCAGTTACATTGTATGATTACGAGTCTCTGTTGAGAGGTCCACTTTGATTTAAGAAACCTTTTTCTTTTAACGGTATTCGAAATAAATGGTAAAGTGATCTTCGAGTAAGGACAAAGTGTCAAGTAGCGAGAGCTAGACAGATTGGTGGAAATTCCTGTTGATTTCCAATACATGCCTTACAATAATTGCCTCGTGACTTTTGATAAGATAAACTATTTAACTTTCATATTATTTAATGTAAAAGTAAAATTGGGGAATATAGATAACTTAAAAAAAATGAATATCGATAAGTTAAGTAAAAGATAGTAACACTTGTTTATTGATTCGATTGATTTATAGATATGTTTGAGAAGTTAAATTAAACGTTGGTGCATAAAGGAATCATATCAAATTATGTACTAGAGCATAAAACGTAAGGTGATTTAATAATATCTAATATTTAAACAATTTTAAATATATTAAACTTTGAAATATAATTAGTTTTTGAAAAACTAAATGTTATATTAGTAAGTAAATATTTCTAAAATATATAAGTTTATATTTTTAAATAATAATATCATTATTTTACAAGGTGATGAAATATAATATTAACTTAGTCGTAAAACGTTTTGGATTTAAAATAGTATATATTGGTAAATAACAAGACGTCGATTTATAGAAGCAAATGAGCAAAACACTCAAATGAATAAGCTACACTTTGAGTGGGATAATTTTTCATTAATTTGAGGCTTGTTATTGATAAAGGTACATTACACGAAACGTAAAGTACCAGTTTTCTAAGCGTACGAAAATGCGTTCGAAAAACCGGAAACGGTACGTAAGTCGAGCATCAACGTACAATTCATCGGTGTAAAAATTACAAGTCAACTATGCACGTGAATATAGTATAATATATAATTAATTATATGAATTAAATATATATTTATATATAATATTATTATTAAGTGTCGGCAGCCATCAAAATTTTAATCATGAGTTGGTAACATAGGCCATGCGATCGCATGGCCATTTCACTTCAGCCCCATGCGATTGCATGGTAGGGTTAGGTGGCTCAACTTCTTTAAATTCGATCGATGCAGTTTTGTGAATTCATAAATTCTTCTATCTCTCTGCAACATATATACATAAATATATATTATAATTTATACTACTACTACTATTATTATTATTATTATTATTATTATTATTATTATTATTATTATTATTATTAAGATTAATATTATTATTATTATTAATCATATTATCATTATTAGTAGTAGTATTATTATTAGTATTATACATAAAATACTACGACGAGTTCTGCTCGCATGTTTCCAAAATGGATTTTTTGAGAGGGATAGAGCTAAGGAAATTATTGGTTATAGCTATGGAGGTTATGGGTATGGTTCGGGGGTATAGCTCGTGAGGTCAAACTAGTGTTTATCATCTCCGTTGCGTCTACGTACTTTCCTACGATATTGAATCTCAATATTGATACGTGAGCACTCATAACTTAACTTTTATATATTAATAGTTGTAGGAACTAGAGGGGGGTGAATAGTTCCAAAAATCGATTTGTTAAAACTTTTTCGATTTAGGATATCCTACGGTCGACCGTAGATGCGGCTGTGGTTGTTGTGTTCAACAATGATGTTGTTTTCAAGTCCAAGGAACTAGTTTTAACAAAATAGTATGTTTGTGTTTGTTAGACTATATATGAAATGAAGTAAAATGCACAAACACAAGCATTTATAGTGGTTCGGGTGGATGTTAACTAATCCACCTTAATCCACTCCTCAATTCTATGAATTGAGAGTTTTCTTCACTATGATACCCCAAACTCGGTGGAGTGTCCAGATACAAACACTAGCTCCTCGATAAGCCACTACTTATGAACCCTTACGTCCCTTTGAAGAATTCACAAACACCATATGCTCTTACCATAAGATCCTAATGCTCTAGCCTCGTGAAATCACAACTACCTTCTAGATCCCTTTAAGAAGATAGCTTACAAGTAAACTTATAGCTAAGCTTACAATCACTCATAGTTCTTTAATAGGTCACACCAACTTAATTCCCAATGGAATTGATTAACTTCCTAGATCCCTTTAAGGAAGTTGAATCATTAAGCAAGATGGTGTTTCCTACCATAAGAACTATTTAACTTCCTTGACCCCCTAAGGAAGTATCTTACAAAGTAAACTTAAAGATACAAATGATAAGCATAAAGTTTACATTTCAATTCTACTTAGTGTAAGTAGAATCTCTTTCTCTTTTATAATCTCTCCATAGATGTGTGGTTGAGGCTTGGGAGATTAGTTGATATGACTTTGAAAGTATGTTGAAAGAGGTAGTCTTCAAGTGTCTTCAAACCTTGTTTATATAGGCAATAGAAATGCAAAGTAGTGGGCACACCTTCTTCATCTCTTTTGTCTTGTTTCTTCATAATGTTACTTACACAAAGATTCTCTTTGACTTGGAAGTATTCATTGATTATAACCCTTCAATGCATGTGTCAACATTTGATCTTGGAAGCATGCATATGATACTTGCCAAATAGCAATCTTCAAAAATACTTCTTGTAAGCATGCATGTGATATTCAAGTAAGTACTTGACAAGTAGCAACCTTCCAAATTCTCCTTGTAAGACTTATATGCATGTGTCAACATCTAATCTTGTGACAACCCATAATACTCCAAACTTCATATCCTAAGACTTCAATAATTTTTCAATACATGGATGGAAGTATCAAGCTTTATTGGTTGTTTGCAAATGAGGAAAGCATCTTCTCTTGAGACTTTTGTCATTGATTCTAAAAGAGGTAAATGTTGAATTTTGCTCCATGATAATTAGAAATCATCCAAACTTCATAACCCATGACTTTAACCATTTATCTTTTCTTTGATGGAAGTATCTAGCTTTTAGAACCTTGTTGCACCTTAATTGAACTAGTTTGAATCTAGTTAAAACTTAATTGATTCTTGTTACAACCTTGACTAGCTTGGATTAATTACACTTACATACATACAAATGGTACTTAAAAGTAATGGGAGAGCACCTCTTTAATTGGGACTTTAATGACCATTATTAGTATGTTTAAATGACATTATGCAATAAGATAAAAAATATATAACACTTGTGTGTTTAATCTAAATTTGGCTCAAAATGTCATTAAGACGTCATTAGGTGTGATTAGTAAAACTTAACCTCTTTTGGTTCAAAACTCTTTTGAGATCAAAAAGGGCAACTATTATAAGTATGTATAAAAAGGTTTTGTAAATTATAGATGTCTCAAAGTAGTCTAACTTAAAGTGGATGATTTTGGTAACAGAGAAAACTGCGGTCAAGCTGCGGTTGACCGTGTACTTGACCGCATAACATAAATTTGAAAAAGATTGCAGCCGTTGTTACAGGGCATCCACGGTCAGACCCACGGTCGACCGTGGTGCAGCCGCATAGCAAATTTACCAAGTTTAATTATTTATGTATTGGTCTTTTGCTAGAGATAGTGTAGGCTTATGAACTCATGTCGTCTTACATATGATTAAGCACTTATCTTTTTATGTCATCATCAAAACAAAGTGATTAACATTTTAATATTATCATTGGATCATTAACCAACAATAGTGTATCCCTGACTAGTGCTCGAGTATATATGATTATGCACGCTTGAATGTTTAATTTTTGTCGTTAGATAGTTATGATAAATCACGAATTTGATACATATGCGATTGAGATAAGGTATATGATATGCATGTCATTGGAAAGCTGACGAAAAATTAAGAACTTTTCATTTAGAACTCGTGTGATTTCGATGAACGGAGTAAAAGATATGGTCAATTGAATTTTTGTATTATTATTAAAAATGATTATTATTATTATTATTACTATCGTCGTTATTATCGTTGTTATTACTATTATCTAATATTATTATTATTATTATCATTATCGTTATCAATATTATTATTATTATTATTATTGAAAGTATTATTAATATTAAAACTATCATTTTTACTAAAATTATCATTTTAATAGAAATATCATTGTTATTATAAAATATCATTATTATTATCATTTTAGTATTATTATTATTAAAAATTACCATTTTATAATTAATATCATCATTAGTAAATAAATATTGTTATTATTATTATTATTAGTAAAATAATAATAATTATTATTATTTCAAAATAATACAACTTTTAATCATTATTATAATTATCTATAGTATTTAAATATGTGATACAAATATATATTCAGTACACGTAATATAATTGCATTAATAATACATACCACTATATTTTTATGATATTATGTAAACTTTATAAATTTTATTACTTAGGATATATAAAAGTATATTTTTATCATATATATATTTTAATATAAATTTTATTAACAAATGACTTTTATTATTTACTTTGATAAAATTTGATAAATATATTTAAATATATATAAAACAACTATATATAGGTTATATATTAAACACGTATAAATTTTGGAAATAATTTTTAGTCAGATTGACTTTTGTTGACTTTTGCTTGATAATCTCGAGCATTAGGATAGTGATACACTACGACTTGACCTAAATTGTTAGACAGATATTGACAAACATATAAATATATATACTTAATATAGGTTCGTGAATCCGAGGCCAACCCTGCACTTGTTCAGTGCCGTAATATGCATAATTGCTATGAAATACAGTATTGTGAGTTTCATTTGCTCCCTTTTTAAATGATTTTGAAATATATATTTTTGGGACTGAGAATACATGCGCTGTTTTTATAAATTTTTGACGAAATAGACACAAGTACTCAAAACTACATTCCATGGTTGGATTATCGAAATCGAATATCACCCCTTTAGTTTGGTAACCTAAGAATTAGAGAACAGTACCCCTAATTGACGCGAATCCTAAAGATAGATCTATGGGCCTAACAAACCCCATCCGAGGTAAGAATGCTTTAGTACTTCGACTTATTATTATACAGACGAGAGGATTCTATTTTGGGGATATTCTATATGCATCTTGTTAATGTCGGTTACCAGTGTTCACCATATGAATGATTTTACCTTTATGCAGACGAGAGGATTATGCTATGGGAATTATATTTATAAAATGAAAATCTTGTGGGCTATTAAAATTATAGGAATGATCGATTATGATAAACTAATTAACTCACCAACCTTTTAGTTAACACTTTAAAGCATGTTTATTCTCAGGTATTAAAGAAATCTTCCGCTGTGCATTTGCTCATTTTAGAGATATTACTTGGAGTCATTCGTGACATATTTCAAAAGACGTTGCATTCGAGTCATTGAGTTCAACAAGATTATTGTAAAGTCATTGATAGTTTGATATATTTTGTAATGGTATGCATGCCTGTTAACTTTCGATGTAATGAAAGTTTGTCTTTTAAAAACGAATGCAATGTTTGTAAAATATATCATTTAGAGGTCAAATACCTCGCAATGTAATCATATGTTATTGTATTCATCCTTATGGATTAGGATGGTTCGTCTCATGTGGTATCAGAGCTGGTTTAAGCTGTTTAATCGGCTTAATCGTAGAGGGGGTTCTCACAGTATTACTGTGACGAAGCATTGGCTCTTACTTATCGCGGTCCGATTATGGTTGGCTTTGCCGAGAGGCAGGGCTGTAAAATCAGTGTCTCTGAGGTACGCTCAGTGGTCACCAGGCGGTTAGCTCGGAAGGCACTGAGTGGGATGCGTCCCCACACATCTCATGTGGTATCAGAGCGGTGGTCTTAGCGAACCAGGTCTTGCATTAGTGTATCTAACTGATAGTTGTTAGGATGCATTAGTGAGTCTAGACTTCGACCTTAGCTGCATGTCAAAAAGTTTTTCTTATCATTTCTTGTCGGTAATTACATGCTTATCATTCATAGTCTAGACACATCTTACTACATTGATTGCATGAATAGTGTATAGACAAAAAAAATTTGTATCTTAGCATATCTGCTAACTCATATCTTAGCGTATCTGTTACTGTAAACTTCGCCTAGCATATTCCGTAAATTCCTCCGTAATCTATGAAATCTTTTGCTCTATATATAGATATTCTATGTAATTAGAATACCATCCGATAGCCAGAAATCATTTCATATTGAAAAATCCTTTATTCAATCATACAAAATGGAACTCGCCACTAGTTCAAGTTCCTCGGATTCTGATATGGAATTTCACTCGAGCTCCGAAAGCAGTGTAATCGGAATGGATCAACCAATTAACCATCATCTATTTTGGATGAATTGGGGATGGGTTCGTAGCCTCCTCAATCATTGGAGACAAGAAGAAGGTGATCCTTTCCATCCACCACATTGCCCTCTTGGCGAAGAACCTGAAGCACTTACCGGCGAACCTGTTCGAGACACCATTCTCTCTCTCATTTCCAGAATATCTCGGCATGATTATATACTATCTCACATTCTAGATCTTATTCACCCACTCGTCCGAACCACCAATCATCCTAGAGTAATAGAAGAAGTCGGCGAGCTTCGCGCTCGGGTACTGGCTTTAGAGAATATGGTGCAAAGGTTACAAGCACCAGTAGCAACACCGGCATCAATGGTACCACCATCAACAACACCAACAGTACCATTACCACCACCAACAACAACCACATCGCAAACCTCAACTTCACAATCTGTCCCACGAGCATCAACGTCATACGTCCTGTAGATACCAAGGAATACCAACAACAACCAACGATGAAGTATTGATTCATAACTTCATTGGGGAAACATTCTACGGTGATTATATAATTTCTAAAGTTTAGAGATTATCTATCACCGTAAATCGGATGAGTGGATAGAAGATAGGGTAGAAACCCTGACCAGAATAGTGCGTGATTTACAAGCGAGACTTATACAGGCAACACCAGCAGCAGCAGTACCGTCAACATCATCAGTACTAATAGTACTGTTAGCATCACCCGCACCAGCAGCATCTACAACATCACTAGCTCCGTCAACTCTATAATCACCACAGATATCATCACAAATCAACAACAAGTATGTCATATCAACGAGTTATGAAGTATTAACTCATTTCTACTGAAGGATTTATATGTATATCTTATATATATAAATGTTTAAATCATAATAAATATTTTTGTACTAAGCTATTATGTGTGAATCTTAACTACACGGTTAATTCATATTACTAATATGCTATGATGTACATCCTTCGTCAGCAACTTAACCATCGTTAACTACAATCTCTGTTTTAATTCAATGAATTCCATTTCATAATAAATCAAGTGTATTATTCAAATATATGTTTGATTTTACACTTTCATCATCGATGTACTCGAAACTTTTCAGATAACATCATTCGTACCTTGCGAAGTTCACAAGAATTCCACGAACACCGACATTATGCATCAACAAATAACGAAGTATTAATTCATAATTTCAATTACATTGAAGAAATACTCCGTAAAAGTTATGAAATTTCTAAAGTTTTAGGGATTATTCAATTTTAGTTTCAACCGTAAATCAAATGAGTTTAATTTAATATTAACTCATTAAATATATGTTACATCTGAAGAAAATATACACATATATATTTTCATAAAGACTGTAATAAAATTCTTTTGTACAAAATATTAATTGTGAAATTTGTTTTTAACTGGTAGGTAATACCCGAGAGAGATATAAATTCACAATTAATATGTTACATTCTTCGAATCTGATTCAGCGATCACCAACTATACTCACTACTTTCACAACAATATACATTCTTTTATAGAAATCAAAACAACCATTCTCATCCAAATTTGATTACGTATTCTGATTTTGACAAATCAAAATCCAAGTCAAGATTTAACAGAAGACATCACTCTTAGATTCTTACATCTTTCAAAACTATACTTTGACTTCAAAACTTCACTAGAACACTATATGTATATTAACAATTACAATCTGTGTTCAAACCCTTCGAAATTCCTGAAGACACTCGAGATGATGATCCAACCACATGTTACCCGCAGTCTTGTACCTGAAAAACTCTCGAAACCAAAGTCATAGTTTAACACGTATCCGTGTCATACCCTTTGGAATTTATTAGCTAAAATAACTTTTCAATCCCATTTCAAAATAGACAGTTTTGTCACAGCTCTAGCGAGTCAACTTCGACTTCTCAGTTGAAACAGCCTTATAATAACCTTGATATATACATTGCCCTGTATGGCATTGTTATCGGGGAACCGTTTATATTTCATCACATTAGTAGTAAACTTACCAGCAACTGTAATGACCTAGGACCATCCGAAAAATCATTATATTTATCGAAACCTCATCATTTACTCATCCGCATCTTGTAACAAGAATTGTCATGCCAATTACTGGGAATCAGCAATCAGTATTTTGAAATCTCGCAGTATGTCTACGCCAACAGTTATATGTGTACATATAACGTCTATCTTCTAGACTTACATACTTCGAATGTGAAGTTTCTGAAAAACACCCCAATCTACCATTTAGTTCTTCGAATTTTTGGAAAAGCTGAATGAAGCAGCAGAAACTGTATACAACGTAACAGTCAAAAGTTTGATGATAAAGAATAGTGTGTTGGCAAAGCTCAGAAAAAGAGAAGGTTTGGAACTGAAAAACGGATTGAGCAAAGTATGAAGGAGGCTGTGGACAAATCACAAAGACTAAACCTACCTTCAAAGAATCTAAATGATTCAGTGTCTGCTGAAGTCTTTAACGAATACCTTGCTCCTTACTCTAAAATCATTACGAACAATATTCTTCATCATCCTCTGATCTTAAATATTCTAAGATATCATCATATCTTTCATTATAAATATCTTCGATGTTTCTGAAGATATCTTCATAATTATTGTTATCCGAAATCATTTACCACTTCGCGCTATCTGTTTTACATCATAAAAGAAACTATTGAAACCTTCTAGTTTAAAATATGAATGTTTTTGAAGTAGTGTTGGGAACTGAAGCATGAGTTAGTATAATATAATGACACTTGATCAACGTGATTATATTACAGTAGGTCATGCTGAATTTCTAAATGAAATGTGATGATTCACAGATCATAACATCATCATGTGCCATGTTACACGACTCTTGTATTCTACTTAACCTCTAAACGTATCAAGAAAAATATTTTTCTTGATGATTCGGTCTTTTCTGAGGTATTTTGGTAATTTGACAAATCAAGATCGTGTCATTACAATTCCCTTCTTAGAACATTAACTATGTTCATTTCAAAAATCCATACCTATAAATTCTGGACCATTAATCGCTTGACTTGAAGTCGAGAAGAGGAGATAAAAGTATGGAACTTTTTGTGACGACCCGGGAATTTCCGACTAAATTTAAACTTAACCTTTATATGGTTTCGACACGATAAGCAAAGTCTATAAGGTTAAGTCTCAAAAATTTTGAACTGTTTCATATATGCAATTACCATTCGATTGTTCCGACGATTCACGAACAACTATTTGTAAATGGATACATATATATTTAAATATATGAATGTATATATTAATTTGAAATAAAATTTATAACATTATATGAGTTAATTAATTATGTAAATAAAAATAATATATGATATTATTATTAAATTAAATCTATATATATAAAAAGTATATTAAATATGTATTTTGTGATTTTGAAATTATTTAGTAAACGACGATAACGCTTAATTGTCATATTGATCGATAATAATCGAGTTAAAAAGAAACTTATGTAATTTTAAAATAAACGGTGATTCAAAAATGAGTTTTATAAATTTCAGGCGTATTAATAATATATTTAGAAGTTGTTTGTCAAATTTTAAAACTTTTTATATTTTACTTGGGGGTTGGGAGTGAATAATTAATGTAATTTTTATTTAATAGTTAATGATTGAATTTTATACCATAATGACTAAAATAAATAAATATAGTTAAATTACAAATTTGGGATTTTTTCGAAGACTTTTTTATCCGCTACTGATTAACAACGGAGTACGAGATAATACCCATTAATGGACGTCGGCAGAAATATGACAAATATATGGCTGCTAAGGAAGGGATAGTGTTTCTTTTTCTTTATTTGTCTGTACTTACAATTTAATATAAATTATATATATATATATATATATATATATATATATATATATATATATATATATATATATATATATATATATATATATATATATATTATTCATATTCATGTATCAACCCATCTATATCTCTATCATTGCTCGACATGCTTCCATCAATAATCGAAGTCGCTACAGTCATGAATACTACTAACCGAAAAACTTACACCTTTCTTTACACCGCCGATGGTCATGAAGTGGCCGGAAAAAAAAAAAAAGTTGACGATGTAGAAGCAACAAAGCTACAGCTCAATTAATCTTTATAAACCCCAATCTCACCTACAGTTTCTTTTAAAGACAAATGGTCTTTCATTAAAACAAAACCCTTCGATCTCAAACGATATATGTCCGACGTCACCAACCTTCTGTCGAACTCATTATCTGACGAAATACTTTGGTCAATTTCACACACGCTTTCACAAGCTCTAACTTTATCGTTGATTTGCCATAACCATCATCTTCCTTCATGTAAACTCAAAACACAAAACGATATTGATTCAATTTCTTCTAAATTTGATAATAATAACAAAGATGATGGATAACAAAGTTGATGATGATGATTTAAATAAATAAAAAAAAGGTGAAGTATAGGAATGATGTCGATGATGATATGATAAATTATGGTGAAGATGCAGTTTTGATTACGATGACGAAGAGGAGATGAATGAAGATTCACGATGATGTTTGTACAATTTCATTGATGATAATATGTTTAAAAATGGCATGATGATGATGTTGATATTAGATGATGATGTTAAATGGGTATTGTTTGATGAAGAAGACAGCAGACAGATATGAGATAAAGAAGAGCTAACTAATTCAGGAAGCATAGAACAGCTCATTGGTTTGGTGGACGTTTTCTAAACAAGAGGTCCTGAGTTCAATCCTAGCCTGCTGCAAGATTTTCTTTTTATTATTAAACAACAAACTCCTATTGGACTTCCATAATTTAACTGGGTTGCTGCTATTGTTAGGCCAATTTCACGTGGACTAGTGGACATATTATTGCTATTGGACCGAAATTCAGTTGGGCTGAGAGCATGATCTGTTGGCCCGAAAGCTGTTATATATTGTTGGGCTTTAAAAAGAAAAACGGGTTATAATATAGCAGATTCATAATAAATCAGAAAATAATAGATGGAGGGATGGTTTGAACTGTTTTGAGTTAAGTGAGTGGTTGAGGGTTCGAGTCCGGGGAATGGCATTCTATTCTTTTTGAAGCCTATTTTATGTGAGTTAGTAATTTTGCTATCTTATTATTATTTATATTATTTATATTATCATGAGTATTACTAATAGGTAATTACTAAAATCATTATTATAAGTATCATTAATCGATAAATTAATATTTTACAGTTATTATTATAACTATCATTATTAATATCATTAATATAATTATTAACAATAATACCTTATTTAGTAATATTAAGTATTATGATTATTATCATTTTTATCAATATTAAGATAATCGTAGTATTACTAAAATTACTATTTTTAACAAACCAATGATATATACATATATAAAAATACATTTAATACATATAACAACCTTACTAATTTTATATACAAAATGAATATATGAGACGTATAAATATTAGTAATATAAAAATGATATAATTAGTAAATTATATATATATATATATATATATATATATATATATATATATATATATATATATATATATATGTATATATATATATATATATATATATATATATATATATATGTATATATATATATATATATATATATATATATATATATATATATATATATATATATAAACTTATTCGATTATGATTATGTGTATTAATATATATACAAATGATATAGGTTCATGAATCCGAGGCCAACCCTGCATTGTTCAATTTAGTCATATGTATTTTTACTACAAAATACAGTATGATGAGTTTCATTTACCTTTTTACCCCTTATATTTTTGGGCTGAGAATACATGCGCAATTTTTATAAATGTTTTATGAAATAGACACAAGTAATCGAAACTACATTATATGGTTGAATTATCGAAATCGAATATGCCCCTTTTTATTAAGTATGGTAATCTAAGAATTAGGGAACAGACACCCTAATTGACGCGAATCCTAAAGATAGATCTATTGGGCCTAACGAACCCCATCCAAAGTACCGGATGCTTTAGTACTTCGAATTATTTTATATCATGTCCGAAGGGTTTCCCAGAATGATAGGGGATATTCTTATATGTATCTTGTTAATGTCGGTTACCAGGTGTTCAATCCATATGAATGATATATTTGTCTCTATGCATGAGACGTATATTTATGAGAAATGAAAATCTTGTGGTCTATTAAAATGATGGAAATGATTATTTATGTTAAACTAATGAACTCACCAACCTTTTGGTTGACACTTTAAAGCATGTTTATTTTCAGGTATGAAAGAAATCTTCCGCTGTGCATTTGCTCATTTTAGGGATATTACTTGGAGTCATTAATGGCATATTTCAAAAGACATTGCATTCGAGTTGTTGAGTTCATCAAGATTATTATTAAGTTAATTATAGTTAGATATATTATGAAATGGTATGCATGACGTCAATTTTCATTGAAATGAAAGATTGTCTTTTCAAAAACGAATGCAATGTTTGTAAAATGTATCATATAGAGGTCAAGTACCTCGTGATGTTATCAACTGTTGTGAATCGTTTATAATCGATATAGACTTCGTCCGGATGGATTATGAAGGGTCTCTACAGTTGGCATCAGAGCAGTGGTCTTAGCGAACCAGGTCTTGCATTAGTGTGTTTAACTGATAGTTGTTTAGATGCATTAGTGAGTCTGGACTTCGACCGTGTCTGCATGTCAAAAGTTTTGCTTATCATTTCGTGTCGAAAATTACCTGCTCATCATTCTTAGGGAATCATTGGCTTATCATTCTTAGTCTAGACACATTTTACTGCATTGATAACATGAATAGTATATAGACAAAATTCATATCTTAGCGTATCTGTTATTGTTACCTTTGTCTGACAGATTCTGTAGATTCCTCTGTAACTTATGGGATTTTAGTATTATATATGCATATGTAAATTATGTATTGCAGGGTACTAATCTACATCCTATAATCTATTGCTTATCGAAAATCCTTCATCTGATCGTACGAGATGAATCCCTCAACCAGTTCGAATTCCTCGGATTTCGACAGCTATTCACCAGAATGAACCAACCAATCATCCATCCCCAATTCATCTGATGGGTTAATAGTCGACTTAATTAATGGAGACGCTAAGAAGGCGATCCTTTCCACCAACCAAATTTCCCTCTTGGCGAAGAACCTGAAGCACTTACCGGCGAATCTATCCGAAACACCATTTTCAGCCTCATTTCCAGAGTAGTTCGACACGATTATATTCTATCCACAATTCTAAACCTTATTCATCCGCTCGTTCCGAACAACAATCATCCCGGAATAATAGAAGAACTTCGAGAACTTCGCGCTCAAGTAAACAATTGGGAGTATATGGTGCAAAATTTACCAGCTTCAGCAACATCACCGGCACCAACAGTACCCCAACATCAATACCAGTACCACCAACAACCCAAGTTCAACATCACACACCTCACCATCTCATTATGTACCTCGAGCATAATCATCAATCTGCGATTCGTTCTACATCATTTATCTTCGTTTGACATGGCAATTATGTAATCTCTAATGTTTTAGAGATTATATATTCTTGTTCTAATGGTAAATCAAATGATTTTAACATATCCTATTGACTCATTAAATCCATGATTACATCTGAAGGAAATATATATGTATATATGTTTTCATAAAGATTGTAATTAAAAATTCTTTCGTACAAAACTGTTAATGATGAAAATATTTTAACGGGTAGGTAATACCCAAGGAATATTTAGATTTCACATTAATAAGTTACATTGTACATTCTTCGAATCTGATTCAATAGTTATTTACTATCCTACTTACAACCACAGATATACGTATCCGTTCACCGCAGAATAACCATATTCATCCAATTTCATATTTGGATTTTGATTTATCAGAATTCAACAAGTGGCATAATGAAGAAAACATTTGACAAAATAAAAATTTGATAGAAACAAACAAATTAACTACGAAAATTTTTGTTAAGAATCCACGCTAACTGTTCCAGCTAACTGTTCCTAGCTAACTGATTACATTTTATTTATCGCAGTTTGTTTATCGCAATTTAATTATTGCAATTTTATTTATCATCATTTAATTTCTGTTATTTACTTTACGCACTTTATTTATCGTCATTTATTTTCTGTTATTTATTTTACGCACTTTAAATATCGAGACACATATACAAGGTTTTGACATATCATATCGACGCATCTATATATATTATTTGGAATAACCATAGACACTCTATATGCAGTAATGATCGAGTTCTCTATACAGGGTTGAGGTTGATTCTACAATAATATATATAGTTTGAGTTATGATCGAGTCTGAGATATGTACACGGGTCACGATACATTTTAATTAATTCAAATATTATATATTAAACTATATATGAATTATTGCATTGCTAACTGTGGACTATCAACTGAGGACTACCAACATTGGACAATTAAAATGAATTAAAATATTGATTATAACATATGAAACTAAACAATTTTTCAAGTTTTCCACTTGATTTCTTCTTAAACCTTATTTGTATCTTGACGATTACAATATGCATTCAAACCTTTCGTAATTCTTGAAAACACCTGAATCGAGAGGATGAACCAATCACACTTCATCTACGTAAGAAGAGATTGATGCATAGAATTATGCACTAGAAAACTCTTGGAACCTGAGTAAACGTTTAACACGTATCTGTGCTAATTCCTTTAGTATTATTATTATCACCCAAAATAACTTGATAATCTATTTTCAATGTAGTGAATTTTTTCACAGCTCCAGCAAGATAACTTCAACTTTTCGTTCGAAACAACCTTATTATAACCTTGATATATATGCGTGCTCTTTTATTGTGAACGGAGAACCTTTCATATTCTACCATATTACCAGCAGATGTACCAGCAACTTTGATGCTTATTGGTTTAAATCTCTCCGATAAATCATTATATTTATTCATTGAAACCCTATCATATACTCATCCGCATATTGTAACAAGAACTACCATACCAATTATCGGGAATCAACAATCAGTACTTTGAAAACACACAGCATATCTACATCAACAGTTATATGTATAGCATTTATCTTTTCGAATTAGGGTCTTTTATTCTGAAATTCTAAACAGCACTCAGTCTACAAACCAATACTCTGAATGTTGAAAAAGCTGAATGAAGCAACAGAAACTGTAGACAACCGTAAACGACCTTAATCGTCGGAAGTTTAATGATAAAGAATAGTATGTTGGAAAAGCTGGAACTGAAAAACGGATTGAGCTAACCATGAAGGAGACCAAGGATAAATACAAGGACCATACTCTATATTCAAAGAATCCAGATAATTCTGCATCCGTTGAAATCTTTAGAGAATATCTTTCTCCGAAGTCATGTTAAAATCTTGCGAAAAATCTTTCTTCACCAACCATCGAACTTAGAAATTCCAAAATATCATCATCAATATCTTCGATATTTCTGAGGATATTTTCATAAATATTCTCGTCTGAAATTATATACCTCTTCGTGCTTCCTGTGTTTCATTATATTGGAAACTTCTGTATAATCTAAGTTTAATTTATGAATAAATTCTGGAGAAATGTAAAGAAATTGATGCATGAATTAGTATAATATAATGACACTTGATCAACGTGATTATATTACAGTAAGCCATGCTGAGTTTCTAATGAAACGTGATGATTCACAGATCATATCGTCATCACGTGCCATGTTACATAACTCTTTCATTCAAATTAACTTCTGAACATATCAAGAAAATATATTCTTGATAGTCCTATTCTCAGTGATTCTGGTAATTTGACAAGTCAAATTGTGCTATTACCATTTCTTTCTTAGGACATTAACAATGTTCATTCTGAAACTTGTATCTGCGAATTCTGGACCATTACAAGAGATGCCCAATCGCAAGAAGAAGAAACGAAGGGACAAAGCTCCGAAATAGAAATTGGAGTACAAATTGCAGTAAATAGGAGGGAGTATTAACTGGGGATGACAATGATTATAGAAAACAGAAGCAAGGATTTCGAAGTATAAGGGAAAATATAAAGCCCGATAACAACACAAAACTACAAACCGTGTATATCAATGTTTATCGTAACATAAAGACACGGGAGAATTAAAAACACTGTAAACCCCAAGGGCGAGGTAGAAGAAAACAGATTCCTCTGGTGGGAGTTGGAAAAGGAGGATGATTGTTGTGATAGTAAGGCTAAGGACAAGGATCATGACTAGGTTAAGCATTCTTTACAATCTTTTGAATTTGAGAATTGAGTATAGGAATGGTAAAAGTAACGGAACAGAAGAAGTTATTTTATAATGAAATATCTGATAGAGAAATCAAGGCAAATCTTCGCATTTAATTAGAGAGATCCTAAATTCCTGATTTGCCGAAGAATCAAATCTTTTAGATTTAGAAGATTTTCTTTAAATCTCTTGAATTTCGGAATTCAACCAAGACAACGTAAAAAGTTAAGACGCACCTTATTTTCTAATATCAATCGTGACTACGTCAAAAGTTAAATCTCTATCTCAATCTTTTGTGATAGCTTCATTCGTACTCTTCGAATAATCGATTTGTTTTATCCACATTACTCAATGATGATAAAACTCTATTTATCAACTCATATTTGTCATGAAAACCTTTTTATTGTTAGCAATGACGACCTCACTCAAATTTCGGGACAAAATTTCTTTAACGGGTAGGTACTGTGACGACCCGGGAATTTTCGACTAAATTTAAACTTAACCTTTATATGGTTTCGACACGATAAGCAAAGTCTGTAAGGTTAAGTCTCAAAAATTTTGAACTGTTTCATATATGCAATTACCCTTCGATTGTTCTGACGATTCACGAACAACTATTTGTAAATGGATACATATATATTTAAATATATGAATGTATATATTAATTTGAAATAAAATTTATAACATGTAACAACCCTACCCGATAACCGACCATAAACAGTCCAAAAAAAAAAATTTAAACTGCTGCTCAGGTGTGGTGCGCGGCGCGCTCCACTGAAAGTGCGCGGCGCGCACAAGGCGTTCCAGGCTCTGATCAAACTATTTTTAATACACAAAAAGATGGACCACTTCCCGACATTTTTAGACCGCACGCTTTTCACAACAAACTTATATATGTAAAACTAACACGAATCAAACATAAAAATGATGTTTTACAAGCGGGGCCCACACGACCCAAAATACAAGTTTAATACAAGTTTAGCGTTTCGACCACCAAAAAGTTTAAGTTCCAAACTACACAATGAGCATGGCGTTTGGGATTAAACTACCCAACTACCGGTCAAACTCCAAGAGCTACTAAAGCCAAAAGCGTCCCCTAGCATCAAGCGGGATCTCTAGTCCAATACGATGCCCTTACCCTTGTCCAAAACCGAACCTATAAAATGGTAAACAACGAGAGGGTAAGAAAAGCTTAGTGAATGCAATAATTATACGAATACATATATAATTATACCTACTTGCATACACTTACACAAATCGCAAACATGCTAGCAACACAATTAGCTTATCGTCACATTAACAAGCTATAATCTCCAATACCACAAGCTAGCAACAACCGCATAATAATATAACTCGAAATGATATAATATGCTTACAACACAAGTAACCATGGTCGACCAATAGTACAAGGGAACGGCGCTCGCGAAAATGCCATCGGTGTTCATAACATCCATTAGGGCACTTAACACCTCGCACCACTAACCCCTAGGGTGGCACCTTAACACCTCGGCACATCACCCCGAGTGGCATCTTAACACCTCGATGCAACACTCATTATTTTACGGAGTGGTGTCTTAACACCTCGACACTACACTCCTAGGTGGCATCTTAACACCTCGATGCTACACCCGAGTGGCATCTTAACACCTCGATGCTACACTCTTCACGTGAAACGTGGTGTCTTAACACCTCGACACTACACATTTCACGCTACAACAAATAGATACATTATATACATACGCATATAATTATTCCATTCACCTTAACAATTAGATGACGATTTCAACCTCCACAAGCTTCAAAGCAAAGTACCTAATATAATAAGTACTTGATCAACACACAAGCTAAGTGGACTCAATACTAACACTTACACATGAGCATTTAATGACTTAATGTATTAAATCGCCCATTTATACCAAAACCGCCCAATTAAAGTCAAGACCACCACTAATCACTTAAAAGCTAGTGATTAAGGTCCAACAACACCAACTAATACATAATTAAGGTAATTCATACCCATCTTTCCAAACTAGGTCAATTTATTACCCAAATAACCATTTTAAGACAACACACCCATTTCGGGTCATCCACTAACTAACCAACACCCATTTACTAAATAACTAGGTGTGTTAGCAATTAACTCACCAATTAGGGTTCATAACCATCATTTAATACTTTGAAACCCTAGACTAGTCACCAATTAGTATTCAAGACTCAATTTTACCCAAGAACACCCAAAATCACCAATAATGGGTTTTGTGTTCATCATTTACTCAAACCCTAACCCTTACACCAAATCAAAGTAAGGAAAATAAAATTAGAACATACCACAACCACCACAACAAAGCTAGAGATAAGATGAACGACTTTAATGCTTGAACTTTAACCTAAAACAAGCTCCTTCCTCTTGGATTTAAGCTTTCTCTCTCAAAAATCACAATCTCTCTCTAGAATTAAAGTTAAAGTGATAAGGTTGTTGATAATGGAGTAATGGTGCTCCACAAACTGACCTATATGTCCTTAACCCGTCCATAAGTGAATTTACCAAAATGACCATCAAAATATCTGATTTAAAAAGCTGGAACCCGGCTACAGTAAGGGGTGCGCGGCGCGCTCCCTTTAGTGTGCGCGGCGCGCACTAGGCTCAGCTCACTCAGTGACTTCTGTTTAACTGCACAACATCACCCACACTCTATGTAACATAATTACACTGCTGTACAAACTGATTAGGGTCTTACAACTCTCCCCCACTTATTCGGATTGCGTCCTCACAATCCAAGCCGCATGACAAGAGGGAAGATAAACCAACACGAATTCTTCGGGCTCCCAAGTAAACTCGGAACCCTTACTACGACGCCATTGAACTTAAAAAGTCCTAACCTCTTTATGCCTCAACCTTTTGACCTTCTCATCGAGTATGGCAATCGGCTCCTCAATATACTCCAACTTGTTATTTAGCTCAATTTTGTCTAACGGCACCCATGATGAATCATCCGCAAGACACTTACGGAGATGGGAAACATGAAATGTATTTTGAATCCCCGCAAGCTCTTCGGGTAATTCCAAACGATACGCAACTTCACCAACACGAGCTAAAACTTTAAAGGGACCAATAAACCGAGGAGCTAACTTTCCCCGTTTTTGAAATCGAATAATACCCTTCCATGGCGAAACCTTAAGCATCACCATATCACCTTCTTGAAATTCGATCGTTCGTCTACGTTTGTCGGCATACGACTTTTGTCTATCTTGAGCCTTTCTCAAATGTTCTCGAACAATATCAATCTTGTTATTCGTCTCTAAAACCAAATCGGTACTCCCGATTTCTCTTTGACCCACATCTCCCCAACAAATGGGAGTTCGACACCTCTGCCCTTAAAGCATCTCATAAGGTGGCATCCCGATTGTATGATAACTATTATTGTACGAGAATTCCACCAAAGGCAAATGCTCATCCCAACTACCACCGAAGTCAATAATGCACGCCCGTAACATATCTTCCAAAGTTTGATTCGTACGTTCGGTTTGACCGTCTGTTTGAGGATGATACGCCGTGCTCAACTTCAATTGCGTACCCATATCTTCATGAAACTTTTCCCAAAACCAAGATGTAAAACGGGTATCTCGATCCGAAATAATAGATATAGGAACCCCATGTTGAGCGACCACTTCCTTGATAAACAACTTAGCCAAGGTCTCCGACGATATTGCTTCTTTAATGGGAAGAAACAAAGCACTTTTCGTCAACCGATCAACTATTAACCAAATCGAGTCAAATTGGGTTCTCGCCGTCTTAGGTAACTTTGTTATGAAATCCATGGTAATGTACTCCCATTTCCATTTCGGAATTTCTAACGGTTGCAATTTACCATACGGCTTTTGGTGTTCGGCTTTTACTTGCAAACACGTGACGCATTGCTCAACATACTTCACAACATCACGCTTCATGCCCGGCCACCAATAATCTTTCTTCAAATCAAGATACATTTTCGTCGCGCCCGGATGAATGGAATATTTTGACTTATGTGCTTCATCAAGTAGCACTCGTCGGTAATCACCCATCTTAGGCACCCACACCCTTCCTTGGAAAGACAAAAAACCACGCGGACCCATAGTAATAAACTCCGATTGGCCCACGATTCGCTCCGTATGCTTGTTGTGAACATAAGCATCTATTTGAATCTCACCAAGCTTTTCAAGAAAATTGTTGGTAATAATCAAACGTAACGATCCAACTCGTATCGCCGGATGTTGACTCTTTCGACTCAACGCATCCGCGACAACGTTCGCCTTACCCGGATGATAAAGTATCTCACAATCATAGTCTTTCACCACATCCGTCCACCTACGTTGGCGATAATTCAAATCTCGTTGATTAAAGAGATGTTTCAAACTCTTATGATCCGAATAAATCGTACACTTGACACCATACAAGTAATGGCGCCAAATTTTCAACGCATGCACAACCGCCGCCAACTCAAGATCATGAGTCGGATACCTTGTTTCATGTTCCTTTAATTGTCAAGAGGCATAAGCGATGACTTTACCTCTTTGCATTAGAACACACCCGAGACCATTTAAGGAAGCATCACAATAAACCACCATGTCTTCAACACCTTCCGGTAACACTAACACCGGAGCTTGACACAACTTCTCTTTTAACAATTGAAAAGCAATTTCTTGCTCGTTCTCCTAAACAAACCTCGCATTCTTCCTTGTCAATTTCGTCAATGAAGAAGCGAGCTTAGAAAAATCTTGGATAAACCGACGATAATAACCGGCCAATCCGAAAAAACTTCGGATTTCTGTAGGCTTAGTCGGTTGCTTCCAATCCTTCACCGTCTCGATCTTCCCCGGATCTACTTGAATACCGTTTTCGTTCACAATATGACCAAGGAATTGAACTTCCCTTAGCCAAAATTCACATTTGGAGAACTTTGCATACAACTTCTCCTTTCGTAGCGTCTTCAATACTTCACGCAATTGATGTTCATGTTCGTTCATACTTTTCGAGTAGACTAGTATGTCGTCAATGAACACTATTACCAACTTGTCCAACATAGGTTGGCACACTCGGTTCATAAGATCCATGAATGCCGCCGGTGCATTCGTAAGACCGAAAGGCATCACAACAAACTCAAAATGCCCATAACGCGTTCGAAAAGCCGTTTTCTCTATGTCTTCCTCACGGACCCGCATTTGGTGATAGCCGGATCGTAGGTCGATCTTAGAGAAATACGTTGCACCTTGAAGTTGATCAAATAAATCGTCAATCCTAGGTAATGGATAACGATTCTTGATCGTCACTTTATTCAACTCACGGTAATCAATGCACATACGCATACTACCATCTTTCTTCTTCACAAATAACACCGGAGCGCCCCATGGCGAAGCACTCGGTCGAATAAAATCCTTCTCGAGCAACTCTTGGGTTTGATTTAACAACTCTTGCATTTCCATTGGTGCTAAACGATAAGGAGTTTTAGCAATGGGAGTAGCTCCCGGAACCAACTCAATACGAAACTCAACTTGTCTTTCCGCCGGAACACCCGGTAATTCGTCCGGAAAAACGTCTTCGAATTCACTAACAATCGGAATTTCACGAATAGGTGGTGGCTCATTACGAGTATCAACAACATGAGCAAGGAAAGCCATGCCACCACTAACAACAAAACGACGTGCCCGTGCAAAAGTGCATATCGGCACCGGTCTCCTTCACTTATCACCATGAATAATTAACTCTCCCCCACTTAGGGTCTTCACACGAATAAACTTATCATGGCATGCAATATCAGCTCTATAACGATCGAGCAAATCCATACCAACGACAATATCAAAGTCGCCCAAGGTCATTGGAATAAAATCAATTTTAAAGGTTTCGGCACCAAAAACAACATCACAATTTTCACACACATCAACCACTAGCACCGTCTTGCCGTCCGCTATTTCGACTTCTATCGGACGACTTAACTTAGCTAACGGTCTATTAAGTTTAGGCACGAATTTAGGAGACACAAACGACAAATTTGCACCGCTATCGAAAAGAATCCTTGCCGGATTAGAATTAACCATGAAAGTACCTGAGACAACTTCGTTCGATTGTTTGGCTTCATCATTAGTCATCAAGTAGTTGCGACCCCTAGCCGTACCTGCCGCCCTCTCTAACCGCTTCACATTGTCGTTTCGCAAGTCAGGACACTCCGGCTTCTTATGCCCCTCTTTGCCGCAATTAAAACAAGTGACCTTGTTTCCGGGAGATGGTTTCGGACACTCACGAGCCATATGACCCGGTTGCCCACAATTGTAGCACGTATAAGAAAACCCACCGGTAGTGCCCTTCTTTACACTATTGACACTTTCGGCCCCCCTCTTGCTCTTGCTCTTCTTGCTTGAGGCGTTAGAGTAACTAAAACCTTCAAACTTTCTTTTGGAAAACATGAAATCACTCTTTCTTGGAACCTCCGGCTCAAAACCCCGAGCCAACTCGAACAATTCATCAAAAGACTTAGCCATACCTCGACTAATCTTCCCCTTGTACTCATCATTCAAAGTACGGTAGAAATCCTTCATGAGCTTATGATCATCACCAACATATTCCGGGCAAAAATGAGCCTTTGCCAAGAATGTAGACTTGAGGGTAACCAAATCCATGGAACCTTGTTGCAAATGGTGCAACTCATCCCGGATTCTATCGAGGTCGGAAGAAGTTCGGTATTCTTTGAAAAACTCTTTCTTGAACTCTTCCCAAGTCAAGCCCATACATTGTTCTTCGCCATATAAGTTGATCTTATCGTCCCACCACAACTTAGCTTCCTCCCGCAACATGCTTGAACCAAACCTTGTTTTCTTCTCAGGAGGGCATTTCGAGGTACGGAAAGCTCCCTCGATATCGGAGATCCAACATGTACTCTTCAAAGGATCTCGCACCCCATTAAACATCGGGGGTTGAGTGTCCTTGAAATTCTTATAATAGAAGTCCCGCCTTCCTTCACCTCCTTCACCACGAGGATAAAGGTTTCTAGCATCAAGGGCCTCTTCGATAGTGGCCTTCATTCGTTCATTTATCAAATCGGTCACTTGCCCATCGACCGAATCTTGGAAGACTTTTCGGAAGTCCTTAAGAAAATCCACTTTTAACTTTTTAAAGACGGCCTGAACCTTGGCCGAAAACTCAGCGTCCTCGCTTGTACTTCCGTTATCATGATCGGGACCGTTTCTCATCTTCATTCTATAAAACGAAATAGGTTAAACCACAAAAACGAAAGGACAATTACATATGTATATACATATATGCCACACTACTCCATCTCGCTCAACAATCGTCGTACATTGCTTGTTTAACCCGATTTGCACTCGTAGTAATGGTAGCTAGTCATTACTACGCGAGCACGTCGCGCTAACTCGCTAGTACAACGTCCATCTCGCTTGATGATTGCTAAACACAACACAAACAAATAGCGCATGATTAATTCACATAAACCTATGCACAAACCAATCCCGATCCGACCCAAAGTCCTACAAGTCCCGCATAACGCACACACAAAAAGTCTAAGTCTAGGCGCCTATCTCAAGTCACCTAAATCCCTTAGACCATGCTCTGATACCACTTGTAACAACCCAACCCGATAACCGATCATAAACAGTCCCAAAAAAAAATTTAAACTGCTGCTCAGGTGTGGTGCGCGGCACGCTCCGCTGAAAGTGCGCGGCGCGCACAAGGCGTTCCAGGCTCTGATCAAACTATTT
This sequence comes from Rutidosis leptorrhynchoides, assembly GCF_046630445.1. Classification (NCBI taxonomy): domain Eukaryota; kingdom Viridiplantae; phylum Streptophyta; class Magnoliopsida; order Asterales; family Asteraceae; genus Rutidosis; species Rutidosis leptorrhynchoides. The sequence continues at coordinate 298,776,169 of NC_092337.1, forward strand.
TTAATACACAAAAAGATGGACCACTTCCCGACATTTTTAGACCGCACGCTTTTCACAACAAACTTATATATGTAAAACTAACACGAATCAAACATAAAAATGATGTTTTACAAGCGGGGCCCACACAACCCAAAATACAAGTTTAATACAAGTTTAGAGTTTCGACCACCAAAAAGTTTAAGTTCCAAACTACACAATGAGCATGGCGTTTGGGATTAAACTACCCAACTACCGGTCAAACTCCAAGAGCTACTAAAGCCAAAAGCGTCCCCTAGCATCAAGCGGGATCTCTAGTCCAATACGATGCCCTTACCCTTGTCAAAAACCGAACCTATAAAATGGTAAACAACGAGAGGGTAAGCAAAGCTTAGTGAATGCAATAATTATACGAATACATATATAATTATACCTACTTGCATACACTTACACAAACCGCTAACATGCTAGCAACACAATTAGCTTATCGTCACATTAACAAGCTATAATCTCCAATACCACCAGCCATCAACAACCGCATAATAATATAACTCGAAATGATATAATATGCTTACAACACAAGTAACCATGGTCGACCAATAGTACAAGGGAACGGCGCTCGCAAAAACGCCATCGGTGTTCATAACATCCATTAGGGCACTTAACACCTTGCACCACTAACCCCTAGGGTGGCACCTTAACACCTCGGCACATCACCCCGAGTGGCATCTTAACACCTCGATGCAACACTCATTATTTTACGGAGTGGTGTCTTAACACCTCGACACTACACTCCTAGGTGGCATCTTAACACCTCGATGCTACAACCGAGTGGCATCTTAACACCTCGACACTACACATTTCACGCTACAACAAATAGATACATTATATACATACGCATATAATTATTCCACTCACCTTAACAATTAGATGACGATTTCAACCTCCACAAGCTTCAAAGCAAAGTACCTAATATAATAAGTACTTGATCAACACACAAGCTAAGTGGACTCAATACTAACACTTACACATGAGCATTTAATGACTTAATGTATTAAATCGCCCATTTATACCAAAACCGCCCAATTAAAGTCAAGACCACCACTAATCACTTAAAAGCTAGTGATTAAGATCCAACAACACCAACTAATACATAATTAAGGTAATTCATACCCATCTTTCCAAACTAGGTCAATTTATTACCCAAATAACCATTTTAAGACAACACACCCATTTCGGGTCATCCACTAACTAACCAACACCCATTTACTAAATAACTAGGTGTGTTAGCAATTAACTCACCAATTAGGGTTCATAACCATCATTTAATACTTTGAAACCCTAGACTAGTCACCAATTAGTATTCAAGACTCAATTTTACCCAAGAACACCCAAAATCACCAATAATGGGTTTTGTGTTCATCATTTACTCAAACCCTAACCCTTACACTAAATCAAAGTAAGGAAAATAAAATTAGAACATACCACAACCACCACAACGAAGCTAGAGATAAGATGAATGACTTTAATGCTTGAACTTTAATCCAAAACAAGCTCCTTCCTCTTGGATTTAAGCTTTCTCTCTCAAAAATCACAATCTCTCTCTAGAATTAAAGTTAAAGTGATAAGGTTATTGATAATGGAGTAATGGTGCTCCACAAACTGACCTATCCGTCCTTAACCCGTCCATAAGTGAATTTACCAAAATGCCCATCAAAATATCTGATTTAAAAAGCTGGAACCCGGCTACAGTAAGGGGTGCGCGGCGCGCTCCCTTTAGTGTGCGCAGCGCGCACTAGGCTCAGCTCACTCAGTGACTTCTGTTTAACTGCACAACATCACCCACACTCTATGTAACATAATTACACTGCTGTACAAACTGATTAGGGTCTTACAACTCTCCCCCACTTATTCGGATTGCGTCCTCACAATCCAAGCCGCATGACAAGAGGGAAGATAAACCAACACGAATTCTTCGGGCTCCCAAGTAAACTCGGAACCCTTACTACGACGCCATTGAACTTTAAAAGTCCTAACCTCTTTATGCCTCAACCTTTTGACCTTCTCATCGAGTATGGCAATCGGCTCCTCAATATACTCCAACTTGTTATTTAGCTCAATTTCGTCTAACGGCACCCATGATGAATCATCCGCAAGACACTTACGGAGATGGGAAACATGAAATGTATTATGAATCCCCGCAAGCTCTTCGGGTAATTCCAAACGATACACATCTTCACCAACACAAGCTAAAACTTTAAAGGGACCAATAAACCGAGGAGCTAACTTTCCCCATTTTCGAAATCGAATAATCCCCTTCCATGGCGAAACCATAAGCATCACCATATCGCCTTTTTGAAATTCGATCGTTCGTCTACGTTTGTCGGCATACAACTTTTGTCTATCTTGAGCCTTTCTCAAATGTTCCCGAACAATATCAATCTTGTTATTCATCTCTAAAACCAAATCGGTACTCCCGATTTCTCTTTGACCCACTTCTCCCCAACAAATGGGAGTTCGACACCTCCGCCCGTAAAGCATCTCATAAGGTGGCATCCCGATACTAGTATGATAACTATTATTGTACGAGAATTCCACCAAAGGCAAATGCTCATCCCAACTACCACCGAAGTCAATAATGCACGCCCGTAACATATCTTCCAAAGTTTGATTCGTACGTTTGGTTTGACCGTCCGTTTGAGGATGATACGCTGTGCTCAACTTCAATTGCGTACCCATATCTTCATGAAACTTTTCCCAAAACCGAGATGTAAAACGGGTATCTCGATCCGAAATAATAGATATAGGAACCCCATGTCGAGCGACCACTTCCTTGATAAACAACTTAGCCAAGGTCTCCGATGATATCGCTTCTTTAATGGGAAGAAACAAAGCACTTTTCGTCAACCGATCAACTATTACCCAAATCGAGTCAAATTGGGTTCTCGCCGTCTTAGGTAACTTTGTTATGAAATCCATGGTAATGTGCTCCCATTTCCATTTCGGAATTTCTAACAGTTGCAATTTACCATATGGCTTTTGGTGTTCGGCTTTTACTTGCAAACACGTGACGCATTGCTCAACATACTTCACAACATCACGCTTCATGCCCGGCCACCAATAATCTTTCTTCAAGTCAAGATACATTTTCATCGCGCCCGGACGAATGGAATATTTTGACTTATGTGCTTGGAAAGACAACAAACCACGCGGCCCCATAGTAATAAACTCCTATTAGCCCACGATTTGCTCCGTATGCTTGTTGTGAACATAAGCTTCTATTTGAATCTCACCAAGCTTTTCAAGAAAATCGTTGGTAATAATCAAACGTAACGATCCAACTCGTATCGCCGGATGTTGACTCTTTCGACTCAACGCATCCGCGACAACGTTCGCCTTACCCGGATGATAAAGTATCTCACAATCATAGTCTTTCACCACATCCATCCACCTACGTTGGCGATAATTCAAATCTCGTTGATTAAAGAGATGTTTCAAACTCTTATGATCCGAATAAATCGTACACTTGACACCATACAAGTAATGGCGCCAAATTTTCAACGCATGCACAACCGCCGCCAACTCAAGATCATGAGTCGGATACCTTGTTTCATGTTCCTTTAATTGTCGAGAGGCATAAGCGATGCCTTTACCTCTTTGCATTAGAACACACCCGAGACCATTTAAGGAAGCATCACAATAAACCAGCATGTCTTCAACACCTTCCGGTAATACTAACACCGGAGCTTGACACAACTTCTCTTTTAACAATTGAAAAGCAATTTCTTGCTCGTTCTCCCAAACAAACCTCGCATTCTTCCTTGTCAATTTCGTCAATGAAGAAGCGATCTTAGAAAAATCTTGGATAAACCGACGATAATAACCGGCCAATCCGAGAAAACTTTGGATTTCCGTAGGCGTAGTCGGTTGCTTCCAATCCTTCACTGTCTCGATCTTCCCCGGATCTACTTGAATACCGTTTTCGTTCACAATATGACCAAGGAATTGAACTTCCCTTAGCCAAAATTCACATTTGGAGAACTTTGCATACAACTTCTCCTTTCGTAGCGTCTTCAATACTTCACGCAATTGATGTTCATGTTCGTTCATACTTTTCGAGTAGACTTGTATGTCGTCAATGAACACTATTACCGACTTGTCCAATATAGGTTGGCACACTCGGTTCATAAGATACATAAATGCCGCCGGTGCATTCGTAAGACCGAAAGGCATCACAACAAACTCAAAATGCCCATAACGCGTTCTAAAAGCCGTTTTCTCTATGTCTTCCTCACGGACTCGCATTTGGTGATAGCCGGACCATAGGTCGATCTTAGAGAAATACGTTGCACCTTGAAGTTGATCAAATAAATCATCAATCCAAGGTAATGGATAACGATTCTTGATCGTCACTTTATTCAACTCACGGTAATCAATGCACATACGCATACTACCATCTTTCTTCTTCACAAATAACACTGGAGCGCCCCATGGTGAAGCACTCGGTCGAATAAAACCCTTCTCGAGCAACTCTTGGGTTTGATTTAACAACTCTTGCATTTCCGTTAGTGCTAAACGATAAGGAGTTTTAGCAATGGGAGTAGCTCCCGGAACCAACTCAATACGAAACTCAACTTGTCTTTCCGCCGGAACACCCGGTAATTCGTCCGGAAAAATGTCTTCGAATTCACTAACAATCGGAATTTCACGAATAGGTGGTGGCTCATTACGAGTATCAACAACATGAGCAAGGAAAGCCATGCCACCACTAACAACAAAACGACGTGCCCGTGCAAAAGTGCATATCGGCACCGGTCTCCTTCGCTTATCACCATGAATAATTAACTCTCCCCCACTTAGGGTCTTCACACGAATAAACTTATAATGGCATGCAATATCGGCTCTATAACGATCGAGCCAATCCATACCAACGACAATATCAAAGTCGCCCAAGGTCATTGGAATAAAATCAATTTTAAAGGTTTCGGCACCAAAAACAACATCACAATTTTCACACACATCAACCACTAGCACCGTCTTGCTGTCTGCTATTTCGACTTCTATCGGACGACTTAACTTAGCTAACGGTCTATTAAGTTTAGGCACGAATTTAGGAGACACAAACGACAAATTTGCACCGCTATCGAAAAGAATCCTTGCCGGATTAGAATTAACCATGAAAGTACCTAAGAAAACTTCGTTCGATTGTTTGGCTTCATCATTAGTCATCAAGTAGTTGCGACCCCTAGCCGTACCCGCCGCCCTCTCTAACCGCTTCACATTGTCGTTTCGCAAGTCGGGACACTCCGGCTTCTTATGCCCCTCTTTGCTGCAATAAAAACAAGTGACCTTGTTTCCGGAAGATGGTTTCGGACACTCACGAGCCATATGACCCGGTTGCCCACAATTGTAGCACGTATAAGAAAACCCACCGGTAGTGCCCTTCTTTGCACTATTGACACTTTCGGCCCCCCTCTTGCTCTTGCTCTTCTTGCTTGAGGCGTTAGAGTAACTAAAACCTTCAAACTTTCTTTTGGAAAACATGAAATCACTCTTTCTTGGAACCTTCGGCTCAAAACCCCGAGCCAACTCGAACAATTCATCAAAAGACTTAGCCATACCCCGACTAATCTTCCCCTTGTACTCATCATTCAAAGTACGGTAGAAATCCTTTATGAGCTTATGATCATCACCAACATATTCTGGGCAAAAATGAGTCTTTGCCAAGAATGTAGACTTGAGGGTAATCAAATCCATGGAACCTTGTTGCAAATGGTGCAACTCGTCCCGGATTCTATCGAGGTCGGAAGAAGTTCGGTATTCTTTGAAAAACTCTTTCTTGATATTATTATTAAATTAAATCTATATATATAAAAAGTATATTAAATATGTATTTTGTGATTTCGAAATTATTTAGTAAACAACGATAACGCTTAATTGTCATATTGATCGATAATAATCGAGTTAAAAAGAAACTTATGTAATTTTAAAATAAACGGTGATTTGAAAATGAGTTTTATAAATTTCAGGCGTATTAATAATATATTTAGAAATTGTTTGTCAAATTTTAAAACTTTTTATATTTTACTTGAGGGTTGGGAGTGAATAATTAATGTAATTTTTATTTAATAGTTAATGACCGAATTTTATACCATAATGACTAAAATAAATAAATATAGTTAAATTACAAATTTGGGATTTTTTTAAAGACTTTTTTATCCGCTACTGATTAACAACGGAGTACGAGATAATACCCATTAATGGACGTCGGCAGAAATATGACAAATATATGGCTGCTAAGGAAGGGATAGTGTTTCTTTTTCTGTATTTGTCTGTACTTACAATATATATATATATATATATATATATATATATATATATATATATATATATATTTTATTCATATTCATGTATCAACCCATCTATATCTCTATCATTGCTCGAGATGCTTCCATCAATAATTGAAGTCGCTACAGTCATGAATACTACTAACCGAAAAACTTACACCTTTCTTTACACCGCCGATGGTCATGAAGTGGCCGGAAAAAGAAAAAAAAAGTTGACGATGTAGAAGCAACAAAGCTACAGCTCAATTAATCTTTATAAACCCCAATCTCACCTACAGTTTCTTTTAAAGACAAATGGTCTTTCATTAAAACAAAACCCTTCGATCTCAAACGACATATGTCCGACGTCACCAACCTTCTGTCGAACTCGTTATCCAACAAAATACTTTGGTCAATTTCACACACGCTTTCACAAGCTCTAACTTTATCGTTAATTTGCCATAACCATCATCTTCCTTCAGGTAAACTCAAAACACAAAACGATATTGATTCAATTTCTTCTAAATTCGATAATAATAACAAAGATGATGGATAACAAAGTTGATGATGATGATTTAAATAAATAAAAAATAGGTGAAGTATAGGAATGATGTCGATGATGATATGATAAATTATGGTGAAGATGCAGTTTTGATTACGATGACGAAGAGGAGATGAATGAAGATTCACGATGATGTTTATACAATTTCATTGATGATGATATGTTTAAAAATGGCACGATGATGATGTTGATATTAGATGATGATGTTAAATGGGTATTGTTTGATGAAGAAGACAGCAGACAGATATGAGATAAAGAAATTTAGTGAGCTAACTAATTCAGGAAGCATGGAACAACTCATTGGTTTGGTGGACGTTTTCTAAACAAGAGGTCCTGAGTTCAATCCTAGCCTGCTGCAAGATTTTCTTTTTATTATTAAACAACAAACTCCTATTGGACTTCCATAATTTAACTGGGCTGCTGCTATTGTTGGGCCAGTTTCACGTTGACTAGTGGACTTATTATTACGGTTGGACCGAAATTCAGTTGGGCCGAGAGCATGATCTGTTGACCCGAAAGCTGTTATATATTGTTGGGTTTGAAAAAGAAAAACGGGTTATAATATAGCAGATTCGTAATAAATCAGAAAATAATAGATGGAGGGATGGTTTGAACTGTTTTGAGTTAAGTGAGTGGTTGAGGGTTCGAGTCCGGGGAATGGCATTCTATTCTTTTTGAAGCCTATTTTATGTGAGTTAGTAATTTTGTTATCTTATTATTATTTATATTATTTATATTATCATGAGTATTACTAATAGGTAAATACTAAAATCATTATTATAAGTATCATTAATCGATAAATTAATATTTTACAGTTATTATTATAACTATCATTATTAATATCATTAATATAATTATTAACAATAATACCTTATTTAGTAATATTAAGTATTATGATTATTATCATTTTTATCAATATTAAGATAATCGTAGTATTAGTAAAATTACTATTTTTAACAAACCAATGATATATACATATATAAAAATACATTTAATACATATAACAACCTTACTAATTTTATATACAAAATGAATATATGAGACGTATAAATATTATTAATATAAAAATGATATAATTAGTAAATTATATATATATATATATATATATATATATATATATATATATATATATATATATATATATATATATATAAACTTATTCGATTATGATTATGTGTATTAATATATATACAAATGATATAGGTTCGTGAATCCGAGGCCTACCCTGCATTGTTCAATTTAGTCATATGTATTTTTACTACAAAATACAATATGGTGAGTTTCATTTGCCTTTTTACCCCTTATATTTTTGGGCTGAGAATACATGCGCAATTTTTATAAATGTTTTATGAAATAGACACAAGTAATCGAAACTACATTATATGGTTGAATTATCGAAATCGAATATGCCCCTTTTTATTAAGTTTGGTAATCTAAGAATTAGGGAACAGACACCCTAATTGACGCGAATCCTAAAGATACATCTATTGGGCCTAACGAACCCCATACAAAGTACCAGATGCTTTAGTACTTCGAATTATTTTATATCATGTCCGAAGGGTTTCCCGAAATGATAGGGGATATTCTTATATGCATCTTGTTAATGTCGGTTACCAGGTGTTCAATCCATATGAATGATATATTTGTCTCTATGCATGAGACGTATATTTATGAGAAATGAAAATCTTGTGGTCTATTAAAATGATGGAAATGATTATTTATGTTAAACTAATGAACTCACCAACCTTTTGGTTGACACTTTAAAGCATGTTTATTCTCAGGTATGAAAGAAATCTTCCGCTGTGCATTTGCTCATTTTAGGAATATTACTTGGAGTCATTAATGGCATATTTCAAAAGACGTTGCATTCGAGTTGTTGAGTTCATCAAGATTATTATTAAGTTAATTATAGTTAGATATATTATGAAATGGTATGCATGACGTCAATTTTCGTTGAAATGAAAGATTGTCTTTTCAAAAACGAATGCAATGTTTGTAAAATGTATCATATAGAGGTCAAGTACCTCGCGATGTAATCAACTGTTGTGAATCGTTTATAATCGATATGGACTTCGTTCGGATGGATTAGGAAGGGTCTCTACACTTTTGAATATAAAAGAAAACATAAAGCTCGACAACAACACATAAATTACAAATCGTGCATATCAATACGTATCACCACGTAAAGGCACAGGAGAATTAAAATTAATATAACCCCAAGGAAATAGTAAAAATAAATAAAGTCCTCCGGTGATAGATGAAAAAGAAGAATGACAGATATAAAAGTTAGGAGTATATCAAGAATCAGTACTGGATGGAGCATATTAACGAATGCTTTAAAATATGAAGAAACAATAGACGGTGTGAGTTGTAAGGAAACAAAGGGGGTGGATTTATAGTAAAATATCTGACAGAGCAATCAAAACAGATGATCGTATTTAAAGCGGATCCTATTTTCCTTAATTACCAAAGAATCAAATCTTATTACGAAGATTTTCTCCAATTCTCTTGAACTTGGAAATCAATCCTATCTACGTCAAAAGATATGACGAATCTACACCTACTCATTTCACTCTTTTGTGATAGCTTCACTCGTACTCTTCACAAAATCAAATGGTTTTATCCATATTACTCAATGATGATAAAACTCCATTTATCAACTCATATTTGTCATGAAAACATTCTTATTGTTATCCATGACGACCTCGATCAAATTTCGGGGACGAAATTTCTTTAACGGGTAGGTACTGTGACAATCCGGAAATTTCTGTTTGAATTTAAACTTTATCTTTATATTATTCTGACACGATAAGCAAAGTTTGTTAAGTTAAACCTCAAGAATATTAAACTATGTTCATACATTCATTTAACCTCGACCAAATCTCGACGATTCACGAACCATTATATAAATGGATATGATTACATATGTAACATCCCGCCTTTTTCCGTTTACTTTTCCGTTTAACTATTTAAATCCCGTTATATGTTTATAACATCTCCCGTTAATACGTGTTTTAAAAATATCTCGTCTAGGTAATTCACGCACCCGCAACCGAACTTGAGGGACTAGTTTCGCCAAAATGCCAAAGAGGTGACTAGCCTTTGACTAGTCAACCCCCACCCCCATCTTTTCTTTTTCATTTTCCCTTTTCTTCTTCTACTTCCATATTTTCTCTCAATTTCTCAAACAAGGAATCATCATCTAAATCCAAGCTAGCGGGTGTCTTGCAAAACAAATTACATATTTGAAATCCTTGCAACTTCCTCTTCGATTCCATACCGACTTCATCAAGTTTGGGTAACTTTCTAAAATCACTAGATTTTGTGTTCTTGATATTTTTGAACTTATAAAGTTGTTAATTAGTGTCTATGGCTCAAGTCTAACATGAATATATGATTTATATGCTCGATTTCATTATTTGAAGTAACTAGCTTGAGTATGAACTTTGGTGTGTTTGATTTGGTGATTTGGTTGTTTGAATGTTGTTAAATGTTATAAATGCATGTATTAAATGTGTTCCTAGTATCACTAGCTACAAATTGATGTGTAGGTTGCTTGAGAAAACTCCATAAACTTGATTAGTGATTTTGGTGAATTCGGGTTAGGGTTTGATAAGCTTGAAATGAATATTTGATGCATTGAATGACATGAATTGTAGTTAGTAAGTAGTTAGTTGTATTGTATGCTCGATTACCTACAAAACGGCATGTTATATGTATGCATTAAATGCCCGAATCATAAATGTGCACTTATCAAATTTGTGTATTAAATGTGTGCATTAATTGATCATTTACTTTGGAAAGCCGATTGTTACAAATAACATTTTTGGTTGGTGAAATGTATTTAGTTGTGTTCTTTGTCAAATTACCTTTCTAACGATATAAGATACGAGTTCTAAGTATTAGCGGTTTGCGAGTTATGCTTGAAAGTGTTTGGAATTGAGACTTGGACATTTGAGACTGACCAGGTACCAGTTCCCGTGTATTGTCGCGGCGCGACAATTTGGGGCCGCGGCGCGGCCTAAGCTGTGTCCAGTTTCTGACCTCTTTGGTCAAAATACGAAAAATGTTTGGCACACTATGGACCTCCGATTCACATGAGACTTGTTCTAACATGCACAATATAGTTCGGGACCCGACCCGAACGTGTTGACTTTCGTTGACTTTGACCGACCAAAGTTTGACTTTTTGTCAAACTTAACCAAATGATTATGCAACCTTCCTAACTTGTTTCTGTACTTGTATCTTGCATGAAACTTGACAATTTGATTCATATGCTACATAATCGAGTCGTAACGAGCCATAGGACTAATTAAACATCTTTGACCTATCGTGTTTACCGTTATTGATACGACCTATTGGTTTAGGTCAAGACTAGCACTATCCTTCGCACACGTTACTTTGTGAAGTACTTTTCATACGTGCACTTAAGGTGAGATCATAGTCCCATCCTTCAAACAACTTTTATGCTTTAAACTATGGGATGAGAAACATATACGTATCATACTTTTACACTTTGAACACAAGTACGAAAACGAACATTCCACGTACGGGTTTGAACAAAAAGCCTCAATTCAATTATCATTAGTTACACTTGCAGGGTGTAAACGTGAACTTATATTATGTGATCACATGGGCTTGACGAGCCTCATTCGGACGGTTCGCTACCGTTAGCGGATGAAATATATTTTCGGGTCTAGTGTATGTTCTAACACTACGTGAAGGGTGCAAAACAGTTAAGTTTGATAATTGGGTGCCCGCGAAACAAATAACAACTTTGGAATGCAAATGATTTAGATAATCATATTATATTAAATCTTGTGGTTCAAATGCAACGTTTACTAAAACACCTATGATTTCACCAACGTTTTCGTTGACAGTTTTCTATATGTTTTCTCAGGTCCTTGAAAGCTACTTGATACATGCTTCCGCACTCTTTTTGATACTTGCTTGGATGTCGAGTATACATGCATAGATGGAGCGTCTTTTGACTACTTTAAATTGTGTCGCATAGGTTTCATTCGTACGTTAAACATTGTAATGTAACTAGTCTTTCGAACTACATTTGTAAACTTGAATCATCCTTTTTCTTAAAATAAATGCGACATATTTTGGTCAAAAGTCATAATAAAGACTTATGACCACGCAACGGGACCGAAGTAGTCGGCGCCGTCAAACATGATTTGATCGGGTCGCTACATATGGTATCAGAGCGTTGGTTGTAGGGATTTAGAGTTCATTGGTGTCAACCCAAAGTCATAGGGTACATTGGTGAGTCTAGACTACAACCGGCATATAGACTTGAAGTAGGAATTACTTGACTATATGTGCATTTATACTCGAACGCTTCTACTCATATCTACTCTTATTTCATCTAAATCTCACGTTGTTTAATTTGATTGACACGCCACCTTGACTATATGAAATAATGTCGAATGCACATATGAATCAGGGTAATATAATTTCCGGGATTATATTACGGTGACTCATATGAACGTTCCGACATTATGACATAAAGAATTTAAGGCGAGTCAAGGAAAATTTTCTCTCTATCTTTATTCCATATCACGGTTAGTATTATTTAGAATACTAACCAACGATATTCTTTTGTTTTGAAGGAACAATGCCTCCTCGTCGTGCACCACGCCGTGAAACACCCGAACAAGCTCTACAACGCATGATAGCCACCGCCGTAGATGCGGCCATGGCCGGTCACTCATCCAACAACAATAACAATAATAATAACAACAACCAAAACAACAACAACAACAACAACAACAATGGAGCCGGTAACTCAAACGAGGGATGCTCCTATAAAGCCTTCATGGGGTGCAAACCTCACACTTTTGATGGAACCGGGGGACCGGTTGTGCTCACCCGATGGCTTGAGCAAACGGAAGCCGTCTTTAGCATAAGTGGTTGTCGGGACCAAGACAAGGTCAAATACTCCACTCACACTTTCGCCGGTGTCGCTCTTACATGGTGGAATACTTATGTACAATCGGTGGGTACCGATGAAGCTCACGACCTCTCTTGGGCCGATTTAAGGGAAAAGATGGTCATCGAATATTTCCCTCGCGAAGAAACCCGAAAGCTCGAACAAGAGCTAAGAACCTTGGAGGCGGTCGGAAACGATCTCAATGCCTATAATCAACGATTCGCCGAACTATCCTTGACGTGCCCAAACCTCGTGAACCCCGAATCTCAAAGGGTCGAACTTTATATGTATGGTCTTCCAAAGAGCATCAAACAAGGGGTGATGTCATCCAAACCCGCTAACCTACAACAAGCTTTGAACATGGCCCGCCAATTGATCGAAACGGTTGATGAAATCGTAGTACCGGCGCCTAAAGCCGAGGACAAGTCGGGTAACAACAAAAGAAAATGGGAAGCCCCTCAATCAAGCAACAACTACAACAACAACTTCACCAAAAAGCCTTTCACCTCCGACGCCAAGAAAAGTTATGGCGGAAATAAACCCTTTTGCAACAAATGCCACAAACACCACTATGGTGAATGTAGCAATCTATTTTGCCACCGGTGCCAAAGGGGTGGTCATGTGGCCAACGATTGTAGAAGTGCCGCCCCCGTCGCTCAAAAGGTGCCCAATGCACCAAAATCGGGTACTTGTTATGAATGTGGCCAAACGGGTCATTTTAGAAATGCATGTCCGAAGAAGAAAGCCAACCCCAACACACGCGTCCGTGCTTTCAACATCAACACCGAGGAAGCCCGAGATGACAATGAATTAGTCACGGGTACGTTTCTCCTCAACAACACTTATGTTACTTGTTTATTCGATTCGGGTGCCGATAAGAGTTTTGTATCCAAGACTTTGACTCATTCTTTTAGCACTCCACCACTTCCACTAGATACCACTTATACCATTGAAGTGGCTAACGGGAAACTATTAAGTGCCGACACATATTACCGGGGGTGTACGTTAAACATTTTGGGTAAGGAATTTGAAATTGACTTGATACCCATGGAACTAGGAAGCTTTGATGTAATAATCGGTATGAATTGGTTAGTCAAAACGAAATCTCACATCCTTTGTGATCTTAACGCAATCTGAATTCCTATCGAGAATGGTGAACCTTTGATTGTTTATGGCGATAAGAGTTGCACCAGACTCAACCTCGTTTCGTGCCTTAAAGTTAGAAAACTACTCCGTAAGGGTTGTTTTGCGATCCTTGCCCACGTTAAGAAAGTCGAGTCCGATGAGAAGCATATCGATGATGTGCCTATTGATAGTGACTTTTTCGATGTATTTCCCGACGAATTGCCGGGTCTTCCACCCCATCGAACGGTTGAATTCCAAATCGATCTTATTCCGGGAGCCGCACCCGTAGCACGTGCACCATATAGACTCGCTCCATCCGAAATGCAAGAATTGCAAAGTCAAATCCAAGAACTACTTGATCGTAGTTTTATCCAACCTAGCCATTCACCTTGGGGCACTCCGATTTTGTTTGTTAAAAAGAAAGACGGATCCCTACGAATGTGCATTGATTATCGTGAACTAAACAAATTGACGGTTAAGAACCGATATCCTCTTCCTCGCATCGATGACCTCTTTGATCAATTACAAGGGTCTTGCGTATATTCAAAAATCGATCTCCGCTCGGGTTATCATCAATTAAGGGTTAAGGGGGAAGATGTCTCCAAAACCGCTTTCCGAACTCGTTATGGTAGTTATGAATTTCTTGTAATGCCATTTGGTCTCACTAATGCACCGGCGGTGTTCATGGATCTTATGAACCGCGTGTGCAAACCGTATCTTAACAAATTTGTTATCGTGTTCATCGATGATATTTTGGTCTATTCAAAAAGCGAAGAAGAACACGAGGAACACCTCTGAATTGTGCTTGAACTTTTAAGACAAGAAAGACTCTATGCCAAATTCTCCATGTGTGAATTTTGGTTGAAGGAAGTTCAATTTCTTGGTCATGTTGTAAGTGACCAAGGTATTAAAGTCGATCCATCAAAAATCGAAGCCATTAGTAAATGGGAAACTCCTACTACTCCGACTCACATTCGTCAATTCTTGGGTCTCGCCGGGTACTATCGTAGATTCATCGAAAACTTCTCTTTGGTTGCACGTCCTCTAACCGCATTAACTCACAAGGGAAAGAAATTCATTTGGGCGACCGAGCAAGAATCCGGGTTCCAAATCTTGAAGACAAAGCTTACCACCGCTCCTATCTTGTCACTTCCCGAAGGCAACGATGATTTTGTTGTGTATTGCGACGCCTCGAAACATGGTTTTGGGTGTGTGTTGATGCAACGAACGAAAGTCATTTCTTATGCTTCTCGACAACTCAAAATTCATGAACGAAACTACACGACACATGATCTCGAACTCGGAGCCGTTGTCTTTGCACTTAAAATGTGGAGACACTATCTTTATGGAACCAAGAGTACTATCTTTACCGATCACAAAAGTCTCCAACACATCTTCTATCAAAAGCAACTAAACATGAGACAACGAAGGTGGATTGAAACCTTAAACGATTACAATTGCGAACTTTGTTACCATCCCGGGAAGGCAAACGTAGTAGCCGATGTCTTAAGTCGAAAAGAAAGAGCGGTGCCTCTTCGTGTCCGAGCCTTAAACATCACCATCCACACCAACCTTAATAGCCAAATTCGGGTAGCCCAAGATGAGGCTCTCAAGGATGAAAACGTTTCACACGAGCTCTTGAACATTCTCTTCTCTCGATTCGAAACTAAGGAAACCGGACTCCGATATTTCGCCGGAAGGATTTGGGTGCCTAGTTATGGGAACCTACGAAGTCTCATTTTAGATGAAGCCCATAAGTCACGATACTCGATCCACCCCGATGCCAATAAGATGTACCACGACCTTAAACAACAATATTGGTGGCCGAACATCAAAAGGGACGTAGCTACTTATGTTTCCAAGTGTTTGACATGTTCCAAAGTCAAAGCCGAACACCAAAGACCGTCCGGACTACTTCAACAACCCGAGATCCCGCAATGGAAGTGGGAAAGGATAACGATGGATTTTATCACCAAACTACCAAAAACGACGGGCGGTTATGATACCATTTGGGTTATTGTTGACCGTCTCACCAAATCTGCACACTTTCTTGCCATGAAGGAGACCGATAAAATGGAGAAACTTGCGCAACTTTACATTAAAGAAATCGTAGCCCGACACGGTGTACCTTTATCGATTATCTCATATCGAGATGGCCGTTTTGTTTCTAGATTTTGGCGTACCTTGCAAGAAGCGTTGGGAACGCGTTTAGACATGAGCACCGCATATCATCCTCAAATCGATGGACAAAGCGAATGTACAATTCAAACCTTGGAGGACATGTTACGAGCTTGCGTGGTTGATTTTGGAAAAGCTTGGGACAAGCACTTACCTCTCGCCGAGTTCTCTTACAACAATAGTTATCACGCGAGTATTAAAGCCGCACCTTTTGAAGCGCTATATGGCCGAAAATGTCGTTCACCTCTTTGTTGGGCCGAGGTAGGCGACGTGCAAATCACCGGACCCGAACTCATTCACGAAACCACCTAGAATATCGTACAAATCCGAGATAGGCTCCGGACGGCCCGGAGTCGTCAAAAGTGCTACACCGACAAAAGACGCAATGACCTCGAATTTCAAGTCGGTGACCGAGTAATGTTAA
The DNA here is from genome assembly GCF_046630445.1 of Rutidosis leptorrhynchoides. NCBI lineage: Eukaryota > Viridiplantae > Streptophyta > Magnoliopsida > Asterales > Asteraceae > Rutidosis > Rutidosis leptorrhynchoides. The sequence goes on from NC_092337.1 coordinate 298,792,698, forward strand.
AAGTTGCACCTTGGAAAGGTGTAATCCGTTTTGGGAAACGCGAGAAGCTAAATCCGCGGTATATTGGTCCTTTCGAAATCTTGGAGCGTATTGGAAACGTTGCTTATCGTTTAGATCTTCCGCCTTAATTGAACTCCGTTCATCCTACCTTCCATGTATCTAACTTGAAAAAGTGTCTTGCCGAACTCGATATCGTCATCCCTCTCGAGGAACTTACTATTGATGACAAGCTTCATTTTGTGGAGGAACCGGTTGAAATTGTGGACACCTCCGTCAAGACATTGAAACAAAGCCGAATCCCGATTGTTAAAGTCCGTTGGAACGCCAAAAGAGGACCCGAGTTTACTTGGGAAAGGCAAGATCAAATGCAAAAGAAATACCCTCATTTATTCCCAATTCCGGAAACGCAGGATTCCGAGGAAGAAACAACGACTACTACGCCTACTTAAATTTCGGGACGAAATTTCTTTTAAGGAGTAGGTAATGTAACATCCCGCCTTTTTCCGTTTACTTTTCCGTTTAACTATTTAAATCCCGTTATATGTTTATAACATCTCCCGTTAATACGTGTTTTAAAAATATCTCGTCTAGGTAATTCACGCACCCGCAACCGAACTTGAGGGACTAGTTTCGCCAAAATGCCAAAGAGGTGACTAGCCTTTGACTAGTCAACCCCCACCCCCATCTTTTCTTTTTCATTTTCCCTTTTCTTCTTCTACTTCCATATTTTCTCTCAATTTCTCAAACAAGGAATCATCATCTAAATCAAAGCTAGCGGGTGTCTTGCAAAACAAATTACATATTTGAAATCCTTGCAACTTCCTCTTCGATTCCATACCGACTTCATCAAGTTAATTTCTAAAATCACTAGATTTTGTGTTCTTGATATTTTTGAACTTATAAAGTTGTTAATTAGTGTCTATGGCTTAAGTCTAACATGAATATATGATTTATATGCTCGATTTCATTATTTGAAGTAACTAGCTTGAGTATGAACTTTGGTGTGTTTGATTTGGTGATTTGGTTGTTTGAATGTTGTTAAATGTTATAAATGCATGTATTAAATGTGTTCCTAGTATCACTAGCTTCAAATTGATGTGTAGGTTGCTTGAGAAAACTCCATAAACTTGATTAGTGATTTTGGTGAATTCGGGTTAGGGTTTGATAAGCTTGAAATGAATATTTGATGCATTGAATGACATGAATTGTAGTTAGTAAGTAGTTAGTTGTATTGTATGCTCGATTACCTACAAAACGGCATGTTATATGTATGCATTAAATGCCCGAATCATAAATGTGCACTTATCAAATTTGTGTATTAAATGTGTGCATTAATTGATCATTTACTTTGGAAAGCCGATTGTTACAAATAACATTTTTGGTTGGTGAAATGTATTTAGTTGTGTTCTTTGTCAAATTACCTTTCTAACGATATAAGATACGAGTTCTAAGTATTAGCGGTTTGCGAGTTATGCTCGAAAGTGTTTGGAATTGAGACTTGGACATTTGAGACTGACCAGGTACCAGTTCCCGTGTATTGTCGCGGCGCGACAATTTGGGGTCGCGGCGCGACCTAAGCCGTGTCCAGTTTCTGACCTCTTTGGTCAAAATACGAAAAATGTTTGGCACACTATGGACCTCCGATTCACATGAGACTTGTTCTAACATGCTTATATATGAATAAAAACCTCAGAAAAATAGTTCGGGACCCGACCCGAACGTGTTGACTTTCGTTGACTTTGACCGACCAAAGTTTGACTTTTTGTCAAACTTAACCAAATGATTATGCAACCTTCCTAACTTGTTTCTGTACTTGTATCTTGCATGAAACTTGACAATTTGATTCACATGCTACATAATCGAGTCGTAACGAGCCATAGGACTAATTAAACATCTTTGATCTATCGTGTTTACCGTTATTGATACGACCTATTGGTTTAGGTCAAGACTAGCACTATCCTTCGCACACGTTACTTTGTGAAGTACTTTTCATACGTGCACTCAAGGTGAGATCATAGTCCCATCCTTCAAACAACTTTTATGCTTTAAACTATGGGATGAGAAACATATACGTATCATACTTTTACACTTTGAACACAAGTACGAAAACGAACATTCCACGTACGGGTTTGAACAAAAAGCCTCAATTCAATTATCATTAGTTACACTTGCAGGGTGTAAACGTGAACTTATATTATGTGATCACATGGGCTTGACGAGCCTCATTCGGACGGTTCGCTACCGTTAGCGGATGAAATATATTTTTGGGTCTAGTGTATGTTCTAACACTACGCGAAGGGTGCAAAACAGTTAAGTTTGATAATTGGGTGCCCGCGAAACAAATAACAACTTTGGATTGCAAATGATTTAGATAATCATATTATATTAAATCTTGTGGTTCAAATGCAACGTTTACTAAAACACCTATGATTTCACCAATGTTTTCGTTGACAGTTTTCTATATGTTTTCTCAGGTCCTTGAAAGCTACTTGATACATGCTTCCGCACTCTTTTTGATACTTGCTTGGATGTCGAGTATACATGCATAGATGGAGCGTCTTTTGACTACTTTAAATTGTGTCGCATAGGTTTCATTCGTACGTTAAACATTGTAATGTAACTAGTCTTTCGAACTACATTTGTAAACTTGAAACATCCTTTTTCTTAAAATAAATGCGACATATTTTGGTGAAAAGTCATAATAAAGACTTATGACCATGCAACGGGACCGAAGTAGTCGGCGCCGTCAAACATGATTTGGTCGGGTCGCTACAACATATATATGTACATACTATGACTTGAGAATGTCAACAAACTATTTAAATGTATAATGCTTTACATGAACGTAATTGTTTCAATATGTTTATCGATGGAATTAGAAGATAATATCAAATGATTGATTTATCAGTTACATTGTATGATTACGAGTCTCTGTTGAGAGGTCCACTTTGATTTAAGAAACCTTTTTCTTTTAACGGCATTTGGAATAAATGGTAAAGTGATCTTCAAGTAAGGACAAAGTGTCAAGTAGCGAGAGCTAGACAGATTGGTGGAAATTCCTGTTGATTTCCAATACATGCCTTACAATAATTACCTCGTGACTTTTGATAAGATAAACTATTTAACTTTCATATTATTTAATGTAAAAGTAAAATTGGGGAATATAGATAACTTTAAAAAAATGAATATCGATAAGTTAAGAAAAAGATAGTAATACTTGTTTATTGATTCGATTGATTTATAGATATGTTTGAGAAGTTAAATTAAACGTTGGCGCATAAAGGAATCATATCAAATTATGTACTAGAGCGTAAAACGTAAGGTGATATAATAATATCTAATATTTAAAAAATTTTAAATATATTAAACTTTGAAATATAATTAGTTTTTGAAAAACTAAATATTATATTAGTAAGTAAATATTTCTAAAATATATAAGTTTATATTTTTAAATAATAATATCATCATTTTACAAGGTGATGAAATATAATATTAACTTAGTCGTAAAACATTTTGAATTTAAGATAATATATATTGGTAAATAACGAGACGTCGATTTATAGAAGCAAATGACCAAAACACTCAAATGAATAAGTTACACTTTGAGTGGGATAATTTTTCATTAATTTGAGGCTTGTTATTGATAAAGGTACATTACACGAAACGTAAAGTACCAGTTTTCTAAGCGTACGAAAATGTGTTCAAAAAACCGAAACTGGTACGTAAGTCGAGCGTCAACGTACAATTCATCGGTGTAAAAATTACAAGTCAACTATGCACGTGAATATAATATAATATATAATTAATTATATGAATTAAATATATATTTATATATAATATTATTATTAAGTGTCGGCATCCATCAAAATTTTAATCATTAGTTGGTAACATAGGCCATGCGATCGCATGGCCATTTCACTTCAGTCCCATGCGATCGCATGGTAGGGTTAGGTGGCTCAACTTCTTTAAATTCGATCGATGCAGTTTTGTGAATTCATAAATTCTTCTATCTCCCTGCAACATATATACATAAATATATGTTATACTTTATATTATTATTATTATTATTATTATTATTATTATTATTATTATTATTATTATTATTATTATTATTATTATTATTAAGATTAATATTATTATTATTAATCATATTTTCATTATTAGTAGTAGTATAATTATTAGTATTATACATAAAATACTACGACCAGGTTCTGCTCCCATGTTTCCAAAATGGGTTTTTTGAGAGGAATAGAGCTAAGGAAATTATGGATTATAGCTATGGAGGTTTATGGGTATGGTTCGGGGGTATAGCTCGTGAGGTCAAACTAGTGTTTATCATCTCCGTTGCGTCTACGTACTTTCCTGCAATATTGAATCTCAATATTGATATGTGAGCACTCATAACTTAACTTGTATATATTAATAGTGTATCCCTGACTAGTGCTTGAGTATATATGATTATGCACGCTTGAATGTTTCATTTTTGTCGTTAGATAGTTATGATAAATCACGAATTTGATACATATGCGATTGAGATAAGGTATATTATATGCATGTAGTTGGAAAGCTGATGAAAAATTAAGAACTTTTCATTTAGAACTCGTGTGATTTCGATGAACGGATTAAAAGATATGGTCAATTGAATTTTTGTATTATTATTAAAAATGATTATTATTATTATTATTATTACTATCGTCGTTATTATCGTTGTTATTATTATTATCTATTATCTATTATTATTATTATTATTATTATTATTATTATTATTATTATTATTATTATTATTATTATTATTATTATTATTATTATCGTTATCGTTATCAATATTATTATTATTATTGAAAGTATTATTAATATTAAACCTATCATCTTTACTAAAATTATCATTTTAATAGAAATATCATTGTTATTATAAATGTCATTATTATTATCATTTTAGTATTATTATTATTAAAAATTATCATTTTATAATTAATATCATCATTGTTAAATAAATATTGTTATTATTATTATTAGTAAAATAATAATAATTATTATTATTTCAAAATAATACAATTTTTAATCATTATTATAATTATCTATAGTATTTAAATATGTGATACAAATATATATTCATCACACGTAATATAATTACATTAATAATACATACCACTATATTTTTATAATATTATGTAAACTTTATAAATTTTATTACTTAGGATATATAAAACTATATTTTTATCATATATATATATATTTTAATATAAATTTTATTAATAAATGACTTTTATTATTTACTTTGATAAAATTTGATAAATATATTTAAATATATATAAAACAACTATATATAGGTTATATATTAAACAAGTATAAATTTTGGAAATCATTTTTAGTCAGATTGACTTTTGTTGACTTTTGCATGATAATCTCGAACATTAGGATAGTGATACACTACGACTTGACCTAAATTGTTAGATAGATATTGACCAACATATAAATATATATATATATACTTAATATAGGTTCGTGAATCCGAGACCAACTATTCACTTGTTCAGTGCCGTCATATGCATAATTGCTACGAAATACAGTATTGTGAGTTTCATTTGCTCCCTTTTTAAATGCTTTTGAAATATATATTTTTGGGACTGAGAATACATGCGCTGTTTTTATAAATGTTTGACGAAATAGACACAAGTACTCAAAACTACATTCTATGGTTGGATTATCGAAATCGAATATCACCCCTTTAGCTTGGTAACCTAAGAATTAGGGAGCAGTACCCCTAATTGACGCGAATCCTAAAGATAGATCTATGGGCCTAACAAACCCCATCCGAGGTACGGATGCTTGACGAGATGATTCTATTTTGGGGATATTCTATATGAATCTTGTTAATGTCGGTTACCTGGTGTTCACCATATGAATGATTTTACCTATATGCAGACGAGAGGATTCTGCTATGGGAATTATATTTATTAAATGAAAATCTTGTGGTCTATTAAAATTATGTGAATGATCGATTATGATAAACTAATGAACTCACCAACCTTTTGGTTGACACTTTAAAGCATGTTTATTCTCAGGTATTAAAGAAATCTTCCGCTGTGCATTTGCTCATTTTAGAGATATTACTTGGAGTCATTCATGACATATTTCAAAAGACATTGCATTCGAGTCGTTGAGTTCAACAAGATTATTGTTAAGTCATTGATAGTTTGATATACTATGAAATGGTATGCATGCCTGTTAACTTTCGATGTAATGAAAGTTTGTCTTTTAAAAACGAATGCAATGTTTGTAAAATGCATCATTTAGAGGTTAAATACCTCGCAATGTAATCATATGTTATTGTATTCATCCTTATGGATTAGGACGGGTCGTCTCAGTATGGTGCAAGTCCACTCACTCCCATTGATCTGGTTCCTTTTGCAATTGAGCCTAAGGCAAGTGTTGAGGCAGAAGCGAAGGCAAAAGAAATGAAGAAGTTGTATGAGCAGGTGAAGGCACAAATTGAGAAGACCAACCAGCAATACAAGGCTAAAGCTAACCAGTATAGAACGCAGCCCACTTTTACACCTGGTGATCTTGTTTGGATTCATCTAAGGAAGGAAAGGTTCCCTACAAAAAGAAAGAACAAGTTGATGCCAAGAGCTGAGGGTCCATTCAAGGTGCTAGAAAAAGTTGGTGATAATGCTTACAAGGTTGAGCTACCTGGTGATAGTGCTGTTTCTAGCACTTACAATTTTGGTGATTTGATGCCTTACTTGGAAGATGACAACCTCGAGAACTTGAGGACAATTTCATTTTTAGAAGGGGAGGATGATGCGAGTGAGCTGGGCGACGTAACCAGCAACACAACCAACACAAGCTCAAAAGATGTTACACCCGAATCTGGTCAAGCAATGGTCGTATTTCCATCTCTTTCTTATCACGTAAGTGTTTTCTGAGCTGTTTCAAGAGGCTCAGGGGTTACCCCACTTCAGTCCTTAAACTGTTCCATGAATAAAGTTTTTGATAGTCGAAGGCAAGCCAACAACGAAGAAAAACCAGCTAGCCAGACCAGCAAAATGTCTTTAGTTTAACCAGCAAAGTTTACTCAGCCGATAAAGCTAGTTCAACTAGCAAGATGGACTTCAGTACAACCAGCAAGATGAACTTTATTACAGCCAGCACGCGACGCTGTTTTCAGTCTAAAAGGCCAACTTGCTGATACGATTCAAAGTTTATCTTATGCTTTTCAATAACCAGGCCAAGTCATGTGCTTAACATGTGTGTGTGGCTGCTCTAGAATGTTTGGCTGTCCAAGGAAGATTCTTGCCTATCATTGGCTGCTTTTTATCATGGGAGGAGCACTACCAAATAGCAAGCTTTTGCAGATTGTGTCCTTTATTCTTATTGGCTAATTTGTAATTATTTGTCCTTTTTGTCTCCTTTTCCTTTTTATATTTTTGTCTTATCTAGAAAGTAGCTGTTATGTTTCTCCTATAAATAGAGAGTTCTTGTAGTTGTAAAACGCAGTTGATGAATGAATGAAAGTTTGATAGAGCTTATCTATTTACAAAATCTCGGTATCTTTACGAATCTTTGATTCCGGTGGCTAAGAGTGGTTTTTTTATCAGTATGTGTGGTGTTACTTTATCAAACATTGTGGTGAAATCCAAATCTTCATATCTGATATTATACTTGTGGTGGAACTTTATCAGCTTTAGTTGAAGGTTTGGAGTGTTTCTAGATCTCTGATGGTGGTATCTTTATCAATTTGGGGTTTAGATTCTTTATCCTTTGTGTTCTTATTTCATAATTTTTATACTCTGTTTTGGGGCTGTTACTGTTACAAATTGGGGGTTTTGTGTTCAGATCTGTTGGGTGAAGAAAGCTTGTTCTAAATTGCGTTTTTAAAGTCCTAATTACGCATCAATGTCGCAAAGTTTCTTGAACGTAGAGTGATACATTTATAAGCCCGTCCAATGTCAAAAAGTTGTTATACTTTATATTTATTTAAATATTTTACTAGTTTTTATGTGTATACATGCTAATAGATGATTTAATATTTAAGTAATTATATTGTAATTAGAATATGATTAAACAATATTAACTTTTATATTTATATTATTTTGTTTATGTTGCTTTTGATACTTCTATTTCTATGTTTATATTATTTTCTATATTTAATTTGATATTTAAAGTAATTGTATTTTATTTAGAATATGGATACTTTCCTTATTTGAGAAAAATCAATTAAATATATGAACAACACAATAAAATGACACGTGACAAGAATAAAGAAGGAGTTGACACATCAGCATAATGACACATGCTTTATATAATGTATATATGTAAGAAAATTATAAATTATAAGTTTTCAATAGTAATTATAATAATGACATTTAGTAGTTAACTTGATAAGAAAAAATTGTTCAAATTCTTGCATAACTGATGACATACTTCCTGATGACATATTTCGCCCTCTGTTATTTCCTCACGAAGCATAACTGATGACATACTTCATGAATTTAAATGTGTTTTGTTTTTTATTTGAAATGGCTACAAAGTCGTTTCATGTTTTTTTTTTTTTCAATACTCTCACTATATATATACCACTCAACCTTACCAAAATAAAACACACTTTTACTCTCATTTCATATAAATAAATACTACATAATTAATCTCTAAATATCACTCATCCATTAAAAATGGGTCCAAATCTAGATAGTCCCACACAATTTGCAGTAGACGCTGCGAGTACGGATTATAGTAATATGGCTCTCGATTTGCTTGATATGATAGATGAGGAAGAAGATGAAGAAATGTTGGAACCGATCCCAAGAGCGCCTAGAAGATTTTTATCAAGAGATCCCAAGGGAACCGGTATGAGTTTATGGAATGATTATTTTTCCGACCGTCCCACATTTCACGGGGATTACTTTCGAAAACATTATAGAATGAGTCGTCCGTTTTTCATACGCATATGCCAAGGTATAATTAATTATTCGCAAGAACCTATTCCGGATTATTTTTAATATTTTCATCAAAGGTGGGATACTACCGGGTTGCTTGGTTTTAATATTTTTCAAAAATGCACATCCGCAATCCGACAATTAGTGTATGGTACTACACCTGATGCTTTTGATGACTACTTACATATGGGTCAACAAACGTCAAATGATTATTTGAATAATTTTTGTAAAGCTGTATTTCATTTGTACGCTTTTGAATAATTGAGAAAACCGGCTCCACTTGACGTACAACGTCTTATAAGTAAGCATGCTGAAATACACGGTTTTTCGGGCATGTTGGGTAGTCTAGTTTGCATGCATTGGGCATGGAAAAATTGCCTATATACATACAAAGGTCATTATACAAGGGGCGATAATGGTTACCCGACAATTATGTTAGAAGGATCTGCCATGCTTACTTTGAACCCGCTGGTTCAAACAACGACATCAATGTGCTTAATCAATCTGATATGTTTAATGACCTTCTTCAAGACACGACACCACCGTGAAATTATTCAAATGGTGATTGTAACTTCACTAAAGGTTATTATTTAGCCAATGGGATATATTCTGAATGGGTGACTTTAGTTATGCCATTCAAAATTCCACCTAGCCCCGAAGCCACAAAATTTAAAAAGTATCAAGAAGCTGCCCGAAAAGATATTGAATGGGCATTCGGTTTGCTTCTAGGTCGTTGAGCAATAGTTAAAAGTCCTTGCCGACAATTCTATGTTGAAAGAATCCGAAGAATTATGCACACTTGTGTTATATTACACAACATGATCACCGAGGACAACGGAAGGGCAATGAGTGGTCTTGAAAAAAATTGTAGGCCCGTTCTTCGTCCAAGAAGATCCGTTCAGGAAAGGGTTGAAACGCACATTCAAAGAATTACACGATTTTACCATTCATCACCTTCTACGACAAAAGCTAATCGAACACATTTGGAATCTTTCAGTGAATTTTCGTGTTCGAAACAATCCACTAGTAGTAGGACCTTCTGGTACAACCGCTAATGATGACGATGCCGATGACGAAGACGAAGACGAGAACGAAGAGGAAGACGAAGGTGACGAAGAAAACGAAGACGAGGACGAAGATTGTGATGAAGATGATGAGTAGTTTGTTAGTGTTTAATTTATGTAATTTTTAATTTATGCTTAATTTATGTCTTTTATTTTTTCCAAATAAATGTAAGCATATTTGTGTTTATTAATAAAAGTGTTGTTTAAAAATATTAGTTATATAAATTTAATAATAATAATAAAAAATATTAAATTTTGAGGAAGTATGTCATGGTTGGCAATGGTGTGTCCTGGGAGTGTTATGAGAGGAATTGGTGAGAAAAGAGGAGATAGAAAGCTGATGTGGCGCTGAGGAAGTGCTCATGACGGTGTCATGGTTGGGAGTGGTCTAAAAGTAGAAAATGTATTCTTTTGTCAAAAATTGTAGATGACTATATTATTAGTTACGGAGCATATATTACATATACATTTATTTGAGATTAAACTTTTTTGTTATCACTATATTAGAAAAAGAAATGCATAACAAATGTGTTTTATACATCTAAAAAAATAATGTTTCTACAAATTTTTTTTAGTTTTGTATTATTTATTCATAAAGGTGATTCGAATTTTATTTTTAGATTTTAGTGGAGTATGCTTTGATAATTTATTTTTATTTTGCAAAGTTAATAAATTTTGTCATAATTGATAGGTCAGATCATGTTGAGATTAGAAGAAAAGACAAGTTAGAATGAGATTCGGTAAGTGTAAAGGAGACTCGATATGAGAGAGAATCAATAAGATTTACATTCCACAGCTTCTAGAACTCAGTTACAATGCAATGGCTATCTAATTAGGACTACTTAGGTTCCTTATATAGCCCTCTTCTAAGGAACCATCATTTAAGCTTATTTCACATTAACACTATACAACTTCGGGGTCCTAACAATCTCCCCCTTAGTGTTAAATGTGAACTTTACAATATAATCCTATTTAAAACAACTAAAGGAACTTTGTTCCTCTGAAGTGAACTTTGGATTTAATTCCCTTAAGATTCTCATATCTTCATATGTTCACTCTTGTCTTTAGACGACTTTTCAATCTTGTGAGAATGTATTTAACAATCTCATTATCTTCAGTTGCATAGCAGTTATTGATTAATCTCCATCTCAAATATTTGAAAGCATACATCAATGTTCCATCTGAGTATCTTCTGAAATCTGAGACTCTGATGAAGATCTTTGTATAATGAGAATTGACAAATGTAAATCCATATGGACAGTCACTCACTTCAAGTAAGGACATATATCTTAGCTCTTCGATTACTTGATTTGGCGGTTTGATTCCGAGCTTTTTGTGTCCAGATTCTAACCCCATCTGAAAATCGTGAACAGACATCCATCTCATCGAGTCAAGAATAAATTTGTAGACTGCCTTCATCGCAATAGCATGATAAGTTGTTGCAGATTCATTCAAGTCAATCAAGTAATTGTAGATGAAAATAATATCGTCCATCTTCAGTTTATCAAAATCTGCTTCAGATAACTGATAATCCTCATCATCCATTCTTGTTACCTGAAACACTGGCATCTTCACTCCATCCTTATTAATCATCAAAACCTTATTTATGCTTTTGATCTCTGAATTCTGCTGCTCTTGAAGTTTTTCTTCATTCTTCGATTTAAATTTGTCGCGAACACTCAGATAAGCTTTGAGATATTCCGGATTCTTATGATATTTCCATGCACCCAGACACTCATTGATGCAGAAAGGACGAGATCAGAATCACCATAGATTCTATACGCTTGTTGTTCAATGAATGGTGAATGAAGAACCATCTTCTCTTCTTCCTCACTTAGTTGGAAATCAGCATCACGCTCAAGAACAATCTCTGCAATTTGAAATGGAACATTCAGATCAGGAGGAGTCGTAGTATCTTCCTTGCCGTTAGAGAAAATCTCCTTTTCAAAGTGTATCCCAAATTCATCAGTTGGAGATGACAAGTTAACAAATTGATGATCATTAAATTCATTCGCGACACTCGACGACCCCTTCAAAATATCTTCAATATTATCAAAGTTTTGATTCTCCTCTTGAGCTGACTTATTCTCTACTTGATCAGCTGAATCCATAATCATAAGCATCCTTGAGTCACCCTCTCTCTGACCTTCCGATTCATCTTGAAAACTTTCATACTGGATTTCTTCAATTTCATCACTTTCAGAATCAGATATATCAACAACATCTTGATCCTTATGTTGAATAGATGCACCAGTTTCATAAGGTGATCTTTGAAAATCATTGGACCGATAACCACTTTGTCTATTCTCCCCCTCATGAAGATTTTCGGGATCGAAATCATCATGATCATGCATGTGAATTGGTCCAGGTGACTTGCATGGAGATAAAGGATATACTATCCTTGCTTGCTCAAGATAAATCATCATAGTCTCGCGAACTTCATCAAGATCAGTTCGTTTAGCAAACTCAGCAAGATATAGTTCCTCCACCTCATTGTCAGAGAGATATCTTAATCCATATCTATTCGAAATCCGAGAAGGTGACCCAGTTAGTGAAACAACGGTGTAACCACGAACAACATCAGCATCAGCAGCAACTGTTGAAGGCGATGTCGGTGGAAGTGTTTGATTTGCCGTGAGGGCAGGTAAGGATATACGTGCGGTATTATTCTTATATGTAGTGCTATACATACTACTATTCAGATTCGTGATATCCCCTTCTGATGGAGGTTGGGCAACAACCGGAGTTGTCGCTGGTGAAGTTTCTTTTGAAGCATCCGCCTCCATGACTTTAGTCTCATGGGACTCTGACAAAGTAGTAGAACTACCCTTCGGTTTAGATCTCGCAGAGATATTGCTATCTCCGACTCCTGAAATCATTGATATATCATGAGGTGGTACATCTCTTTCAGTTAACGACTCTTCCTCCAGACCCTGAGATTTAGAATCCGGAAGAGAAGTGGTTTGAACCAATGAACCAAGGGATCACTCTGGTGGAAGTCTGATAAATATCCCAAAGGATTGTCAAGTTGACTCGTTTCCATGGGACGCGGCAGATCTCCTTCATCAACATAATCCGGACCTCGAGGCCCTGTTGTACGTTGAGGCACAGGAGGATTTCCAGCCGATAAGCAGGGTGCCTTTTCAAGACTTTTTGGCTCCCCTTCGGCCGTTCTGGACTTCAATGATTGAGTTTCCTCAATTGATTGAGTCAACGCAGACTTTACTGCAGAAGAAGACTTTACTTCCTTAGATGCCGAAGCATCTTACTGTGTAGGATTTATTATTAAGTCCTGTTTAGATTGGATAGACTTATTGGTCTTTTTACCATCCGTGCATTTAGCTCTCTTGCCTACCGAAGCTTGCGCTTCATTTAGCGTAGGGCTTACTGTTATTATTGGATGTGATACGGAGATGGGTGAGGGTGACCTAATCGGCTCTAGGGCTTGGTATGTATCACCAATGGTTGGAGTAACTGTTTGGCGGACGATATGTGTCAATGTCCTAGATCTAGTTACTCATTGAGTTGGCGGAGTCTGAATCATCTCATCAGGCATAAATTGAGTTCTCTTAGGAGAATGTTCAGGAGATGATTCAGTTGCTGAAGAATCAGTGTCACTGCTCACTTTGGGTGTTGTTGAAAGGGTTGGTTCAATCCTAGATGATCTAGGTTCCCTGATCCTCACGGGTTGAGCATGGTGTGCTACCCTAGAACGTTTGAGGTTCACCCTACGTGGAGGATTAGCTGGCCCAGATGGTTGTACTACAGGTTCCTCTACAACCTCTGGGGCTGGAACCGCGGCGGGTTCAACTTGTGCTTGTTGTACCGGGTTCAGAAGAGGTATTCCTACAGCCTCAAAATAGGAACGCATTCGAGCATCTTGGGGTGCAGCTAGCCCTACAAGTCAATTTGGAATCGGCGCAGTGAATTGATTGTCAGATACCATCGGGGTATTCATCTTCAGCTCCCCAAATCTTTTCATATGTAATCCATGTGTACCTGGTACAAATATATTAGCATTTCTGCAAGCATTTATAGCATCATGGATAAAATACAGAAAAACCTTTCACAAAGGATGTATGAACCCCTTGGCTTATCAACTTCAGCCTGAACCAAATCCCATAGGAGCTCTGCATAGTCAGGAGTCTCTACTCTAGTGAATGAGTATAACAGCCTCAACATTGGCACCGTCAAGCTATCTGAACCACTCCTTGTCATCAACAAGCATCTGTTGATGATTGAGAAGATTACATACCATCTTGAGTGCAGGTATTTCTTCTGAAACTTAGCCGGTGGAACATTGGTAGCTCCAACATAACCAAGATAAAAAATTGAAGACATCATCTGCTGAGTAGCAGGGAAAGCAGAAGCATTTCGAACAAGAGGAAGCTGAAATATCCTCCTGAAATCAGCTTTTGTAATACTCCTCATCCCTTGAACTCCTCTTAGCTCAAATTCAAATCGAGCTTGTGTACCCTCTGGATTTGCAGCAGTAGGTTGTGTAGCTTCTACAAACCTAATAGTTCTATTCAGTAGCTCCAGATCTGTCATAGGCACACTGGCAGTTGAGCTTAGAGCAGGCCACAGTGTATGCCTCTCTAGTATTGCAGTCCAGTAGTTGCAGGGAATGTTGGTTTCAGAGTTGATAAAGTGATTTTTCGCCATTTAGCTGTATAAATAAGAAATAGAAGACCACAAGATGTTTAACATAAAGCACATATCTCTATTCTTATTTGCCTTTGAAATCCTTTGTATTTTTCAAATTTTATCATTTTTATGGTTTTTCTAAGTTATAAAAATCATTTATTCCAAATATGAACAAGTAATTGACAAACATGATATTCATATGATATTCATTACAGCACAAAATCATCATGCAAAGCCAATTATATAACACAAAGAATCAGAACAACACTTAGTCAAATTTAAGCACAAATCAAGCAGATTTGGTAGTCATGAAAACTTGAGATTCTGTAACCAAATAAGCTTGAGTTTTCATACCAAAGACTTAAATAAAGCATGCATGATTTATCAAGGTGAAAATCACATTATTTTTAAAGTACCAAATTACAGACTCGGTAAAATACCAAGAACAGATTCGGTATCTTCAAAAATCACACATAATCACCCAAACATGCATATTCAGTCTTATATCATACAAAAATATGATCATAATCAATTAACAACTCAATCAAAGCAGAAAAACATGTTAATCATTTGAACAGACTCGGTACTGTAGCAAGAACACATTCGGTATGTACAGAATCCATCAAATACTCAATTAAACATGTAATCAGACTCGATCAATTGATAGATCAACTAATTTAACATAATTTGACAAGAATTTATGTTAATTAACCAAATAAGATGAGTTTAATCTAAGAATTAAGAAACTCGACTCAGATTCGGTATAATCAACACTTTTTCAAAATTAAGTGTCACAATCATGTTATTTGCATTATTTTCTGGTTTAAAAGTGTTCAATCATCTCAGATCTACAACATGTGATACTTAAATTTGATTAAAACAAGAATATACCAAAGATTTGAAGATACAGATAGACGGATTCGGTAGATTAGGTAGACTCGGTAGATTAGTTCAGATTCGGTATGCAATTAGAGTAAAGTGAGAGAAAGTTTGACGTTGACCCTGCTATTTATAGATACCGAATGTTTTGAAGACATGGGCTTTACCGAATGAGCCTTAAATACCGAATGCAGTCCAATTTCAGATTTAAACATATTCACTTCAAATTTTGACAAATCTTTATCAAAAATCATTCAAGACTATCACATTTTTTATGAAAAACATTTCTGAGACAATTTATGAAAATTTTGAACTTACCGAATCTGTACTGTTGGTTGTCAGATTCGGTATAATGCTAAAATTAGCATTTATTCATTTAAAATTCACATGTTTTTGGATTTTATCTTTTTCAATTTTTATGAAATTTATAAAACAAGATTTGTACTTAGAAAATTTTGAATTATGTACAAAGTACAAATCTTCAGTGATACCAATTGTTAAAACGGGTTGCACACTGAGATGTATACAAGCCTTAGTAAATTATTTTCAGATATAAACAAAGAATTTATGAAATTCACTTTTGAAAAACAATTTTCTTTTCATTTTCTCCCATTTTCTCCCCCTCAAAATGTGATATACAAGAAAGTAAATCACCATTTTGATATTTTCCCAAGAAAATGAATTAACTTCCCCTTGAAATTTGATATCAATGAATTACCTCCCCCTTTCGTAACCATTAAAACTTAATCCCAGGAAGTTAACACAAATCTAAAAGGCTCCCCCTTGAAAGATGTTAACTAAAGCCCCTAGAAAGTATCTACTCCCCCTAAACACGAGATCTCAAGTATAAGTCCTAACAGATCTAAGGAATGTCAAGCATTATACTCTACCATGCCAATCTCTTTTATCAAGAACTTTAGCCTAAGTTCATCTAAAGGCTTAGTGAACATGTCAGCTAATTGCACTTTGGTAGGCACAAAGTATAACTCTACATCCCTTTTTTCTACATGATCCTTAATAAAATGATAACGAATATCAATGTGTTTAGTCTTAGAATGCTGGACCGGGTTGCTTGTAATTGCAATAGTACTTCGTGAATCACAGTAAATTGGGGTCTTAGAAATCTTAAAGCCATAGTCCAAAAGTTGAGTTTGCATCCACAAAACTTGTGAACAACAATGAGCTGCAGCAATGTACTTAGACTCAGCTGTTGATAAAGACACACAGTTCTGCTTTTTGGATGACCAACCAACTAGCCTATTCCCCAACATCTGAATTGATCCAGAGTGCTATTTATATCAACATGGCAACCGCCATGATCCGCATCAGTATAAGCAGTGAGATTGAAATCAGATCCATGAGGATACCAGATCCCAAGGTTAGGTGTACCTTTAAAGTACTGAAAAATCCTAACAACTGCTTTGGAGTGGGATTTCTTAGGGTTTGACTGAAAGCGGGCACAAACAGTTACATCAAGTGTAATGTCTGGTCTACTTACAGTCAGATACATTAAAGAACCAACCATGCTTCGATAAAGCGTAATGTCAAAGGGTTCCCCATTAGCATCAGCATCCAGTAAAGTCCTCATTGGGGTTGTCATTGGTTTTAAAGCAGTCATTTTAAAACGTTTTAGCACATCATTGATATACTTTGTTTGACTGATAAAAATCCCATTTGGTAATTGTTTTACTTGTAATCCCAAGAAGAAATTTAACTGGTCAAGCATGCTCATTTCGAATTTGTTGGCCATAATGCGACGACCCGGAAATTTTCGACTAATTTTTAATCAAACTCTCGATACGATTTAATATTTTTGACACGATAAGCAAAGTCTGTAATGTTAAGTCTCAAAAAATTTTGAACTGTTTCGTATATTCAATTGACCTTCGATCATTCCCGACGATTCACGAACAACTATTTGTAAATAGATACATATATAAATATATATTAATTTGAAATATAATTTGAATTAAAATATGATTTAACTGCTAGAAATAAATATGTAAAAATTTGGAATGTTTCCGAAGACTTTTATCCGCCACTGAAAATCAACGGAGTACAATATAACATCTGAATTAAAACTGTCGGCAGAATTTATTCACACGTTTTAAGTTAATGATTATTATATATTAATTATTATATTTATCATTTACTGTAATTGCATGTTCACTTTCTATTTTGTCTATCTAAATGATATTTATGAGATTCATGTATCACATTCATCCATGAATTGATTGAAAACAAAATATAACTGTGCTAAATTGATAATTGTGCTGGAGATTTCTGTACCCTTTCATATATTTTTCCACTTTCTGTTAAACCTCACTATCACTTTTTAAATTGCCTTTCATCTCACGAATTATTTGCCATTTGATTTGATATTATAATACTACTACTTTCATTTCCTCTTCTACCTGTTTTGTTTGAAAGAGGCATCAAACCTACTATACTAATGTTGGAAACTTTCTAAATCCGTTGCATGTTAAGTCATGGATTTATTAATATATAATTATTATTAATTATTATTAATATTATAATTATAATATATCTTTACACATATACACACATGCAGAGACTTAGAAAACAACATCGAATCTCACTGCTAGAAGACAATCGATAAATCCCAAATTCAGTTAGAGATCAACTTCAGCTTGATATTTTTTCTGCTTTATTCCTTCTTCTACTGCTCGAATTGAGAAAAGATTTCCATTGCCATTACAAACAAAATTGTTAGATACGTAAAATCAGATATAATCAAATTCAGTTGAGTATCACTATCACTTTTTCTTATTTACCTGTCCTTCTTGTCTAATAAGAATAAACACGTCGAATTCAATCGCTGATACAAAACAAAATCTGATTAGAAATAAATATCAAATGTAAGAATTTGTTACAGGTCACCATCGGTTTTAAATTTTTCTCCTGTCTTCTTCCATGCTCGATTCTTCCTGTCGAACCCATATCACCATTACAGACAATCTTGTTACTGCATCCATCGTATACTTACACTTTATAAAATTCCCTTACTACAATTCGAATGAAGGAGGAGAAAAGAAATCAAACAGACAGATACAAAATTTGTTAGCTGTCAACATTCTCAATCTTCTTTTATTTTGTTGGTATCTCTTCGGGTTGATTCTTCATGTCGACACCTCTCAATATATATATCAATCTTTCTGTTTCGGTTTCCTTCTGCAATCCACAATACCACTTTCTTTCCTATATTATAATTCAAACAAACACCCGAACCTCACCTTGATAATATATAAACATATACATATACATACATATAGGAATACAGACCTTTCTCGTGTTTTCTGTTCGAATATCATCATCAACTTGGTATTTTCTTTTGCTGTTTCCTGTTTCTTTTTTAATCACAAAAACCACTAACCATCGTGTTAGCTAGTCAAGAAACAACCACCACCATAATCCGCCACTTTTTTTCTTCTTTTCTCTGTGTTACTGCTACAGCCGTGTGTTTCTTTCTTTTCTTTTCACGAACACCACCTACTTTTCTTCTAAAAATTTTGTTGCAGTTGTGTCAAAGGCTAGAGCACCATTAACACCACTTTTCGGTATCAAATCTGTTTTCTAAATGTAGGATAGTGTCGACTTTATATATTTTTTTTGTTGGTTATCTCCTCTTCATGCCAAGTGTGGTGGGACAAAGAGACACCACCAACTCAATTGTTTTTTTTTAAAAGCTATAAGTATATTATATAGTGTTGCTTTGAGTCGATTGTCTAGTTGTTATGATTGAAGTTTATGGAAAAAATGAGTGGGATAATAAAGTTAATTATAAAAGGGACGATTTTCATTTTCTGTATCGAATCCTAAGTCCAACACCTTGGACCCTTTGCTTCACTATCTGTCACCATAATTATTCATTAAAAACTCATTTGGGTTTATTAATTTTTTATAATATTGAACATTATTCGGGCCATGTATATGGTGATGGACCAAGAATCCAAGATTTCATTTTTGTGGACCTTGAAACTACTGCTCGTTATTCTTTGTTCTTGCTGTTAATCGAGAACTCCCACAAACCATCTGCGAATTCCTCTTGTTACTGTGAAGGTTCAAACCCTACAACACCCACGAGCATGTTTCTTTATCTGTTTAATGTACTGCTCGTTTACTTAACTACTGCTGCTAATATTTTCTGTCCACATTCGTTAACTAATCAAACCACATAACCCTTATTATTTGATAAAACAGGATACTCGTGAACCCAGCACGTTTAACTATTGCTTTGGATATTTTTTTGTTTCACTTCGAATTACTTACAGCCACGACTAGCTGCTTTATTTTTTTTCTTTTCTGTTCCAGCTATTATTGTTGTTAAACCATCAATGAACCCCACCATTTGTCACCATCGGATATATATATATATATATATATATATATATATATATATATATATATATATATATATATATATATATATATATATATATATATATATATATATATATATATAACTCTCCACTTGATGAAAAATGAAAATGGGGGACCAAGTTGATTACTTTTCACATGCCACACATATTTATTTCTCAACTTGCAAAACCCTTTTTGCTGTACGTTTTTTTTAAAACAACCGAATCCTATTTTTGATTAGGCCATCATAATTCATTTAACAAAACGAGACCATCGTGGAGTTCTTCTGCTTGTTACCATCCTTGAACAGCCACAAAGGAAATGAGTAAATAATACTAAGTTAATAACGGTTAATGATGATAATGATTATATTAACTCGTGAATTATTATGATGATGAGGTGATAATCGAAGGAAGATGGTATGATAATGATTAGGATGTCGATGATGGTATTGAATGATGAAGATAAATAAATTTTAAGGATGATGTAAATGATAAATGGATTTTGGTTTTTGAAGAAGCAAAGGCAACACTTATAAACGGTTTATATAGTTTAGTCTGTAAATAAAAAAGAAAAACGGAATGGTTCAGCTGGTTTGGGTGTTTGTTGATTTAGCGGGAGGTCGTGGGTTCGAGCCCGGGCATGGATGTTTATTTTTGTTAAGGCTTGATACTTTGAGGTAGTATTACTATTACCATTATTATTATTTTTTTAATATCATAAGTATTAATATTATTATTATTAGCATTATAGGTATTAGTATAAATATTAGTATCATTATTATTATTAGTAAAATCATTATTTTTTTATAGTTATTATTATTAGTATTCATTATTATTAAAATGAACATTTTTATTAAAAGTATCATTTTTATTTAAGTTACCATTTTTACCATTTATATTACAAGTATCATTTCTAACTCTATTATCATTATTATTATTTTTATCATTACTACTATTATTATAATTTTAACAAACAAACGATATATATATATATATATATATATATATATATATATATATATATACAAAAAAAATATATTTAATACATATAGCATAACAAAAGTAATTTTTATTTATTTTAAATGTATAAAATAAATATATGAAACATATAGGTTATTAATATAAAAATGATATAACTAATAAATTTATATATATATATATATATATATATATATATATATATATATATATATATATATATATATATATATATATATATATATAAATTTGTTCGATTACGATTATATGTGTTAATAGATATACAATTGATATAGGTTCGTGAATCTGAGGCTAACCCTGCATTGTTCAGTTCAGTCGTATGCATATTTTTACTACAAAATATCGTATTGTGAGTTCATTTGATTCCCTTTTACTCTTTACATTTTTGGGACTGAGAATACATGCACTGTTTTTACAACTGTTTTGTTAAAAGCCTTTGAAATCTATATTTTTGAACTGAGATGCTTTTATAAATGTTTGACGAGATAGACACAAGCAAAACATTCCTCGAATGAATTATTATGCAGACAGAAGTTATGTGGATTATTATTGAATTAGTTGGACGTTATAATTGCCACTAATTGTTGTGAATATTTCCCCTGATTATTATTGCTTGGTAACCTAAGAATTAGAAACGGGTATGGCCCTAATTCACGCGAATCCTAAAGGTAGCTACCGGATTTAACACCCCCACCCAGAATGTTCACTAGACGGAAGAGCTAGTGGGTGTGGTGTTTAGTACTTCGAAGTTTATATATTATACAGACGAGATGTTCTGTTTGGGGGATATTATTGATGCGCATTATATGTTAAGGTCGGTTACCAAGCCAAGCTATTAAAGCAAAGTGAATGTTATGTATCGAGAGAATGATTTTATACACAGGTTATGTGTATGATATTTTGTACACGAGATATGTGTACGGTTACAAAGAATTATTGAAAAATGGTTTTGTACACGAGATAGGTGTACTGTATTTAAATCTTGTGGTCTATCAAAATTTCGGAATTTTATTGTTTTATGATAAACCTATGAACTCACCAACCTTTTGGTTGACACTTTTAAGCATGTTTATTCTCATGTATGAAAGAAATCTTCCGCTGTGCATTTGCTCATTTTAAAGATATTACATGGAGTCGTTCATGGCATATAGAGGTCAGAACCTCGCAATGGGACCATCTGTTGAAGACTTCGTCCAGGTGGATTAGGACGGGTCGTTATACATAAGGTCACCAAATTCTTTGCATAAGGCCGGGGATGTGGAACCAAAAATAATGTCATCAACGTAAATTTAAACTAAGAGAATGTGATCGTAGTTTTTACGGATGAACAATGTTGTATCAATCGTTCCACGAGAGAAGCCATTGTCCAGCAAATACTTTGTTAAGGTCTCGTACCATGCACGCGGTGCTTGCTTCAGACCATACAAAGCTTTCTCCAAGTAGTAGACGTGGTTTGGATGAATGGGATCGACAAAGCCTTCTGGTTGATCAACATAAACTTCCTCTTGAAGATTTGACATCCATTTGAAACACCGTGAACTTCATATGAGAAGCAAATGCAAGGAAAAGACGAATAGCCTCAATCCTAGCAACCGGAGCAAACATTTCGTCATAATCAATACCCTCTTGTTGTCGATATCCCTTGGCTACAAGACGTGCCTTATTTTGAAACACAATTCCATCATAATCCTTTTTATTTTTAAAAATCCACTTAACCCCTATTGGTCGTTGACCAGTTGGTCTTGGAACTAATCGCCATACTTTCAAACGATCAAACTGATTGATCTCTTCTTGCATTGCTACCACCCAGTTCGGATCTAGTAAAGCTTGAGAAACCGTTGTTGGTTCAATCTTACAAAGAAAGGCAATGTATAGACACATATTCCGAGTTGCCCTTCGAGTCAAGACTGGAGCAGGTGCATCACCAATGATAAGATCAATTGGATGACTTTTAGTCCATCTATTGTTATGTGGAAGGGGTTGTACATCAGTGGTATCCATTGAAACATCAACCGTTTTTGACGTTTAGCCTTGATCAACTTGATCTGATGTAACACTTTCTAATGGATTTATTTGAGTACCTGGAGAAATAACTGGAGTTGTATTAACAGATGTATCTTGAATTGGTTCAAGATTATCATCAGGAGGTGGGAGGGAGGATGAAGAAGCAACAGGTGAATCAGTTGGTGTTGTATCTTCATCAAAAAGACTTGGTTGAGTCTCCACAGTAGTTGATTATGATGGTGTAACTGATACGGCTTGAACATTTGAATTCCGTTGAGGAGCATAAAGACTATCAAACAAGATATTCAGTTTCTCTATTGTTAGCGTAGGAACACCCTTCTTCAAGAAAATTGAATTTTGCGCTGAAGAAGAAGTAGTCAGGTTAGGATCGGTGAAAGGACCCGTTCATATACATTATAAACGATTCACAATAGTTGATTACATCGCGAGGTATTTGACCTCTATATGATACATTTTACAAACATTGCATTAGTTTTTAAAAGACAAACTTTCTTTACAACGAAAGTTGACGGCATGCACACCATTTCATAATACATCCAACTATAATTGGCTTAATAATAATCTTGATGAACTCCATGACTCGAATGCAACGTCTTTCAAAATATTCCATGAATGACTCCAAGTAATATCCTTAAAATGAGCTTAATGCACAGCGGAAGATTTCTTTAATACCTGAGAATAAACATGCTTTAAAGTGTCAACCAAAAGGTTAGTGAGTTCATAGGTTTATCATAACAATCATTTTAATATATTAATAGACCACAAGATTTCCGTTTATAAATATATGTACACTCGCAAGTGTATAAAAGTATTCTATAAGTTGTAGGCACCCGGTAACAAGCCTTAACGTTCATGTTTTACCCTCTGAAGTACACCAGATCAGGTGTGTTTAAAATAACCTCGAAGTACTAAAGCATCTCATAGTCAGGATGGGGTTTGTCAGGCCCAATAGATCTATCTTTAGGATTCGCGCCTACCGTACATAGACAAGTAATTTAATGTTACCAAACTAAGGGTATATTTCTGGTTTAAACCCACGTAGAATTAGTTTTAGTACTTGTGCCTATTTCGTAAAACATTTATAAAAATAGCGCATGTATTCTCAGTCCCAAAAATATATATAAAAGGGAGCAAATGAAACTCACAATACTGTATTTCGTAGTAAAAATACATATAACGTCATTTAACAAGTGCAAGGTTGGCCTCGGATTCACGAACGTATCACTATTGAGATTCAATATTGCAGGAAAGTACGTAGACGCAACGGAGATGATAAACACTAGATTGACCTCACGAGCATACCCATGAACCATACCCATCACCTCCATAGCTATAACCCATAATTTTCTTAGCTTCGACTCATTCAAAAAAACTATTTTGAAATCACTCGGACAGCACTCCTTCGTAATATTTTATATATACTAATAATATCTTGAAATAATACAGAGCAAATATATATATATATATATATATATATATATATATATATATATATATATATATATATATATATATATAAATCGATTGAGAGAGTTTAGAGAAATATATTTTCAAGTTTCTATGAAATAATGAAACCTATTGAATTCTATTTATAATAGATTTTTGAATTATTAAAGTATGAATTTTTAAAGTGAATTATTAAAGTATGAATTATTAAAGTGAATTATTAAAGTATGAATTATTAAAGTATGAATTATTAAAGTGAATTATTAAAGTATAAATTATTAAAGTGAATTATTAAAGTATGAATTATTAAAGTGAATTATTAAAGTATGAATTATTAAAGTGAATTATTAAAGTATGAATTATTAAAGTTAAAGTAAAGTAAAAGTAAAGTAAAGGTAAAGTTAAAGTATAGTAAAAGTATAAAAACTATGTATGTATAATACGCGTATAAATATATATAATATTAATTTAAATCGTTATATATATTTAATGAAATAAAATATAAATATCGTTATATTTATTATACTGGTTAAGTAATGAGTTGTCAAAAGTGATTCTAGATATTTATAAAAGTTATATACGTTATAATAATAAAGTTCTTTTTTAAACTGAAAACGTCTTTGTACGTTTGAAAATAGATTAATAGAATACTATGGAAACTAATTCTCCACTAACTTTTGTCTAACTTTCGTAAATGACACTTTTTGTTTTTATTTATAAATAGCTTTACAAATTATTCTGAATATCGTTAAGAGTAATAGATTTTCTCAAATTATAGTGGACCTCTCAACAGAGACTTGTAATCATAATTCAATGTTTCTGATAATTCAATCATTTAATATATTTTTTTTAATTTCGTCAAAAATCATATTGAAACAAATACGTTCGTGTAAAGTATTATACGTTTAATACTTTATTAATATTCTCAAGTTATAATATATATATATATATATATATATATATATATATATATACATATCTATTTATATATAACGGTTCATGAATCGTCGGAATTTGGTCGAGGTTATAATGAATGTATGAACACAGTTTAAAATTCTTGAGATTTAACTTAACAAACTTTTCTTATCGTGTCAGAATAATATAAAGATTAAAGTTTAAATTTGGTCAGAAATTTCCGGGTCGTCACAGTACCTACCCGTTAAAAATATTTCGTCCCCGAAATTTGATAGAGGTCGTCATGACTAACAATGAGAATGTTATTATAACGATTATAGAGTTTTATCATGTTCAAGAAAAATGGATAAAATAATTCGATTACTCGAAGCGTGTGAGTGAAGTTATCGTAAATGAATGAAATAAGATAATAGTGATTCATCGTATCTTTTGACGTCATCACGATTGATCTTCGAAAAGAAAATCTTTGTAATCTATATTGGATTTGATTATTCGGCGATTAAGGAAATTATGATCCTCTTCGAATTAATGCGATAATCCATTTTGATTTCTCTGTCGGATATTTCACTATAAATCCATCTCATTTGTTTTCTTACAACTCACACCTTCTCAACTCATATTTTAAAGTATTTGTCAATATGCTTCATTCAGTGCTGATTCTTGATATACTCCTCACTTTCATATCTGTCGCTCTTCTTTTTCATCTGCCTCAGGAAGAATCTATTTACTTCTACTATACTCTTGGTTTTATAGTGTTTTTAGTTCTCCCGTGTCTTTATATTGCTATATGCATTGATATATGCAGTTTGTGATTTCTGGGTTGTTGTTGGGTTTTATATCTTCCCTTATATTTCAAAGTCCTTGCTTCTTCTATAATCATTGTCATCCACAGTTAATGCTCTCTTCTATTTGCTATGATTTATACTCCCATTTCTAGTTCGGAGCTTTGTCCTTTCGTTTCTTCTTCTTGCGATTAAGCACCGCTTGTAATGGTCCAGAATTCGCAGATATAAATTTCGGAATGAACATTGTTAATGTTCTAGGAAGGAAATTGTAATGGCACGATCTTGACTTGTCAAATTACCAGAATACCTCGAAAAAGGCCGAATCCTCAAGAAATATTTTCTTGATATTTAGAGATCAAAGAGAATATAAGAGTCGTGTAACATAGCACATGATGACGTTATGATCTGTGAATCATCATGTTCCATTTAGAAACTCAGCATGAATTACTGTAATATAATCACGTTGATCAAGTGTCATTATATTATACTAACTCATGCTTGCTCCCAACACTTTTTCAAGAATATTTCTATTTTAAACTCGAATGTTTCAGAATTTAGAAACTAAAATAGTTTCTTTTATGATATAATACAGACAGCGCGAAGAGGTAAATGATTTCAGATAAGAATAATTATAAAAATATCTTAGAATGTCTAATATCAGAGGATGATGAAGGATATTGTCCGCAGGGGTTTAGAGTCAGGAGCAAGGTATTGGTTAATGACTTTAGCAAGTACTGAATCATTTGGATTCTTTGAAGGCAGGTTCAGCCTTTGTGATTTGTCCACAGCCTCCTTTATACTTTGCTCAATCCGTTTTCCAGTTCCAAAGCTTCTCTTTTTCTGAGCTTTGCCAATATACTATCCTTTATCATCCAACTTTTTACTGTTAAGGTCGTTTACAGTTTTTGCTGCTTCATCCGCATTTTTCAAAATTTCGAGAACTGGTTCGCAGTTTAGGGTATTTTTCAGAAATTTCTCATTCAAAGAATGTAAGTCTTGGAGGTAGACGTTGTGTGTATATGTAATTGTTGATGTAGACATGCTGCGAGGTTTCAAAATATTGATTGCTGATTCTCAATAATTGGTATGGCAATTCTTGTTATAAGGTACGAATGAGTATATGATAGGGTTTCAATAATTATAATGATTTTTTTTTTTTGGAAAGTCAAAGATCAGTGAAGTTGTTGGTAAGTTTATTGCTAATGTGGTGAATATAAATGATTCCCCGGTAACGTTGACGAAAGGGCAACGTATCTATTGAGGTTATAATAAGACTGTTTTGATTGAGAAGTCGAAGTTGACTTGCTGGAGCTGTGACAAAACTGTCTATTTTGAAACGGAATTGAAAAGCTATTTTAGCTAGTAAATGCCAAAGGGTCTAACACGGATACGTGTCGAACTATGACTTGGGTTTTGAGAGTTTTTTAGGTGTATAACTGTGGGTAACATGTGGTTGGATCATCATCTCGATTGTTCCTTAGTTGAAGTGTCTTCAGGAATTTTGAAGGGTTTGAGCACATATTGTAATCGTTAATACATATGATGTTCTAACACAGTTTTGAAGTCAAAGTATAGCTTTAAAAGATATAGGAATCTAAGAGTGATGATACTGGTTATATTTCGAATTGAATTATGCGATTTCAAAATCAGAATATATAATTGAATTTGAATGAGTATGATTGTTTTGATTTATATGAAAGAATGGATATTGTTGTGAAAGTAGGGAGTATAGTTGATGATTGCTGAATCAGTTTCAAAAAATGTAATATATTAATTGTGAATTTATATATCTCTCGGGTATTACCTACCCGTTAAAAAAAATTTCACAATTAATATTTTGTACAAAAGAAGTTTATTACAGTCTTTATGAAAATATATGTGTATATTTTCTTTAGATGTAATATAGATTTAATGAGTTAATATTAAATTAAACTCATTTGTTTTATGGTTGGAACTAGAATTGAGTAATCCTAAAAACTTTATAAATTGCATAAGTATTTCTTCAATAATATTGAAATTATGAATCATTACTTTGTTATTTGTTGGTTTTCGTGAAATTCTTGTGAACTTCGCAAGGTACGAATGATGTTATTTGAAAAGTTTCGAGTACATCGATGATGAAAGTGTAAAATCAAACATATATTCGAATAATACACTTGATTAATTATGAATTGGATTTTTATTGAATTGAGACAGAGATTGTAATTAATGATGGTTAAGTTGCGAACGAAGGACGTACATCATTGCATATTTGTAATATGAATTAACTGAGTAGTTAAGATTCACACATAATAGCTTAGTACGGGAAGATTTATTATGGTTTAAAAATTTATACATATAAAATATACATATAAATCTTTCGATTGGAAATGAGTTAATACTTCATAACTCGTTGATACAATATATTTGTTGTTGATTCGTAATGATGTCCACAATGATTCTTGAACTGACAGAGTTTGTGATGTTAAGGTGCTGTTGATTCTGATAATACTGACGGCACTGACTGTATTGATGATGCTACGGTCCTGTTGATGCTGTTGGTAAAACAATTCTAGCTTGTAAATCGTACACCATTTTTGATCAAAGTTTCTACTCTACCATCTCCGTTCACTCATCCGATTTACGGTCAGAATTAAATAATCTCTAAGATTTTGGAGATTACATAACAGCCGCAGAGATATCTCTTCAATGAAGTTTATGAATTAATACTTCATCGTTTGTTGTTGTTGATATTCCTGGATATTTACAAGGCATATGACATTGATGTTTGAGATAGAGATTGTGATGTTGCGGTATGGGATGTGGATGTTGTTGTTGGTGGTGGTGATGGTACTGTTGGTGTTGCTGATGGTGGTACTGTTTATGCTGCTGGTGCTGCTGCTGGTGTTTGTAACCTTTGCACCATATTCTCCAAAGCCACTACCCGAGCGCGAAGCTCGTTGACTTCTTCTATTACACCGGGGTGATTGTCGGTTCGGACGAGCGGATAAATAAAATCTAGAATTTGGTGTAGTATGTAATCGTGACGAGATACTCTAGAAATAAGAGAGAAAATGGTATTTCGGATAGGTTCGCTGGTAAGTGCTTCAGGTTCTTCGCCAAGAGGACAATGTGGTGGATGGAAGGGATCACCTTCTTCTTGTCTCCAATGATTAAGGAGGCTACGAACCCATCCCCAATTCATCCAGAATAGATGATGACTAATTGGTTGATCCATTCCGGTCACACTGCTTTCGGAACTTGAGTGGGATTCCATTTCGGAATCCGAGGGACTTGAACTAATGACAAATTCCATTTCGTACGATTGAATAAAGAATTTTTCGATATGAAATGATTTTTCAGCTATCGGGTGGTATTCTAATTATATAGAGCAAAAGGTTTCGTAGATTACGGAGGAATTTACGAAATATGTCAGGCAAAGTTTTCAGTGCCGACAAAAATGATGAGCAAAACTTTTAACATGCAGACACGGTCGAAGTCCAGACTCACTAATGATCCTAACGACTATCAGTTAGACACACTAATGCAGACCTGGTTCGCTAAGACCACCGCTCTGATACCAACTGAAAGGACCCGTTCATATACATTATAAACGATTCACAATAGTTGATTACATCGCGAGGTATTTGACCTCTATATGATACATTTTACAAACATTGCATTCGTTTTTAAAAGACAAACTTTCTTTACAACGAAAGTTGATGGCATGCACACCATTTCATAATACATCCAACTATAATTGGCTTAATAATAATCTTGATGAACTCAATGACTCGAATGCAACGTCTTTCAAAATATGCCATGAATGACTCCAAGTAATATCCTTAAAATGAGCTAATGCACAACGGAAGGTTTCTTTAATACCTGAGAATAAACATGCTTTAAAGTGTCAACCAAAAGGTTGGTGAGTTCATAGGTTTATCATAACAATCATTTTAATATATTAATAGACCACAAGATTTCCGTTTATAAATATATGTACACTCGCAAGTGTATAAAAGTATTCTATAAGTTGTAGGCACCCGGTAACAAGCCTTAACATTCATGTTTTACCCTCTGAAGTACACCAGATCAGGTGTGTTTAAAATAACCTCGAAGTACTAAAGCATCCCATAGTCAGGATGGGGTTTGTCATGCCCAATAGATCTATCTTTAGGATTCGCGCCTACCGTACATAGACAAGTAGTTTAATGTTACCAAGCTAAGGGTATATTTCTGGTTTAAACCCACGTAGAATTAGTTTTAGTACTTGTGCCTATTTCGTAAAACATTTATAAAAACAGCGCATGTATTCTCAGTCCCAAAAATATATAAAAGGAAGCAAATGAAACTCACAATACTGTATTTCGTAGTAAAAATACATATAACGTCATTTAACAAGTGCAAGGTTGGCCTCGGATTCACGAACGTATCAATATTGAGATTCAATATTGCAGAAAAGTACGTAGACGCAACAGAGATGATAAACACTAGATTGACCTCACGAGCATACCCATGAACCATACCCATCACCTCCATAGCTATAACTCATAATTTTCTTAGCTTCGACTCATTAAAAAAAACTATTTTGGAATCACTCGGACAGCACTCCGTCGTAATATTTTATATATACTAATAATATCTTGAAATAATACAGAGCAAATATATATATATATATATATATATATATATATATATATATATATATATATATATATATATATATATATATATATATATATATATATATATATATATAAATCGATTGAGAGAGTTTAGAGAAATATATTTTCAAGTTTCTATGAAATAATGAAACCTATTGAATTCTATTTATAATAGATTTTTGAATTATTAAAGTGAATTATTAAAGTATGAATTATTAAAGTATGAATTATTAAAGTGAATTATTAAAGTATGAATTCTTAAAATGAATTTTTAAAGTATGAATTATTAAAGTGAATTATTAAAGTATGAATTATTAAAGTGAATTATTAAAGTATGAATTATTAAAGTTAAAGTAAAGTAAAAGTAAAGTAAAGGTAAAGTTAAAGTATAGTAAAAGTATAAAAACTGTGTATGTATGATACGCGTATAAATATATATAATATTAATTTAAATCGTTATATATATTTTAATGAAATAAAATATAAATATCTTTATATTTATTATACTGGTTAAGTAATGAGTTGTCAAAAGTGATTCTAGATATTTATAAAAGTTATATACGTTATAATAATAAAGTTCTTTTTTAAACTGAAAACGTCTTTGTACGTTTGAAAATAGATTAATAGAATATTATGGAAACCAATTCTCCACTAACTTTTGTCTAACTTTCGTAAATAACACTTTTTGTTTTTATTTATAAATAGCTTTACAAATTATTCTGAATATCGTTAAGAGGAATAGATTTTCTCAAATCATAGTGGACCTCTCAACAGAGACTTGTAATCATAATTCAATGTTTCTGATAATTCAATTATTTAATATATTTTTTTTAATTTCGTCAAAAATCATATTGAAACAAATACGTTCGTGTAAAGTATTATACGTTTAATACTTTATTAATATTCTCAAGTTATAATATATATATATATATATATATATATATATATATATATATATATATATATATATATATATATATACATATACATATCTATTTATATATAATGGTTCATGAATCGTCAGAATTTGGTCGAGGTTATAATGAATGTATGAACACAGTTTAAAATTCTTGAGATTTAACTTAACAAACTTTTCTTATCGTGTCGGAATAATATAAAGATTAAAGTTTAAATTTGGTCAGAAATTTCCGGGTCATCACAGTCGGCTTTTGAACTGAGTTGTTAAAAAGCCATTCCCGATAACTCATCGAACCTTACATTAATGCTTTCCTTGATCGTCTTTATTCGTTTGTGATAGACACGATAGGAAACTTTGTTCGAAGAATAACCGAGAAATATGGCCTGATCGCCATGAGGATCAAACTTTCCGAGGCTGTCAAAATGGTTAAGCACATAGCATATACAACCAAAGATACGGAAATATTTAACATTCGGGCGTCTACCATATAGTAACTCATAAGGAGTTTTATCAAAACGTTTATTAATGATACAGCAATTTTGGGTATAGCATGCAGTGGAAATGGCCTCCCCCCACATTGTCGGAGGTAGTTTGGAGTAAGCAAGCATCGTTCGAGCTGCTTCGCACAACGTACGATTACATTGTTTGACTACTCCATTCTGTTGAGGGGTTCGTGCAGCAGAAAATTGATGTTCAATGCCTTGGTCTTTCAAATAACTATCAAGCAGGTCATTTTAAATTTCGTCCCATTATCAGTTCGAATACTCTTAACATGTTTGTTAAAAGAGAGTTGAGTCTTTTTAATGAACTCAATGATAATGGCGGGGGTTTCTGACTTAGTCCTTAGAAGGAAAATCCATGTAAATTGGGTATAGTCATCTACAATCACAAGCACATGTTTCCGGCCACCAAGTCTAGAAATACGCATGGGTCTACATAAGTCCATATGCAATAATTGCAAGGACGATGAAGTACTGGGGTTTTGCTTAAGCGGATGATTAGTCCATTTCAGCCCACCCATTGCACATGATGGACACACATGATGCTTATCATATTGAAAACATGGAATACCATCAACTAAGTCTTTAGAGACCAGTCGATTAATACCCTTGTAATTCAGGTGTGACATCCGGTGATGCCATAACCATGAATTTTCCTTTATTGAACGAGTAACCAAACACATGGTTGCATGTGATGGTGCATCATTAAGGTCAATAGTATAAAGTGAAGCACAATGTTTACCAACAAGTAGATCGTTTCCATCGGTGGATTGCACCGAGCATTGACGACGTTTAAACAAAAACTTGAGATCTCATCACAAAATTGGCTGACACTAAATAAACTGCACCCCAAACCCTCAACATATGAGACCCGTTTGATTGTTATGCCATTTTTCACAAAATCTCCATAATCCATTATTGCTGCAATCTCATCGTTTCCAAAAGTAACCATTCCTACGAATTTGTCAACGAAATTGACAAGCAAGTATTTATCGCCCGTCATGTGTCGAGAGCAACCGGAATCGATATACCAAATACAGACGTCGAAACCCCGAAAACGTTAATTTCCTAGAGTTTAGGTACCCAAAGTTTCTTGGGTCCTCTACGGTTAGTACCAACAATAAACTTTGGATCAACAATGAGATAATCACGTAAAGCATCATGCAATTTAGACAATAAAGCATCATTTAAAACCACATTACATGAAGCATCGTATGCAATATCAAGTTTTACATCATTATCAGAAGTCTTAACACACAACTTATTCCAAGCAGATGTTTTGTTCACAGACGAAAATTGAAAGACATGAGATGATTTCCTAGGTCGACTAGCAGATTTCTTTGGTTTGGTTACTACTTTCTTAGTCGTAGACTTAGGAACCCATACAGACTTGTAAGTCAAATTTGGATTATGACTTGTGACACAAAAAACACCTCTGTTAGTTAGACGTCCAACTTTTCAGTTGACACATGCGATGATTGATTTTGCAAAATTTCCAATTTGATTTTACGTTCCTTTGCATTATACTCACTCAAATCAGGTTTTAGACTCGTGTGTTGTGTTGACTTGACTGATTTCGTTAAAAGACTTTCCTTTGATTGATTTGATATTGGAATCATAGGAATCTTTTCAGTTAACACAGAACCATTTTGAGAATGAACTCTCTTGACAACAAATTGGGTTGAAGGTGCAACTTTTGAAACACGTTTACCAAATTGAGAACGTAGTAGGTTTTGAAGAATAGTAATGGGTTTTGCATCCGTAGATGTTGTTATTCCCTTCCCTTTCTTATTAATCCCACCAACACATTCAGGCACATTGGTTTCAACAGTAGATGATTGCTTAAGTGTGTTAGCCTGTTTCAGTTGAATTATTTTTTGTTTTAAGCTCTTAATCTCAAGACATAATTCCACTGCATAAACTAGCACTTCACCTTCCTTAAAATCATAAGTACATTCTTTCTTAGGAAATGGAGGCAACTTATCACACAAAGCAAGCATTTATTCTAATGATTGACACTTAAGTTACAAATCAACATTTTCCTATTCAACTATACCTAATATACGTTTCAAGTTTCGTACAACAGGTATGTTTGCTTAAAATTCATTCAAAGATCAATTGTTGTGTCAAAGTCTATCAAGTTTTCAACAGCTGGTTCATCTCGAGGTTCTACCTTTACATCTAAATCAGTTTGACCTAGGGATTCTGTCTCAAAGAAGACAGTTAGTTCATGTGCTAGGTCTTCATAGAAAACATTATCAGAACACGCAGGTAAGGCCGGTAGAATTGGTTTCACATCAAAAGTTGGTTCATTAAACACCTCATCAATGGCAAAAATGCTAGAACTAGGTTTGTTAAACACTTCATTCTCAAGCATTAAAATGTATTTCTCTAGCATGAGTGTTGGGATATAAACCAGTGTACGCTTAGGCACATAATTTTCACGTTGCATATTCTTTTCAGTTTCAACAAGTTCTTTCAAGAAATCAGGATTTGATTTACCCATTTTAGCATTGATTTTCTCATACATTAAGCAAATTTGATGGTATTTCTTAGATTTGCGATTAACAATAATATCATCAAAATCAGCATCAGAAGCATGCACAAAGTGAGATGGTAAACCAGCTTAAAAGTAATCAGAATGATATAATCCTGGAATCTTTTTAGAAGCCTTATCTAAGATCTTAGGATCTTCATAATCCAACCCCCACTTTTCACCATGAATTGTTTTTGGTCTATTCATGAAAATTGTTTGTTTTAAAAGTTCCATATTCATGATAGCTTTGGATTGATCTGTTCGATAGAGTTTTTCCTCATATCGAGCAAGTTGTGCTTTCATTTGAAAAGACTCTTTTGACAAAGAAGAAATTTCAGAGTTCTTTTCAATTATGGTGTTTTCCAATTGAATAATTTTCTTGTTTAGCTTTGAAAGTGTGGGTTCATGTTGAGTTTTCAAATCAGAAAGATCTTTTTCTAAAAATTGAACTTTTTCTGCAAGTCGTTCCAATTTTAGACGATAATCTGTCCTTTCGACCTTAATCGGATGAATTGATTTTTTAAGATCTTCCAACTCAGTTTCTGTGGAGCTGAGTTGGATAGTCAATCTTTGCAATTCCGATTGTAATTTAGATGAAGATGGTTTGGTCTCAGTTTGATTTTATCTTTTAAAACCTTGTTTTCAGATTTTAAACCTTTGACTTCTTTTGACATTGAGACCATATTCTTCATCATGTCATTTTGCACTTTTATAAAATTAGGTGGAATTTCAGATGATTAAACCTCATCATCATTAGATGCTGAGTCAGAATTCTCCATTGCTTCCTTAGCTTTGATGAGCTTAGTCACCTTGCAAACATTTGCATGTTCCACCTCTGAATCTGAATCATTAGTCCAGTTAAACCAAGTATCATCAACCGATTTCAGCTCTCCCCCAGTTTCTACAATCTTAGCCATCAACATTTTCTTCTTGTAGTAAGCTGCATCCTTCTTCTTAGGCATCTTGCACTCACGAGAGTAATGACGAGCTTTTCCACAATTGAAATAGATTGATTCATCCTTCTTGGAATCATCAGCACGTTGTTGTTTTGAGTGATCAACTTTCATGTAGTACGAGGAAGACGATGAGTTCTTGTGTTGATTGCTTGATTTGCCTTTGAACTTGTGTTTGTTCAAGGCTTTTGTGAACATGGCTGCCATTTTGACTAATTCAAGGTGAGAATCTTCAACATCAGAAAGATTCAACTCTTCAGAATCAGTTGATTCTTCAACAAGCACTTTCTTGGACAAACTTTTGGAAGTCGTAAATGATTTGCTCTTCTTTTTGGCAATGAGAGCAAGAGGATCACTTGGAGATGACTCTTTCCTTCTTTCTTGAAGTTTAGACACTTCAGGTTGGTAATGCATAAGAACTCCAACAAGCTCATGAATAGTTAACTTGTCAATCTCTGTGGTAGATCAAACAATGGTTCCATAAGGAAGCCAATCAACATTGATCTTTTTGAGAAATTTCATGTTGACTTCAGCATTTACTTTTATGATCTTGCACCTTTTCAACTCATTGAGAACACCATTGAAACGACGGTAGGTATTCTTGAGTGGTTCATCAGGTTCCTGCTTGAAATCTTCATAAAATCCCAGAGCCTTTTTCAGTTTAGTAACATCTGACATGTCATAACCTTCTTGCTGTCGTTTGATCTCATCCCATATATCTTTTACTGTGGTGTTGCTATCAACATTTTTAAACAACTCATATGGGATAGCTTGCATAACAATGTTCTTTACCTCTATGTCACCCTGAGCTCTCTCACGTTTATCACCAGAAAGTTCATAGACTGGAATTGGCATACCAGTATTCGAATGATAATCTACAACTGGACCATCTCTCAGAGAAGCCCATATGTACTTTGCTTTCTCACGCTTATAGTCTATGTACTGAGTGATTCGGTGAAGCCACTGAGTGT
The DNA here is from genome assembly GCF_046630445.1 of Rutidosis leptorrhynchoides. Taxonomy (NCBI): domain Eukaryota; kingdom Viridiplantae; phylum Streptophyta; class Magnoliopsida; order Asterales; family Asteraceae; genus Rutidosis; species Rutidosis leptorrhynchoides. The sequence continues at coordinate 298,829,301 of NC_092337.1, forward strand.
ACTTTCCATCAAACAACACTGGAGGACGGGAATCTGATCCAATGATCAAAGTATCTTGAGTAGACATCTTGAAAATGAGGTAGATTCGGTAAAGATTCGGTATTACACAAATCTAGAATGAAAAATCACAACAATCTAACAAGAATGTCAGATTCGGTATCTGATTCGGTACTGTAGCAGATCCGGTACAGATTCTGTATTGTAGTAGATTCAGTAAACCAGATTCTGTATCAGAAACTAATCATAAATACAAGTAACACACCCAGATTCAGTATAGATTCGGTAACCACAAGATTTGTAGCTTGAGAAAACTTAAACCTAATGAATTAAGTGATACCGAGATTCTGACTCGGTAGTCAGATTCTGTATGAATTTGAATTCAAACACAATTCAATTCCTTTGAATTAGATTCTGTAACCTTGCTGCACAAGGAAACAAGTTAGTATCACACAAAATATCACACAAAACTTAGAATTCAAAAGAATCCTTTCTCAAATCACACCAATTAGCTACGTATGACCAAACCGAATGTGATAGAATCACAAAAACACCACAATCTGCAACACTGATTGAGAATTAATAGCTTCAAAGCAGATTCGGTATGGCAGTTACGATACCGAATGTAGATTAAATCTTCAAAACTTGAAGAATTGAAGAAATTAAACCGTCAGAAATGTGATTAAACACCTCACGATCACAACTGAAACCTCAAACCTTTACTAAACTACATAATCAAGCTGGAAATGATGAATACCTAGAGTTTTAGCCACGAACTCTAAAAATCAACTTAATTCTTCATAATTGATGTTAAAAACCTGTAATGATGATTGAAACTCTTTCTAATTAACCTAATACACCTTCGCTGAACTTATCACAAGAATATGAAAGTCAGATTATCAGATTCGATTATACCGAATCCGATTTAATATACCGAGAGTGCTCAGATTCTATAATCTTCAATCTCTGGATCGATCTAGTGATGTAATATCACTCCCTGGAAGCTCTGATATCAATTGTAGGATCCAAGATCTCATGAATACCATGAATGTGAAGATTAACCATTAAGATTGAGAGAGAAAGTCAATCAGTCAAGATTGACTTTCCACGGCTCTCTTGAAAATCTCTACATAACAGTGGCTAAGCTTAGATAATCTAGGGAGCCTTGGATCCTTTATATAGCCTCGTATAAAGGATCCTCCATAAGGCTAGGGAAACTAGTATTACTCCTTACCCGAGGTTCTAACAGTACAGATTGTATGCATTGGGCGTGGGCAAAATGCCCAGTTGCGTGGAGAGGCCAATATATGAGAGGTGATCATAGTCACCCAACTATTATGCTTGAAGCCGTTGCTTCGTATGATAACTGAATTTGGCATGCTTTTTTTGGTTGGCGGGTTCAAACAACGACTTAAATGTCCTATATACTAGTCCTTTGTTCAACCCAATGCTTGTCGAAGACATGCCGGACATCCCTTATCATGTTAACGGTGTGGAGTACAAAAGAGGCTACTATTTAGACGGCGGGATTTATCCAACATGGGCATCATTTGTCAAGGAATTTTCTAGTGTCGTTGATGAAAAACATGTTTACTTTTCAGAGAAGCAAGTCGGGGCTCGTAAATATATTGAAAGAACTTTTGGGATTCTACAAGGACGTTGGCATATTTTACAACAACCCGCTAGGGCTTACGAAGTGAATCACATGAAAAAGACTTATGTATACGTGCATCAAACTACGCAACATAATTATCGAAGACAACGGTTATAACATTGCTGAAAATGATTGGGTTTATGAGCCGACGATTAATATACAAAATACTTGGTTCGAAAGGTGTGATGCTCGAAATCGAAGAGCAAGGGAGCTACGTGAAAGGGAAGTGCATGAAGGATTACGTGCCAACTTAGTTGAGCATTTGTGGTCAAACCGAGAGTAAACATTTTATTATGTATTTTATTTTATTTAAATTAATTATGTATTTATTTTATGAAATTTAAATTATGTATTTTATTTTATGAAATTTAATTGTATTTAATTTTATTTTATGAAGTTTAAATTCATTAAAAAAGAATTATTAATAAATAAAACAAAAAAATGATAAAAAAATTATAAATGGAAGTTGAAATGGAATCTGAAATGGAAGTAGTGGACACCACCACCCATGTCACCGTCAGTCAGTTTTAGCTTTTAAAATGGACACTGAAATGGAAGCTGGGAATGGACTACGGACACCTAGTGCTCTTAATATTCCCCTATTCAAATTTGAGATGGATAAGAGAAGAGATTAACGCGTTACGTTGCGTGAAAATTTTGAACTTGTTCATTATTCATATTTGGTTAATTAATGTCCAGATTCGTGTCAATTATATTGTATACTATATTTTTTTTAGATGTACCAAAATAAATTTTCATAAATAATTAACATATAATTCACTTCCAAATGCGTTACTGATTAGAATTATTGTTAGGACCCCGAAGTTGTATAGTGTTAATGTGAAATAAGCTTAAATGATGGTTCCTTAGAAGATGGCTATATAAGGAATCTAAGTAGTCCTAATTAGATAGCCATTGCATTATAACTGAGTTCTAGAAGCTGTGGAATGTAAATCTTATTGATTCTCTCTCATACCGAGTCTCCTTTACACTTACCGAATCTCATTCTAACTTGTCTTTTCTTCTAATCTCAACATGATCTGACCTATCATTTGGTATTAGAGCTTAGGCCTTCATCACATGAAGGAGATCTTTATGAATATTCATGAATGTTTTCCCTCCGCTTTTAAACCTTCAAACACAAACACATATGTCTTCAACTGACCTTCATCCAAATCTTCAAACCTTCATCATCTTCATCATGAAGATATGAAGATCCTCAAAAATTTTCGAAAAATTTTCGGACATAACCTTTTAACATTTACCGAATCCAATCAAAACACAAACACAATTAATTGAGATTCAACCGGAACCGAATCTCAATTACCGAATCTCATAATTTTCATCGAAACTTATTCATATCAACAACACAAATACAAAAACAAATTCACAGATTCATAATAAATTCACATATTCATTTTTTTCTCATCTGCTACAGTGATCAAATTTCATTCTCGACATGGACTTCAAATTCGAAGTTCATCAACAAGTGATTATTCACATGAATTGCAATCAAAAACACGAATCAATTCACAATCCTAACAATCGTGGATCATTACAACAGCTAAACAACAACAGATTCGTCATCAATTTGATCGAGTTCTTTGTTCGAGTTCGTCATCAATCGTTTTAGCTTCCGGAGTAATCTAGAATGATTTGATCAAATCTAAAATTGGACATATGTTCTAAATCGTATCGTGAAGCTATCTCTAGATTTACAGATCCTAATTCGATTTATCGATCACGAATTTCGAAGTCAAAGCTTATGAACAAAAAGTAAAACATATTGTTCTTCATCAAATTCAAGCTGTGAATGTTGATTCAGGTTGTGATTTTTAATGTCAAGTGTTCGGATTCAGTAATGAAACAAGTATCATGAAGAACTTCTCATCAAAAACTCAATGAATATCGATTTTGATATTTTTGCTCATATGATGAATATCGTGATTGTTCATCCATGAATCTGCAAATTGATGATGTTTTTGATCAGATCTCTTCACAAAGATGATAATATTCATATGATGAACAATCGGACATGAGCATTTATAGATTCAATTGATGATCGGAAGTTCTAGTTATGATTTGAAGATTCAGTTTCGTATGCTGATGAAAATGATTCGGTACAGCAGTTATGCATCAGCTTCACTTGATAAATTACATTCGGTGTCTTTATTTTTTTTTACTACATCCAGTATATGGCAATTTTTCTTCATTCGGTATTGTAGACATGTTATTGCTGTTTATCTGATTCGGTATTGTAGTGACCCGAACTTTTTCATGTTTATATATATTAAATGAAATTGTTATTTACATGATTAAGTGTTTCCAACATGTTAAGCAATCAAACTTGTTAAAACTTGATTAATTGAAATAGGTTTTATATAGAAAATTGACCACCCAAGTTGACCAGTGATTCACGAATGTTAAAACTTATAAAAACTATATGATGACATATATATGATTATATATATAGTTAACATGATATTATGATAAGTAAGTATATCATTAGGTATTTTAACAATGAGTTATATACATAAAATTGAGTTTATTGAATTAAGAAACTCGAAACGATATATATAACGATTATCGTTATAACAACGTCTTACTAAATACATATGAATCATATTAAGATATTGATACACTATGTTTAATCATGATAAATTATAAGTAAACATGTCATTAAGTGTATTAACAATGAACTACATATGTAAAAACAAGACTACTAACTTAATGATTTCGAAACGAGACATATATGTAACGATTATCGTTGTAACAACATTTAACTTTATATATATCATACTAAGATATATTAATATATTATAATATCATGATAATGTAATAATTTAACATCTCTTTAGATATAATAAACAATGGGTTAATAACATTTAACAAGATCGTTAACCTAAAGGTTTCAAAACAACGTTTACATATAACGACTAACGATGACTTAACGACTCAGTTAAAATGTATATACATGTAGTGTTTAATATGTATTCTTAAACTTTTGAAAGACTTCAAGACACTTATCAAAATACTTCTACTTAACAAAAATGCTTACAATTACATCCTCGTTCAGTTTCATCAACAATTCTACTCGTATGCACCCGTATTCGTACTCGTACAATACACAGCTTTTAGATGTATGTACTATTGGTATATATACTCCAATGATCAGCTCTTAGCAACCCATGTGAGTTACCTAACACATGTGGGAACCATCATTTGGCAACTAGCATGAAATATCTCATAAAATTACAAAAATATTAGTAATCATTCATGACTTATTTACATGTAAACAAAATTACACATCCTTTATATCTAATCCATATACCAACGACTAAAAATATCTACAAACACTTTCATTCTTCAATTTTCTTCATCTAATTGATCTCTCTCAAGTTCTATCTTCAAGTTCTAAGTGTTCTTCATAAATTCTATAAGTTCTAGTTTCATAAAATCAAGAATACTTCCAAGTTTGCTAGCTTACTTCCAATCTTGTAAAGTGATCATCTAACCTCAAGAAATCTTTCTTATTTACAGTAAGATATCTTTCTAATATAAGGTAATACTCATATTCAAACTTTGATTCAATTTCTATAGCTATAACAATCTTATTTCGAGTGGAAATCTTACTTGAACTTGTTTTCATGTCATGATTTTGCTTCAAGAACTTTCAAGCCATCCAAGGATCCATTGAAGCTAGATCTATTTTTTTCATTTCTAGTAGGTTTACCTACTAAAATTAAGGTAGTAATGATTTTCATAACATCATTCGATTCATACATATAAAACTATCTTATTCGAAGATTTAAACTTGTAATCACTAGAACATAGTTTAGTTAATTCTAAACTTTTTTGAAAATAAAGTTAATCCTTCTAACTTGACTTTTAAAATCAACTAAACACATGTTCTATATCTATATGATATGCTAACTTAATGATTTAAAACCGGAAAACACGAAAAACACCGTAAAACTGGATATACGTCGTCGTAGTAACACCGCGGGCTGTTTTGGGTTAGTTAATTAAAAACTATGATAAACTTTGATTTAAAAGTTTTTCTTCTGGGAAAATGATTTTTCTTATGAACATGATACTATATCCAAAAATCATGGTTAAACTCAAAGTGGAAGTATGTTTTTCAAAATGGTCATCAAGACGTCGTTATTTCGACTAAAATGACTACCACTTACAAAAATGACTTGTAACTTATATTTCCAACTATAAACCTATACTTTTTCTGTTTAGATTCATAAAATAGAGTTCAATATGAAACCATAGCAATTTGATTCACTCAAAACGGATTTAAAACGAAGAAGTTATGGGTAAAACAAGATTGGATATTTTTTTGATTGTTGTAGCTACGGGAAATATTGTAACAATTCTATACAAATCATATCCTAGCTAACTTATATTTTATTATACATGTATTCTAATATATTATATAATTTTGGGATACCATAGACACGTATGCAAATGTTTTGACATATCATATCGACACATCTATATATATTATTTGGAACAACGATAGACACTCTATATGCGGTAATGTTGGAGTTAGCTATACAGGGTTGAGGTTGATTCCAAAAATATATATACTTTGAGTTGTGATCTAGCTTGAGATGTGTATACACTGGGTTGTGGATTGAGTCAAAATAATATATATATCAATTTATTTCTGTACATCTAACTATGGACAACCAGTTGTAGGTTACTAACGAGGACAACTGACTTAATAAGCTTAAAACATCAAAATGTATTAAAAGTGTTGTAATTATATTTTGAACATACTTTGATATATATGTACATATTTGTTATAGGTTCGTGAATCGACCAGTGGCCAAGTTTTACTTCCTGACGAAGTAAAAATCTGTGAAAGTGAGTTATAGTCCCACTTTTAAAATCTAATATTTTGGGATGAGAATACATGCAGTTTTATAAATGTTTTATGAAATAGACACAAGTAAATGAAACTACATTATATGGGTGAATGATCGAAGCCGAATATGCCCCTTTTGCTTGGTAGCCTAAGAATTAGTAAACCGATCTACTAATTGATGCGAATTCTAAAGATAGATCTATTGGGCCTAACGAACCCCATCCAAAGTACCGGATGCTTTAGTACTTCGAATTCGTTTTTATCATGTCCGAAGGATTTATCGAAATGATAGGGGATATTCTTATATGCATCTTGTTAATGTCGGTTACCAGGTGTTCACCATATGAATGAATTTTATCTCTATGTATGGGATGTATATTGAAATATGAAATCTTGTGGTCTATTATTATGATTTGATAATATATAGGTTAAACCTATAACTCACCAACATTTTTGTTGACGTTTTAAGCATGTTTATTCTCAGGTGATTATTAAGAGCTTCCGCTGTTGCATACTAAAATAAGGACAAGATTTGGAGTCCATGCTTGTATGATATTATGTAAAAACTGCATTCAAGAAACTTATTTTTTTTATGTAATATATTCTTATTGTAAACCATTATGTAATGGTCGTGTGTAAACGGTATATTTTAGATTATCATTACTTGATAATCTACGTAATGCTTTTTAAACCTTTATAGATAAAATAAAGGTTATGGTTGTTTTTATAAATGAATGCAGTTTTTGAAAAACGTCTCATATAGAGGTCAAAACCTCGCGACGAAATCAATTAATATGGAACGTTTATAATCAATATGAACGGGACATTTCAGTTGGTATCCGAGCGTTGGTCTTAGAGAACCAGAAATTTGCATTAGTGTGTCTTATCGAGTTTGTTAGGATACATTAGTGAGTCTGGACTTCGACCGTGTTTTCTTTAAAAACGATTGCTTAACACTTTTGTTGGAAACTATATATTATTAACATGTAAATATTATGTGATATATTAACCTCTTAATGTGTTTGATATTGTGTGATAGATGTCTACCACTAGTACAAATCCCATCAATTCACCTAATAATAATGAAGAGTCGAATATATTTTTGGAAGATTCACAAATTCCCGAAGAAGAATCGGAAGAGGAGGAACCGGAAGAAGAGGACCCGGAAGAGGAGGAACCAGAAGAGGAGGAACCATAAGAAGAAGAGGTTCTGGAGGAAGAAATATTGATACCTACAGTAATCTGATTAAATAAAAGAAAATCCTCAACCAACGGACCAAAGTTAATAATGATCAAAGGTTTTTCCGCCGAGGAAGCAAAATATTGGGAAGATTACCAATTTTTCGATAAATCGGATCCCGATGAGGATTCCGATGATGTTATAGAAATTATCTCGACCCAATTTAATAAAGTGAAAGAAAATAATAAGGGAAAAGGTATAAAAATAGAGAAACCCGATTCCAACCCCGATGAACTTTATATGTATCGGCAACATCCGTATTTCTTAAAATGTAACAATGACCCAGGAACCTCTAAGCCACCAGGTTTTTCTAAACCATTATGGAAAACGACGGCTCGTATTAGAGGGACATCATATATTCCTAGAAAATTAGGAAAACGAACCAAGTCCGAAGAAGAAGAAACCAGTTATTCAGATTAGAGGGTTGTAATCATGTTGTGTATTATATGTATTGTAGTGTGCTTGTACTTTTATGTTCTATGTAAAAATTGCTTGTATTATTTGTTAATTATCTTTTACGAATCTAATCCTTGTCTATTTTATAGTATAAAAACAAAATGGACGTTAAGGGTACACAACCGAATATTTTAGAAGATCTACCAGAGGATATGATTGAGGAAATCTTGTCTAGAGTCGGCCAGAATTCATCAGCACAATTAATTTTGGCAAAATTAACTTGTCAAACATTTGAAAGACTTTTCAGAAATGCCTTAGTTTATAAAAGGCTTTCCTTTGATAGGTGGGGTATATCACATTGGGGAGACCGTAAGTTACACCGTGTTTTCTTTAAAGCGTTAAATGCGGGGAACCCAAATACAATTTTACTCTACGGGTTATGAACCTATTTTGACTCAACATATCCCAACATAGGATTTCATGAATTAGAAAGAGCTTTTAACATGCAACATAAAGAAGCATGTTATGCTTACGGGTTAGTGATGTTCGCTTCTTACCAAAGTGAGAAAAAGAACATCGGATTGCAACTTTTAAATAGAACCTTCCCACAAGTGATGGATTCGGTAGTTGGGGTGAGAAACAAGGTTTTTAGATTATTACGGGGCTGTTGGACATTACGAAACCCTTGTTCTTTTGACGACATTACAACATGCTGCCTAGCCAATGGTCATAATGGTTATTTTCCACAAGACCAAGGATGGGAAGTCGTCTTAGTAAAACCAGAATGCATGACTTGTTTCTGGACTTATGAATTACGTGTCTTTATTTCCTTTGCTGAACAACTTGCGTATTAACTAGATTTATCTTCAAAACTGTCCTGTATCAAAGTGTACTATATTTCATGTTATATGTAATGTAGCGAAGTTGTAAGTTTGAAGAATATTTGTATGTGATATACTATTATAATCAGTTTTTCATATGGAATTGTAGTACTTAAATTGTATATTAGCTACTAAGTATGAACTTAACGGGTAGGTAGTATCCGAATTTAAAATTATAAAACGCTAATATGAAGAAAAAGCTTTTATAAATGAGTTCATATTATGCTACGAAATACTATTGACTACTCATAATATTCTGTATGATTAACTCGATTCAGTTGGTGATAAGGCTAAAAAGGAACATATATTTCATAGCATTATCCCCTAAGAAAGACAAGATTTTAGTTGCAATTGTTCCATTTTCAAGTGATATTCGTTTATATTAAATAAGTGCGAAGACAAAAGGCAGATTCGACAAATTGAAGACAAAAAGGTCCAAAAAGCTCAAAAGTACAAGATACAATTAAAAAGGTTCAAATTATTGATGAAGAACGTCTAAAAATGACAAGAGTACAAGTTACAAAACGCAAAGTACACGATATAAAATTGTACGAAAGGACGTTCGAAAATCCGGAATCGGGACATGAACCAACTTTCAACGCTCGACGCAACGGTGTAAAAATTACAAGTCAACTATGCACAAGAATAAAATATAATATTTAAATAATTCATAATAAGAATAATATTAAATAATAAAAAGTTGTTAATTGAGCATTGTTCAGGGGTCTTCATTTTAATCATTTGCCTATAAAATGTAACGTATTTGGCTCAGTTTAGGTACCCCTTTTTCAATTCCATTTCAATCTCTCTCTTTAATATGTAAACGTATCATATATATTTATAATATAATTTTAATTTTAATTTTAATAATAATAATAATTTAGTTATGTAACAAATAAATTACGGGTTTTAAGTCAAAATTCTGTCCGTGCAACGCTACGCGATTAATCATCACTGTAAGTTATGTTCTTCCTTTTTAATTTAATGTCTCGTAACTAAGTTATTATTATACTTATTTGAGCCGAAGTAATCGTGATGTTGGGCTAAAATATTAAGACGGGGTTATTGAACTTTGTACCATAATTAAGGTTTGGGTAAAAGACCGACACTTGTGGAAATTGGACTATTGACTATTAATAGATGGGGGGTATTGTCTAATTGAGTGACAACTCATTGGAGTCTGTCGAACCTATCTTCAAATTAATTAACCTAATAATTAATAATGATTATGGTTCTCCTATTTAGTGACGTTGTCCTATTATAATCATTTAATTAATTATTCGGGTTGGGTAATTGATTATTCAAACTGATCAAGTGGGTAAATTAATATTCATATCTAATTAAAACAGGGGTGGATTACATACAGTGATAACTGGTGTAATTGTTGACAGAAGTGATAACTGCGTCACAGTTTAAATCCTTAATTAGTTGGAATATTTGACTTCGGGTATAAGGGTAATTTGACGAGGACACTCGCACTTTATATTTATGACCGATGGACTATTATGGACAAAAACCAGATAGGTATCAAATAAACCAGGACAAAGGACAATTAACCCGAGTAACAATTAATTAAAATCAAAACGTCAAACATCATGATTACGAAAGTTTAAATAAGCATAATCCTTTTATTTCATATTCTATCGCAATTTTATTTATTGTTATTTTATTTATCGTCATTTATTTATTTTACGCACTTTAGTTATTGTCATTTATCTTTACGCTTAAAAATATAAAATCGACAAACCGGTCATTAAACGGTAAAAACCCCCCTTTTATAATAATATTACTACTTATATATATATATTTATATAAATATAGTTTTATAAAAATATAGTACGTAATCACTAGCTCCCTGTGGAACGAACCGGACTTACAAAAAAACTACACTACTCTACGATTAGGTACACTGCCTATAAGTGTTGTAGCAAGGTTTAAGTATATCCCATCCGTAAATTAATAAAACTTGTGTCATATTTTGTAGTATTTCCTAGTAAAAATAATACTATTTCGTACCCTCACGCTACATCATCAAGTATTTTTGGCGCCGCTGCCGGGGAACGTTAAAACGCTATATTTTTAATTTATATTTGTAAAAATAAAATTATATAAAACAAAGTAATTTTGGGGACACGTTGTGTCTAATAGATATTTTTTTTTTATTAGTTTTTATAGATTTTCACTAGATTTCACTAGATTTTCACCCTTCTTTTTTTCTTTGTTTCTATCGTGACCACCAAAAGCAAAAGCAAAAGCAATGGGTCCCACTTCTTAATTGTCTACTAAAAATACCTTATTCATTTTCTTGGATGCTGTGCTTTAATAGAAATAAAAAAAAAGAACGAAATGAGATTTGGTACAAGTTAATGACTGTAATTAATTTAATTGTTAATAAATCTAGTCGCAGATCATTTATATGAGATTTGGACTTATTTCATTTAAAAAAAAAAAACGTAAAAAAAAAAAAAAAAACGTAAAAAAAAAAAAAAAACAAAAACGTAAAAAAAAAAAAAAAAAAAAAACGAGTTTTGAGCCTGCATCAATTTTGAATCTGCATTATTTTGAGCCTGCATAGTTTTGAATCTGCATCAGTTTTGAGCCTGCATAATTTTGAATCTGCACTCCCATTTTGAGCGTGCATATAAAAAAAAAAAAAAAAAATTACAAAAAAATATATTTTTAAGATTTTGTCTATAAAAAAAAATATTTTTTTTTTAGTTTTATTACCTTTAGATTTTTAGACTATATTCGCAACTTTTAGTATTAAATTTAGTTTTGTCATAGTTATTTTTACTTCTAGAATTTTTAGGCTTTGCCGTAAAATTCCTTAAGTGCTTATTCCTTAGACTAAGTTTTAGGTGCTTTAGAATTTTACGACGCCGTATTTCGCACTACTTTCTTATTATTATTTTTCGACGCCTATTTTTTGACCTTTTTATTTTTCAACATTTTTCGACGCGCAATCTATTTCTTCCTTATTTCTCGATACTCTAGTTTTTAGGACTTAGAATTTTCTATACTTCTTATCTAAATCTTAAAACGGAAAGAAAAATTATTTAAGCGGTTAAATTAATAGACGTTGACATTTTTCTGGTTCGTAGTAATAGTTGGATTTGTTAGTGGCTAGTTGTGGGCTTCCGATTTAAAGGGTCCTGGCTACCTGCTACATCTTTTGACTATTCGAAACGTGGGCAAAATCAGAAAAGTCTATTAATTGGACAACTTATATAAGTTTTTCTTATTTTTATAACTAATAGGATATTCTGTGAATGCACCGAGCAAAACGTTCACCACCTTTCATACGTTCACCACCTGTAACTCGATCAAGACATCTAGCAAATATTGTCGCCGTTGATTTTTCTTTAGAATCGTCATCTAGTCGAACAAGAACTCCAACTCAAATTTCCGATAATCCATCTTTTGAACCCGACTTCACAATTAAGAACCCGGAGCATATTCAAGGACAATTCCAAGATCATGAACCACTAATTATTCCTCCTGAGCCACAAACCGTTAAATCAGAATCCTCTAGTGATTCGTATTCAACAAATTCAATTATGGAAGTAACGGAACCTCTAAGTATGGAAGATCGAATGAGAGCCACACGCACGGGCCAAGGTCACGCCATTATTAAGCCAGAAGTTAATGCTCCAGATTATGAAATCAAAGGACAAATTCTACACATGGTAACTAATCAGTGCCAATATAGTGGTACGCCGAATGAAGATCCAAACGAACATCTAAGTACCTTTAATAGGATCTGTACACTATTCAAAATTCGAGAAGTGGAGGATGAACAGATCTATCTCATGTTGTTTCCCTGGACTTTAAAGGGAGAAGCCAAAGATTGGTTAGAATCGTTACCTGAAGGGGCGATTGACACATGGGATGTTTTAGTTGAAAAATTTCTTAAACGATTCTTTCCGGCATCCAAAGCCGTGAGACTTCAAGGAGAAATTGTTACGTTCGCGCAAAAGCCAAATGAAACATTATATGAGGCGTGGACAAGATTCGGAAGGATGTTGAGAGGATGTCCTCAACACGGTTTAGACACTTACCAAATAGTACAAATATTCTACCAAGGTGTCAACGTTGCTACACGAAAAGACATCGACATAACAGCTGGTGGTTCCATTATGAAGAAAACCGCAACTGAAGCTTACAAAATTATTGATAACACAGCATCCCACTCACATGAGTGGCACCAAGAAAAAGATATCTTTCGATCATCTAAAGTGGCTAGAGCTGATTCTAGCCATGACTTTGATTCCGTTTCCGCAAAAATAGATGCTTTCGAAAGACGAATGGAAAAGATGAATAAAGATATTCACGCAAAACGAATCAGTTGTGAGCTATGCGGTGGACCACACTTATTGAAAGATTGTCACATTGAACCAACATTGGAACAACGAGAGAATGTTTCCTATATGAACCAAAGGCCTGGAAATAATTATCAAAATAATTATCAACCGCCAAAGCTAAACTTCAATCGAAATCAAAACATTCTTTACAATCCAAAAGGACCCGAAAATAACTGGTATAACCAACAAGGTCCGAATAACCAACCAACTCAAAACAACACTTTCAATCAACAAAGACCTGGCTTATATAAACCACAACAACAAACCGAAGAGAAAAAGTCAAATATGGAAGACATGGTATTCAAGCTAGTTGAATCTCAAACACAATTTATTGAAACTCAAACCCAAACGAACGAGAGGTTTGATCAGTCATTAAGAACTCAACAAGCTTCCATTTTGAATCTAGAAAAACACGTAGGTACTCTTGCTAGCATGATGAGTGAGAAGGAACAAGGAAAGCTACCGAGTAATACTGAAGTAAATCCTCGGAAAGAGAATGTTAATATGGTGTCAACAAATTCTGAAAAACCAGCTCCAGAAGATGGGAAGGTTTTAGATGTGAGTAACAATGAAGAAGTTACACCACCACCACCACCCGAGTATGTAAAGACAGTGGTGACACCATACGAACCACCCATCCCGTTTCCAAGAAAAGGAGTTGAGTATGAGCAAGTAATAAGTAATAAAGATTGTGATACTTCTGGAAAGAAGAAGAAGAAAAAGAATAAGAAAGTACAAGAAACAAAAGCCGTAGAAGTAAACCCGGTGAATACAGTTCCACCAAAACCTCCACCTAGGGTAGGTGATCCGGGTGAATTTATTGTTCCTTGTCTACTTAGTGATTGTGTCATGTATAATGCACTAGCAGATTTAGGTGCAAGTGTGAGTGTTATGTCTCTTTCATTATATAAGAGATTAGGAGTAGGTGAGTTAAGTCCAATGGATATGAGTGTTCGACTCTTTGATCAAACCATTAAGCACCCAGTTGGAATTGCTGACAACCAACCCATTCAAGTAGGTAATTTAACCTTTCTAGTCGAATTCATTGTCATTGACATAGAAGAGGACCCAAACATTCCTCTAATTTTAGGTCGACCATTCTTTGCGTCCACCGGGGCGTTATTTGATGTAGGAAATGGAAGAATGACACTTAAAAGTGGTGACAAATCTATCACCTTTATGATTCGAAAGTCTAAATCTCCACCAACCAAAACCGTTGAACCAGAAAAAATGATTGGTAAGAACCATGTTGTTTTACCAACTCCAACGGTAGTGCTTAATAATAATAAAACGCCTAAGTGTGGGGAAAATGAAGTAACACCTAATGATGACATGATAACAAAGAACCCCGTTATTGATACGAAATTAAATGACCCCGTTATTAACAGTTCAATGAAGAAACTTTTTAAACGGGCTATTGATGCTAGAAGTAAGGGGAACTTTAAGTTATGTAACCGGTTAGTATCCAATCTGTCGCCTAAAGAAAGGGAGAAGCTAGTTGAATTATGGGATATTACGGAAGAAGCCGGGCACTGGCTTAAAGAAAAAGTCACAGATAGGCAAGTTGATTATGGACCAAGAGAAATTGACAATGAAGTTAATCACAATTTCAACACCACAGCTACCTAAGTGTGGGGAGATTCGAATGTTCTAAAAAGATAATGCTGTCTAAAGTTATTTGTTCTGTTCTCGTGCAGTTCCGAGAATGGAATCCGATTGGTCTTTTCCGCTAGCAGACACTAAAGAACTAGTTTTCTCCCTCCATTCTGAATTTTTATTTTTTTTAGGTTTTATTTGAAATTAATATGCATTTTAATTTATGTTTTATTGTGATTTTAAAAAACAAAATTTACTTTATTTCTTTAAGTTAAAAATATGATTTTTAAAATTCGTCGTAAGTTGAACACTAGGTCATTGAACCGAAATTGCTTTACCCGAGGGCGGGGCGACAAATTTTGTTATCATTATTTTTAATTTTATTGATCTAAAGGATGCCAAAAATATTATATATTATAAATTTTTGAACGTGGGGTTATGTACCAAACTTCAAAAATATGTATATATATGTTTGTATTTTATGTTATGTACACAACAGGGTAAAAACAGCGCACTTTCAAAGACTGTCATGAAGTTCAGCAAAAGCTACTGATTTTGACAAGACGCAAAAAATCAAATGTGAAATAACAATATGTTTGCAAACTCGGTATTTTTAATCACTTTTCTACGTTAATCACCCTCATGAATTTATAATTATAGTCTGATTTCATGCAAATGAGGGCATTGCATGATCTTAAGTGTAGGGAAGGGTTATAAATTCTCTCGGGTTTACACTTAGTTTAATTGCCAAATTTTGTGAAAATTTGAAAAATTTTCAACTAAATGAACTCAAAATCATGTTTATACATATTTATGAACGATGAAAACTAGGTGTTAATACCGAAATTATCGTTACCTCTAAAAGAACATAAATTGAGAAACAACTTAAAACGCTTGAATTCATTTAAAATGGAATAAAGGAGAATAAAAAGGCAAAGAAAGAAACTAAGTGTGGGGAGAATGTACCAAGTTATTTAATTAAAAAACTATATATCACATGTTTCTGTAAAGTTATTGCAGGTGCTTTTGTTTTGGACGATACTAATCAGTTTTACCCGATTTATTATAATACTTTTGAAAGAAAAGATGGATCTACACGATGAATCAATTCCATCATTAAAAGGAAGTAAAGTCTTCCGAAAAAGACACGCGCTTCTTGATTTAGGTCATGAAGTTGTCGTCCAGACCAGCTGTAGGTTGACGAAAAATCTAGAAAAGTCATCTCTAAAATCAGCAGGAAATCCACGGACCTCAGCATCAAACAGGGTCGTCAAGTGGTCAGATTTATCCTAACCATGAGAAGGATTTATCTCGTACAATGGGGAGGCACCGTGCAAATTAGCTTGATAAGACTAATGAATCAGATCCCCAGAAAGGATAATCTCCTTAAAGATCAAAAATCAGCTTTTAAGCCTGATATTACTCAATCCTTGAGATTGACCTTAAAGATTGAGAATTCAAACTCATGGAATTCGATGATATCTAAACTCGAGCTTGAACGAGAAAATATTTTGATCAAAAATACAAACTGATTTGTTTTCTGAAAACCCATTTTCAATGCATTCATTACCATTGAACGTAAAATCCTGAAAATTTATCAAGATTCATTAGGTCACCTGAACCAAATCGGGTGTCAACCGTAAGAACGGTGGTTGCATAGCATGGTCGGAGACAGGACCTTGTGCCAGACCGAAAAAAAAATATAGGATGATCTTTACTATTGCTCCTACCAAGGATAGTACTAGCATCCGACACGTTAATAAGACCATAATCATCTGCATGTCACGGGACATTGCCTTAACAGTTTCTTGTTCATCGCTTTCCTTTACAACCGGACGGTAGTTTACCGAAAGGTAATATACGGAACAAGTAAACTGGATGTGTGCTTTTCGATACCGGGATGGCAGTGGATTACACGAACCTAAAAGTTTTTAGCCAAAATATTGATCCACAAATAAATTTTGCAACACCGATGGTGGATCAAATCAGAACACTTATCTAGGGTAAAAGCTAGAATGAATTTTCAAAAGATCAAATGTTTTCATAAAGATCCAATTTCCTTAAGGATCTAAATTTTTATAGTCATGTGGGACTGTAAACCGCCTTTCAAATGTGCACTTTGCTTTGGAAACCGAAAGTAAATCGGCTATTTGATTGCAAGTGTCGTTGACCTAAACCCAAGGCAACTGTGGATGACACACCCACCTTTAACCATATCGTTACTATCATTGTTTATACCGCCATATCAAAATCACTGATGTATAAAGTGTGAAGAATAAAGAAGTGATTTGTATGTTTTTATTTCAAGACTATATTGCTTGAGGACAAGCAATGCTCAAGTGTGGGGATATTGATAAGGCTAAAAAGGAACATATATTTCATAGCATTATCCCCTAAGAAAGACAAGATTTTAGTTGCAATTGTTCCATTTTCAAGTGATATTCGTTTATATTAAATAAGTGCGAAGACAAAAGGCAGATTCGACAAATTGAAGACAAAAAGGTCCAAAAAGCTCAAAAGTACAAGATACAATTAAAAAGGTTCAAATTATTGATGAAGAACGTCTAAAAATGACAAGAGTACAAGTTACAAAACGCAAAGTACACGATATAAAATTGTACGAAAGGACGTTCGAAAATCCGGAATCGGGACATGAACCAACTTTCAACGCTCGACGCAACGGTGTAAAAATTACAAGTCAACTATGCACAAGAATAAAATATAATATTTAAATAATTCATAATAAGAATAATATTAAATAATAAAAAGTTGTTAATTGAGCATAGTTCAGGGGTCATAAGTGAAATTTCATTTTAATCATTTGCCTATAAAATGTAACGTATTTGGCTCAGTTTAGGTACCCATTTTTCAATTCCATTTCAATCTCTCTCTTTAATATGTAAACGTATCATATATATTTATAATATAATTTTAATTTTAATTTTAATAATAATAATAATTTAGTTATGTAACAAATAAATTACGGGTTTTAAGTCGAAATTCTGTCCGTGCAACGCTACGCGATTAATCATCACTGTAAGCTATGTTCTTCCTTTTTAATTTAATTTCTCGTAACTAAGTTATTATTATGCTTATTTGAGCCGAAGTAATCGTGATGTTGGGCTAAAATATTAAGACGGGGTTATTGAACTTTGTACCATAATTAAGGTTTGGGCAAAAGACCGACACTTGTGGAAATTGGACTATTGACTATTAATAGATGGGGGGGTATTGTCTAATTGAGTGACAACTCATTGGAGTCTGTCGAACCTATCTTCAAATTAATTAACCTAATAATTAATAATGATTATGGTTCTCCTATTTAGTGACGTTGTCCTATTATAATCATTTAATTAATTATTCGGGTTGGGTAATTGATTATTCAAACTGATCAAGTGGGTAAATTAATATTCATATCTAATCAAAACAGGGGTGGATTACATACAGTGATAACTGGTGTAATTGTTGACAGAAGTGATAACTGCGTCACAGTTTAAATCCTTAATTAGTTGGAATATTTGACTTCGGGTATAAGGGTAATTTGACGAGGACACTCGCACTTTATATTTATGACCGATGGACTATTATGGACAAAAACCAGATAGGTATCAAATAAACCAGGAAAAAGGACAATTAACCCGAGTAACAATTAATTAAAATCAAAACGTCAAACATCATGATTACGAAAGTTTAAATAAGCATAATCCTTTTATTTCATATTCTATCGCAATTTTATTTATTGTTATTTTATTTATCGTCATTTATTTATTTTACGCACTTTAATTATTGTCATTTATCTTTACGCTTAAAAATATAAAATCGACAAACCGGTCATTAAACGGTAAAAACCCCCCTTTTATAATAATATTACTACTTATATATATATATATATATATATATATATTTATATAAATATAGTTTTATAAAAATATAGTACGTAATCACTAGCTCCCTGTGGAACGAACCGGACTTACAAAAAAACTACACTACTCTACGATTAGGTACACTGCCTATAAGTGTTGTAGCAAGGTTTAAGTATATCCCATCCGTAAATTAATAAAACTTGTGTCATATTTTGTAGTATTTCCTAGTAAAAATAATACTATTTCGTACCCTCACGCTACATCATCAGTTGGCTATTTTGAAGGAAATGGCACCGACTACTCGACACACCATGAATATGAGCGAAGAGGAATTTCGTACCTTTCTTGCTGCAAAAATAGCCGCAGTACAGGCTGCGCTACATACCAACAATAACTCTGAATCTAGCAATATAGCTAATGGCGTAAGAAATTGTGTAGGATGCTCCTACAAAGAATTCACTGCCTGCAAACCTTTGGAATTTAATGGAACCGAAGGACCAATTGGATTGAAACGGTGGACCGAGAAAGTCGAATCGGTGTTTGCCATAAGTAAGTGTACTGAAGAGGGCATACCTTCACAGGTACTGCGTTAACGTGGTGGAACACCTATCTTGAACAGGTAGGACAAAATGCTGCTTACGTACTACCGTGGTCGGCATTCAAGCAATTGATGAACGAGCAGTATCGTCCTAGAAACGAAGTTAATAAACTCAAGGCAGAACTTAGAGAGTTACGAACACAAGGGTTCGACATTACCACATATGAACGACGATTCACAGAGTTGTGCCTATTGTGTCCGGGAGCATTCGAAGATGAAGAAGAGAAGATCGACGCATTTGTAAAAGGGTTACCAGTAAGGATTCAAGAAGATGTGAGTTCACATGAGCCCGCTTCCATACAAAAGGCAAGTCAAATGGCTCATAAACTCATAAATCAGATTGAGGGAAGAATTAAAGAGTAGGCGGCCGAAGAAGCCAACACGAAACAACTCAAAAGGAAATGGGAGGAAAACGGTGACAAGAGTCACCAGTACAACAACAACAACAACAACAACAACAACAATTACAACCACAATCGCAACAACTATCCCAACAACCGTAACAACAATCGCAACAATAACTGCAATCCTAATAATAACTACAAAAAATATCCCAACAACAACAACAACTACAACAACCGTTTCAACAACAATCCCAACAACAACCTCAATAACAACAACGGCAACAAAAACCAAAAACAGCCATGTCATAGGTGTGAAGAAAATCATCAGGGGTTTTGCACGACATTTTGCAACAGGTGTAAAAGAAATGATCATAGCGCGACAAAGTGTGAGGTCTACGGACCAAAGTTTAACAGAACTAAAGGAACAAATAATGTCGGAACAAGTAATGCCGAAACGAATAGTGTCGGAGCAAGTAATACCAACGCTGTTTGTTATAAATGTGGAAAACCGAGCCACATTATTAGAAATTTCCTGAATCAGTGGAATACTAATGGGCAGGGCCGTGGAAGAGTTTTCAATATTAATGCGGCAGAAGCACAGGAAGACCCGGAGCTTGTTACGGGTACGTTTCTTATTAACGATAAATCTGCTTATGTTTTATTTGATTCAGGTGCGGATAGAAGCTATATGAGTAGAGAATTTTGTGCTAAATTAAGTTGCCCATTGACGCCTTTGGATAGTAAATTTTTATTCGAATTAGCAAACGGTAAATTAATTTCAGCAGATAATATATGTCAGGAAAGAGAAATTAAACTGGGGGATGAAACGTTTAAAATTGATTTAATACCAGTCGAGTTAGGGAGTTTTGACGTAATAATTGACATGGACTGGTTGAAAAAGGTGAGAGCAGAGGTCGTTTGTTACAAAAATGCGATTCGCATTATGCGTGAAAAAGATTAACCTTTAATGGTGTACGGAGAAAAGAACAACGCGAAATTAAATCTTATTAGTAGTTTGAAGGCGCAAAAACTAATAAGAAAAGGTTGTTACGTCATTCTAGCACACATCGAGGAAGTTAAACCTAAAGAAAAGAACATCAGTGATGTTCCCATCGCAAAAGAATTTCCCGATGTATTTTCGAAAGAATTACCGGGATTACCCCCACATCGATCCGTTGAATTTCAAATAGACCTTGTACCAGGAGCTGCACCAATAGCTTGTGCTCCATATAGACTCACACCCAGCGAAATGAAAGAATTACAAAGTCAGTTACAGGAACTTTTAGAGCGTGGTTTCATTCGACCAAGCACATCATCATGGGGAGCTCCTGTTTTTTTTGTCAAGAAGAACGATGGTACATTCAGGTTGTGTATCGACTACCGAGAGTTGAACAAACTTACCATCAAGAACCGCTACCCACTACCGTGAATCGACGACTTATTTGATCAACTACAAGGCTCATCTGTTTATTCGAAGATCGATTTACGTTCTGGATATCATCAAATGCGGGTGAAGGAGGATGATATTCCAAAGACTGCTTTTAGGACGCGTTACGGTCATTATGAGTTTATGGTTATGCCGTTTGGATTGACTAACGCACCAGCTGTGTTAATGGACCTCATGAACTGAGTGTGCGAGCCATATCTTGACAAGTTTGTCATTGTTTTCATCGATGATATACTTATTTACTCGAAGAATGATCAAGAGCACGAAGAACATTTGAGAAAGTGCTAGAGTTGTTGAGAAAAGAAAAACTATATGCTAAATTTTCAAAGTGTGCATTTTGGTTGGAAGAAGTTCAATTCCTCGGTCACATAGTGAACAAAGAAGGTATTCAGGTGGATCCAGCAAAGATTGAAACCATTGAAAAGTGGGAAACCCCGAAAACTCCGAAACACATACGCCAGTTTTTAGGACTAGCTGGTTACTACAGAAGGTTCATCCAAGACTTTTCCAGAATAGCTAAACCCTTGACTGCATTAATGCATAAATGGAGGAAATTTGAATGGAAAGATGAACAATAGAAAGCGTTTCAATTGTTAAAGAAAAAGTTAACTACGACACCTATATTGTCATTACCTGAAGGGAATTGATGATTTTGTGATATATTGTGACGCCTCAAAGCAAGGTCTCGGTTGTGTATTAATGCAACGAACGAAAGTAATTGCTTATGCGTCTAGACAATTGAAGATTCACGAACAGAATTATACGACGCATGATTTGGAATTAGGCGCAGTTGTTTTTCCATTAAAGACTTGGAGGCACTACTTATATGGGGTCAAAAGTATTATATATACCGACCACAAAAGTCTTCAACACATATTTAATCAGAAACAACTGAACATGAGATAGCGCAGGTGGATTAAATTGTTGAATGATTACAACTTTGAGATTCGTTACCACCCAGGGAAGGCAAATGTGGTAGCCGACACCTTGAGCAGAAAGGACAGAGAACCCATTCGTGTAAAATCTATGAATATAATGATTCACACTAACCTTACTACTCAAATAAAGGAGGCGCAACAAGGAGTTTTAAAAGAGGGAAACTTAAAGGATGAAATACCCAAAGGATCGGAGAAGCATCTTAATATTCAGGAAGACGGAACCCGGTATAGGGCTGAAAGAATTTGGGTACCAAAATTTGTAGATATGAGAGAAATGGTACTTAGAGAAGCTCATAAAACCAGATACTCAATACATCCTGGAACGGGGAAGATGTACAAGGATCTCAAGAAACATTTCTGGTGGCCAGGTATGAAAGTCGATATTGCTAAATACGTAGGGGAATGTTTGACGTGTTCTAAGGTCAAAGCAGAGCATCAGAAACCATCAGGTCTACTTCAACAACCCGAAATCCCGAAATGGAAATGGGAAAACATTACCATGGATTTCATCACTAAATTGCCAAGGACTGCAAGTGGTTTTGATACTATTTGGGTAATAGTTGATCGTCTCACCAAATCAGCACACTTTCTGCCAATAAGAGAAGATGACAAGATGGAGAAGTTAGCACAACTGAATTTGAAGGAAGTCGTCTCCAGACATGGAATACCAATCTCTATTATCTCTTATAGGGATGGCAGATTTATTTCAAGATTCTGGCAGACATTACAGCAAGCATTAGGAACTCGTCTAGACATGAGTACTGCCTATCATCCACAAACTGATGGGCAGAGCAAAAGGACAATACAAATGCTTGAAGACATGCTACGAGCATGTGTTATTGATTTCGGAAACAGTTAGGATCGACATCTACCGTTAGCAGAATTTTCCTACAACAACAGCTACCATTCAAGCATTGAGATGGCGCCGTTTGAAGCACTTTATGGTAGAAAGTGCAGGTCTCCGATTTGTTGGAGTGAAGTGGGGGATAGACAGATTACGGGTCCGAAGATAATACAAGAAACTACCGAGAAGATCATCCAAATTCAACAACGGTTGAAACCGCCCAAAGTTGACAAAAGAGTTACGCCGACATTAAAAGAAAAGATATAGAATTTGAAATTGGAGAGATGGTCATGCTTAAAGTTGCACCTTGGAAAGGCGTTGTTCGATTTGGTAAATGAGGGAAATTAAATCCAAGGTATATAGGACCATTCAAGATTACTGATCGTGTCGGACCAGTAGCTTACCGACTTAAGTTACCTCAACAACTCGCGGCTGTACATAACACTTTCCAAGTCTCGAATTTGAAGAAATTTTTTGCTAAAGAAGATCTCACTATTCCATTAGATGAAATCCAAATCAACGAAAAACTTCAATTCATCGAAGAACCCATCGAAATAATGGATCGTGAGGTTAAAAGACTTAAACAAAACAAGATACCAATTGTTAAGGTTCGATGGAATGCTCGTAGAGGACCCGAGTTCACCTGGAAACAAGAAGATCAGATGAAGAATAAATACCCGCACTTATTTCCAGAAGATACGTCAACACCTCCAACTTTTTAAAATTTCGGGATGAAATTTATTTAACGGGTAGGTACTGTAGTGACCCGAACTTTTTCATGTTTATATATATTAAATGAAATTGTTATTTACATGATTAAGTGTTTCCAACATGTTAAGCAATCAAACTTGTTAAGACTTGATTAATTGAAATAGGTTTTATATAGACAATTGACCACCCAAGTTGACCGGTGATTCACGAACGTTAAAACTTATAAAAACTATATGATGACATATATATGATTATATATATAGTTAACATGATATTATGATAAGCAAGTATATCATTAGGTATTTTAACAATGAGTTATATACATAAAATTGAGTTTATTGAATTAAGAAACTCGAAACGATATATATAACGATTATCGTTATAACAACGTCTTACTAAATACATATGAATCATATTAAGATATTGATACACTATGTTTAATCATGATAAATTATAAGTAAACATGTCATTAACTGTATTAACAATGAACTACATATGTAAAAACAAGACTACTAACTTAATGATTTCGAAACGAGATATATATGTAACAATTATCGTTGTAACAACATTTAATTGTATATATATCATACTAAGATATATTAATATATCATAATATCATGATAATGTAATAATATAAAATCTCTTTAGATATAATAAACAATGGGTTAACAACATTTAACAAGATCGATAACCTAAAGGTTTCAATACAACGTTTACATGTAACGACTAACAATGACTTAACGACTCAGTTAAAATGTATATACATGTAGTGTACTATTGGTATATACTCGTATGCACCCGTATTCACCCGTATTCGTTAAAATGTATATACATGTAGTGTACTATTGGTATATTACTCTCGTTCAGTTTCATCAACAATTCTACTCGTATGCACCCGTATTCGTACTCGTACAATACATAGCTTTTAGATGTATGTACTATTGGTATATACACTCCAATGATCAGCTCTTAGCAGCCCATGTGAGTCACCTAACACATGTGGGAACCATCATTTGGCAACTAGCATGAAATATCTCATAAAATTATAAAAATATTAGTAATCATTCATGACTTATTTACATGTAAACAAAATTACACATCCTTTATATCTAATCCATATACCAACGACTAAAAACACCTACAAACACTTTCATTCTTCAATTTTCTTCATATACTTGATCTCTCTCAAGTTCTATCTTCAAGTTCTAAGTGTTCTTCATAAATTCTATAAGTTCTAGTTTCATAAAATCAAGAATACTTCCAAGTTTGCTAGCTTACTTCCAATCTTGTAAAGTGATCATCCAACCTCAAGAAATCTTTATTATTTACAGTAAGATATCTTTCTAATACAAGGTAATACTCATATTCAAACTTTGATTCAATTTCTATAGCTATAACAATCTTATTTCGAGTGGAAATCTTACTTGAACTTGTTTTCATGTCATGATTTTGCTTCAAGAACTTTCAAGCCATCCAAGGATCCTTTGAAGCTAGATCTATTTTTCTCATTTCCAGTAGGTTTACCTACTAAAATTAAGGTAGTAATGATGTTCATAACATCATTCGATTCATACATATAAAACTATCTTATTCGAAGATTTAAACTTGTAATCACTAGAACATAGTTCAGTTAATTCTAAACTTGTTTGCAAATAAAGTTAATCCTTCTAACTAGACTTTTAAAATCAACTAAACACATGTTCTATATCTATATGATATGCTAACTTAATGATTTAAAATTGGAAAACACGAAAAACACCGTAAAACAGGATATACGCCGTCGTAGTAACACCGCGGGCTGTTTTGGGTTAGTTAATAAAAAACTATGATAAACTTTGATTTAAAAGTTGTTCTTCTGGGAAAATGATTTTTCTTATGAACATGAAACTATATCCAAAATCATGGTTAAACTCAAAGTGGAAGTATGTTTTTCAAAATGGTCATCAGGACGTCGTTCTTTCGACTGAAATGACTACCTCTTACAAAAATGACTTGTAACTTATATTTCTGACTATAAACCTATACTTTTTCTGTTTATATTCATAAAATAGAGTTCAATATGAAACCATAGCAATTTGATTCACTCAAAACGGATTTAAAACGAAGAAGTTATGGGTAAAACAAGATTGGATATTTTTTTGATTGTTGTAGCTACGGAAAATATTGTAACAATTCTATACAAATCATATCCTAGCTAACTTATATTGTATTATACATGTATTATAATATATTATGTAATCTTGGGATACCATAGACACGTATGCAAATGTTTTGACATATCATATCGACCCATCTATATATATTATTTGGAACAACCATAGACACTCTATATGCAGTAATGTTGGAGTTAGCTATACAGGGTTGAGGTTGATTCTAAAAATATATATACTTTGAGTTGTGATCTAACCTGAGACGTGTATACACTGGGTCGTGGATTGATTCAAGGTAATATATATCAAATTATTTCTGTACATCTAACTATGGACAACCAGTTGTAGGTTACTAACGAGGACAGCTGACTTAATAAACTTAAAACATCAAAATGTATTAAAAGTGTTGTAATTATATTTTGAACATACTTTGATATATATGTACATATTTGTTATAGGTTCGTGAATCGACCAGTGGCCAAGTCTTACTTCCCGACGAAGTAAAAATCTGTGAAAGTGAGTTATAGTCCCACTTTTAAAATCTAATATTTTGGGATGAGAATACATGCAGTTTTATAAATGTTTTATGAAATAGACACAAGTAAATGAAACTACATTATATGGGTGAATGATCGAAGCCGAATATGCCCCTTTTGCTTGGTAGCCTAAGAATTAGTAAACCAATTTACTAATTGACGCGAATCCTAAAGATAGATCTATTGGGCCTAACGAACCCCATCCAAAGTACCGAATGCTTTAGTACTTCGAATTCGTTTTTATCATGTCCGAAGGATTTCCCGGAATGATAGGAGATATTCTTATATGCATCTTATTAATGTCGGTTACCAGGTGTTCACCATATGAATGAATTTTATCTCTATGTATGGGATGTATATTGAAATATGAAATCTTGTGGTATATTATTATGATTTGATAATATATAGGTTAAACCTATAACTCACCAACATTTTTGTTGACGTTTTAAGCATGTTTATTCTCAGGTGATTTTAAGAGCTTTCGCTGTTGCATACTAAAATAAGGACAAGATTTGGAGTCCATGTGTAGTGACCCGAACTTTTCCATGTTTACATATATTAATTGAGATTGATATTTACATGATTAAATGTTTCCAACATGTTAAGCAATCAAACTTGTTAAGACTTGATTAATTAAAATATGTTTCATATAGACAATTGACCACCCAAGTTGACCGGCGATTCACGAACGTTAAAACTTGTAAAAATGACATGACGATATATATATGGATATACATATGGTTAACATGAGATTATGATAAGTAAGTATCTCCATAAGTATATTAACAATGAGTTATATACATATAAACAAGACTGCTAACTTAAGGATTTCGAAACGAGACATATATGTAACGATTATCGTTGTAACGACATTTAAATGTATATATATCATATTAAGATATATTAATATATCATAATATCATGATAATATAATAATTTAACATCTCATTAGATATAATAAACAATGGGTTAACAACATTAATTGAGATCGTTAACTTAAAGGTTTCAAAACAACACTTACATGTAACGACTAACGATGACTTAACGACTCAGTTAAAATGTATATACATGTAGTGTATTTAGATGTATTAAAATACTTTTGGAAGACTTCAAGACATATATCAAAACACTCATACTTAACGAAAATGGTTACAGTTACTTTCCCATTCTTTTCTTTCATCAAGAATTCTAGTCGTATTCTTACCCGTATTATACACAGCTTCAAAACGTACTTACTATGGGTATATACCAATAGGAACTAGCATGGGATTCCACTCTTGATTATGTCATCTATGACTAATCAATTTTAACTTCTACCATGAGCTAGTCAACTAACTAGAACTCCTTTTAACCCCACTCACTACTCACCAATTACCACTCATCATTCACTCCATTTCACTTCCAATTCTCTTTCTAATTCTCTCTCAACATGCACACACTATTATGAACGTATTTTTCCAGTAGTTAATAATCATCTTCATCAAAAATCACTTCAAGCATCAAGCTATAATCATCATAGGAAGAACACTTCAAGAACACTTCAAAAATCCCTTCAAGTTTACTAATTTACTTCCAAGCTTTCTAATCAATTCCAAGTAATAATCTAAGATCAAAAAACCTTTGTTATATACAGTAGGTTATCTTTCTTATTCAAGGTAATATTCATATTCAAACTTTGATTCAATTTCTATAACTATAAACTATCTTAATTCGAGTAAAAATCTTACTTGAACTTGTTTTTGTGTCATGATCCTACTTCAAGAACTTTCAAGCCATCCAAGATCCTTTGAAGCTAGATCATTTCTTGTCACTTCCAGTAGGTTTACCTACTAAAATTGAGGTAGTAATGATGTTCATAACATCATTCGATTCATATATATAAAACTATCTTATTCGAAGGTTTAAACTCGTAATCACTAGAACATAGTTTAGTTAATTCTAAACTTGTTCGCAAACAAAAGTTAATCCTTCTAACTTGACTTTTAAAATTAACTAAACACATGTTCTATATCTATATGATATGCTAACTTAATGATTTAAAACCTGGAAACACGAAAAACACCGTAAAACCGGATTTACGCCGTCGTAGTAACACCGCGGGCTGTTTTGGGTTAGTTAATTAAAAACTATGATAAACTTTGATTTAAAAGTTGTTATTCTGAGAAAATGATTTTTATTATGAACATGAAATTATATCCAAAAATTATGGTTAAACTCAAAGTGGAAGTATGTTTTCTAAAATGGTCATCTAGACGTCGTTCTTTCGACTGAAATGACTACCTTTGCAAAAACGACTTGTAACTTATTTTTCCGACTATAAACCTATACTTTTTCTGTTTAGATTCATAAAATAGAGTTCAATATGAAACCATAGCAATTTGATTCACCAAAAACGGATTTAAAATGAAGAAGTTATGGGTAAAACAAGATTGGATAATTTTTCTCATTTTAGCTACGTGAAAATTGGTAACAAATCTATTCCAACCATAACTTAATAAACTTGTATTGTATATTATGTAATTTGGAGATACCATAGACACGTATACAATGTTTCGACCTATCATGCCGACACATCTATATATATTTCGGAACAACCATAGACACTCTATATGTGAATGTTGGAGTTAGCTATACAGGGTTGAGGTTGATTCCAAAATATATATAGTTTGAGTTATGATCAATACTGAGATACGTATACACTGGGTCATGGATTGATTCAAGATAATATTTATCGATTTATTTCTGTACATCTAACTGTGGACAACTAGTTGTAGGTTACTAACGAGGACAGCTGACTTAATAAAATTAAAACATCAAAATATATTAAAAGTGTTGTAAATATATTTTGAACATACTTTAATATATATGTATATATTGTTATAGGTTCGTGAATCAACAGTGGCCAAGTCTTACTTCTCGACGAAGTAAAAATCTATGAAAGTGAGTTATAGTCCCACTTTTAAAATCTAATATTTTTGGGATGAGAATACATGCAGGTTTTATAAATGATTTACAAAATAGACACAAGTACGTGAAACTACATTCTATGATTGAATTATCGAAATCGAATATGCCCCTTTTTATTAAGTCTGGTAATCTAAGAATTAGGGAACAGACACCCTAATTGACGTGAATCCTAAAGATAGATCTATTGGGCCTAACAAACCCCATCCAAAGTACCGGATGCTTTAGTACTTCGAAATTTATATCATATCCGAAGGGTGTCCCGGAATGATGGGGATATTCTTATATATGCATCTTGTTAATGTCGGTTACCAGGTGTTCACCATATGAATGATTTTTATCTCTATGTATGGGATGTGTATTGAAATATGAAATCTTGTGGTCTATTGTTACGATTTGATATATATAGGTTAAACCTATAACTCACCAACATTTTTGTTGATGTTTAAAGCATGTTTATTCTCAGGTGAATATTAAGAGCTTCCACTGTTGCATACTAAAATAAGGACAAGATTTGGAGTCCATGTTTGTATGATATTGTGTAAAAACTGCATTCAAGAAACTGATTTCGATGTAACATATTTGTATTGTAAACCATTATGTATTGGTCGTGTGTACACAGGATATTTTAGATTATCATTATTCGATAATCTATGTAAAGCTTTTTAAACCTTTATTTATGAAATAAAGGTTATGGTTTGTTTTAAAAATGAATGCAGTCTTTGTAAAACGTCTCATATAGAGGTCAAAACCTCGCAACGAAATCAATTAATATGGAACGTTTTTAATCAATAAGAACGGGACATTTCATTTGGTATCCGAGCGTTGGTCTTAGAGAACTAGAATTTTGCATTAGTGTGTCTTATCGAGTTTGTTAGGATGCATTAGTGAGTCTGGACTTCGACCGTGTTTACTTGAAAAATGATTGCTTAACAAATTTTGTTGGAAACTATATATTTTTAACATGTGAATATTATGTGATATATTAATCTCTTAACGCGTTTGATATTATGTGATAGATGTCTACCTCTAGAACAAGTCCCATTGACTCACCTAATAATAATGAAGAGTCAAATGTAAATTGGAATGATTCGTGGACTGATTCACAAGTTCCCGAAGAGGAACCGGAAGAAGAGTCGGAACCGGAAGAAGAATCGGAACCGGAAGAAGAATCGGAACCGGATGAAGAAATAGAACCGGTGGGGGAAATAATAAAATGGTTAAGTAAAAGAAAATCCTCAACCAACCGACCAAGGTTAATTATGGTCAATGGTGTTTCCGCCAAGGAAGCAAAATATTGGGAGGATTACCAATTCTCCGATGAATCGGATTCCGACGAGAATTCCGATGATGTTATAGAAATTACCCCAACTGAATTTAAAAAGGCAAAAGAAAATAATAAGGGAAAGGGCATAAAAATAGAGAAATCTAATTCCAACCCCGATGAACTTTATATGTATCGTCAACCCCCGAAGTCCTTAAGTTGTAATAATGACCCGGGAACCTCTAAACCACCAGGTTTTTCTAAACCAATGTGGATAACGACAGCTCGTATTAGGGGAACATCATATATCCCTAGAAACTTGGCAAAACGAACCAAAACCGAAGAAGAAGAAACAAGCGAGTCGGAATAAGATAGTTGTATTCGTGTGGTGTAATATATGTAATATAGTGTGCTTATGCTTTATGATATATGTAAAAATTGCTTGTATTAATAAGTATTTTTTTTTATGAATCTAACTCTTGTCTATTTTACAGTATAAAAACACAAAATGGATAGACAACCCAATATTTTAAGAGACCTACCCGGAGACATGATTGATGAAATCTTGTCTAGAGTCGGTCAGAATTCTTCGGCACAACTATTTAAGGCGAGATCAGTTTGTAAGACATTCGAAGAACGTTCCAAGAATGCCTTGGTTTATAAAAGGCTTTCGTTCGAAAGATGGGGGATATCACATTGGGAAATCCATAAGTTACGATGTGTTTACTTTGACGCATATATTGAGGGGAACCCAAATGCTATTTTACGCAATGGGTTAAGAAATTATTTTGACTCAATATATCCGAATATTGGACTTCGTGATTTAGAAAAAGCGGCTAACATGCAACATAAAGAAGCATGTTATGCTTACGGATTAGTAATGTTCGCTTCTCACCAAAGTGAGAACAAGAACATCGGCCTACAACTATTAAACAAAACGTTCCCACAAGTGACAGAGTCGGTAATTGGGGTAAGAAATGAGGTTTTTAGATTGTTACGGGACTGTTGGACATTACGTAACCCTCGTCCCTTTGACGACGTTGCAACACGCTGTCTTATCAACGGCCATAACGGTTATGTTCCACAAGACCAAGGATGGGAAGTAGTCCTAGTAAAACCAGAATGCATGACTTGTTTCTGGAAATATGAATTACGTGTCTTTATTGCCTTTGCTGAACGACTTGTGTACTAGCTAGAATTATCTTCACAACTATCTTGTATCAAAGTTATTGTGTGCTATATTTCATGCTTTATGTAAAATAAGCGGTATTGTAAGTTTGTAAAATATTGTATAAAAGTTTGAACGCGAAATATTATTATAATCAGTTTTTCATATAGAATTGTAGTAGTTGAATTGTATATTAGCTACTAAGTATGAACTTAACGGGTAGGTACTACCCGAATTTAAACTTATAAAACGCTAATATGAAGAAAAAGCTTTTATAAATGAGTTCGTATTATGCTACGAAATACTATTAACTACTCTTAATATTCTGTATGATTAACTTGTTCCATTTGACTATTTTGAAGGAAATGGCACCGACTACTCGACACACCGTGAATATGAATGAAGAGGAATTCCGTACTTTTCTAGCTTCAAACATAGCCGCAGTACAGGCTGCGCTACATACCAACAATAACCTTGGATCTAGCAGTACAGGAAATCATGTAGGATGCACCTACAAAGAATTCATTGCCTGCAAACCTTTGGAATTTGATGGAACCGAAGGACCGATCGGATTGAAACGGTGGACCGAGAAGGTCGAATCGGTGTTTGCCATAAGTAAGTGTACTGAAGAGGAAAAAGTGAAGTACGCTA
This sequence comes from Rutidosis leptorrhynchoides, assembly GCF_046630445.1. Taxonomy (NCBI): domain Eukaryota; kingdom Viridiplantae; phylum Streptophyta; class Magnoliopsida; order Asterales; family Asteraceae; genus Rutidosis; species Rutidosis leptorrhynchoides. The sequence goes on from NC_092337.1 coordinate 298,861,783, forward strand.
CGTATACCTTCACAGGTTCTGCATTAACATGGTGGAATACCTATCTAGAGCAAGTGGGACAAGACGATGTGTACGCACTACCGTGGTCAGCATTCAAGCACTTGATGAACGAGAAGTACCGTCCCAGAACCGAGGTCAATAAGCTCAAGACAGAACTTAGAGGGTTACGAACCCAAGGATTTGATATTACCACGTACGAAAGACGATTCACAGAATTGTGCCTATTATGTCCGGGAGCATTCGAAGATGAGGAAGAGAAGATCGACGCATTTGTGAAAGGATTACCGGAAAGAATCCAAGAAGATATAAGTTCACACGAGCCCGCCTCCATACAATAGGCATGTAGAATGGCTCACAAACTAGTGAACCAGATTGAAGAAAGAATTAAAGAACAGACTGCTGAAGAGGCCAATGTGAAGCAAGTCAAAAGAAAGTGGGAGGAAAACGGTGATAAGAATCACCAATACAACAACAACAGCAATTACAACAATAATCGCAACAATTATCCCAACAATCGCAACATCAATCGCAACTACAACAAACGGCCCAACAACAACAACAACAACAACATCAACAGCAACTACAACAATCATCCCAACAACAATAATAACCGCAACAACAATAACAATCAGAAGCAGCTATGCCAAAGGTGTGAAAAGTATCACTCGGAGTTCTGCACCAAATTTTGCAACAAGTGTAAAAGAAATGGTCATAGCGCGGCGAAGTGTGAGGTCTACGGACCAGGAGTTAATAGAACGAAAGGAACAAATGGTGTCGGAACGAGTAATGGCGGAGCAAGTAGTGTCGGAGCAAGTTATGCCAATGTAGTTTGTTATAAATGTGGAAAACCGGGCCACATTATTAGAAATTGCCCGAACCAGGAGAACACGAATGGACAAGGCCACGGAAGAGTTTTCAATATTAATGCGGCAGAGGCACAGGAAGATCCGGAGCTTGTTACGGGTACGTTTCTTATTGACAATAAATCTGCTTACGTTTTATTTGATTCGGGTGCGGATAGAAGCTATATGAGTAGAGATTTTTGTGCTAAATTAAGTTGTCCATTGACGCCTTTGGATAGTAAATTTTTACTCGAATTAGCAAATGGTAAATTAATTTCAGCAGATAATATATGTCGGAATCGAGAAATTAAACTGGTTAGCGAAACATTTAAGATTGATTTGATACCAGTAGAGTTAGGGAGTTTTGATGTGATAATCGGTATGGACTGGTTGAAAGAAGTGAAAGCAGAGATCGTTTGTTACAAAAATGCAATTCGCATTATACGAGAAAAAGGAAAACCCTTAATGGTGTTCGGAGAAAAGGGCAACACAAAGCTACATCTTATTAGTAATTTGAAGGCACAAAAACTAATAAGAAAAGGTTGCTATGCTGTTCTAGCACACGTCGAGAAAGTACAAACTGAAGAAAAGGGCATCAATGATGTTCCCGTCGCAAAAGAATTTCCCGATGTATTTCCGAAAGAATTACCGGGATTACCCCCACATCGATCCGTTGAATTTCAAATAGATCTTGTACCAGGAGCTGCACCAATAGCTCGTGCTCCTTACAGACTCGCACCCAGCGAGATGAAAGAACTGCAAAGCCAATTACAAGAACTTTTAGAGCATGGTTTCATTCGACCAAGCACATCACCGTGGGGAGCTCCTGTTTTGTTTGTCAAGAAGAAAGATGGTACATTCAGGTTGTGTATCGACTACCGAGAGTTGACCAAACTTACCATCAAGAACCGCTACCCACTACCGAGAATCGACGACTTATTTGATCAACTACAAGGCTCGTCTGTTTATTCAAAGATTGACTTACGTTCCGGGTATCATCAAATGCGGGTGAAAGAAGATGATATTCCAAAGACTGCTTTCAGAACACGTTATGGTCATTACGAGTTTATGGTCATGCCATTTGGTTTAACTAATGCACCAGCTGTGTTCATGGACCTTATGAACCGAGTGTGTGGACCATACCTTGACAAGTTTGTCATTGTTTTCATTGATGACATACTTATTTACTCAAAGAATGACCAAGAACACGGTGAACATTTGAGAAAGGTGTTAGAAGTATTGAGGAAGGAAGAATTGTACGCTAAATTTTCAAAGTGTGCATTTTGGTTGGAAGAAGTTCAATTCCTCGGTCACATAGTGAACAAAAAAGGTATTAAGGTGGATCCGGCAAAGATAGAAACTGTTGAAAAGTGGGAAACCCCGAAAACTCCGAAACACATACGCCAGTTTTTAGGACTAGCTGGTTACTACAGAAGGTTCATCCAAGACTTTTCCAGAATAGCAAAACCCTTGACTGCATTAACGCATAAAGGGAAGAAATTTGAATGGAAGGATGAACAAGAGAAAGCGTTTCAGTTATTGAAGAAAAAGCTAACTACGGCACCTATATTGTCATTGTCTGAAGGGAATGATGATTTTGTGATTTATTGTGACGCATCAAAGCAAGGTCTCGGTTGTGTATTAATGCAACGAACGAAGGTGATTGCTTATGCGTCTAGACAATTGAAGATTCACGAGCAAAATTATACGACGCATGATTTGGAATTAGGCGCGGTTGTTTTTGCATTAAAGACTTGGAGGCACTACTTATATGGGGTCAAAAGTATTATATATACCGACCACAAAAGTCTTCAACACATATTTAATCAGAAACAACTGAATATGAGGCAGCGTAGGTGGATTGAATTGTTGAATGATTACGACTTTGAGATTCGTTACCACCCGGGGAAGGCAAATGTGGTAGCCGATGCCTTGAGCAGGAAGGACAGAGAACCCATTCGAGTAAAATCTATGAATATAATGATTCATAATAACCTTACTACTCAAATAAAGGAGGCGCAACAAGGAGTTTTAAAAAGAAGGAAATTTAAAGGATGAAATACCCAAAGGATCGGAGCAGCATCTTAATATTCGGGAAGACGGAACCCGGTATAGGGCTGAAAGGATTTGGGTACCAAAATTTGGAGATATGAGAGAAATGGTACTTAGAGAAGCTCATAAAACCAGATACTCAATACATCCTGGAACGGGGAAGATGTACAAGGATCTCAAGAAACATTTTTGGTGGCCGGGTATGAAAGACGATGTTGCTAAATACGTAGGAGAATGTTTGACGTGTTCTAAGGTCAAAGCTGAGCATCAGAAACCATCAGGTCTACTTCAACAACCCGAAATTCCAGAATGGAAATGGGAAAACATTACCATGGATTTCATCACTAAATTGCCAAGGACTGCAAGTGGTTTTGATACTATTTGGGTAATAGTTGATCGTCTCACCAAATCAGCACACTTCCTTCCAATAAGAGAAGATGACAAGATGGAGAAGTTAGAACGACTGTATTTGAAGGAAGTCATCTCCAGACATGGAATACCAATCTCTATTATCTCTGATAGGGATGGCAGATTTATTTCAAGATTCTGGCAGACATTACAGCAAGCATTAGGAACTCGTCTAGACATGAGTACTGCCTATCATCCACAAACTGATGGGCAGAGCGAAAGGACGATACAAATGCTTGAAGACATGCTACGAGCATGTGTTATTGATTTCGAAAACAGTTGGGATCGACATCTACCGTTAGCAGAATTTTCCTACAACAACAGCTACCATTCAAGCATTGAGATGGCGCCGTTTGAAGCACTTTATGGTAGAAAGTATAGGTCTCCGATTTGTTGGAGTGAAGTGGGGGATAGACAGATTACGGGTCCGGAGATTATACAAGAAACTACCGAGAAGATCATCCAAATTCAACAACGGTTGAAAACCGCCCAAAGTCGACAAAAGAGCTACGCTGACATTAAAAGAAAAGATATAGAATTTGAAATTGGAGAGATAGTCATGCTTAAAGTTGCACCTTGGAAAGGCGTTGTTCGATTTGGTAAACGAGGGAAATTAAATCCAAGGTATATTGGACCATTCAAGATTATTGATCGTGTCGGACCAGTAGCTTACCGACTTGAGTTACCTCAACAACTCGCGGCTGTACATAACACTTTCCACGTCTCGAATTTGAAGAAATTTTTTGCTAAAGAAGATCTCACTATTCCGTTAGATGAAATCCAAATCAACGAAAAACTCCAATTCATTGAAGAACCCGTCGAAATAATGGATCGTGAGGTTAAAATACTTAAGCAAAACAAGATACCAATTGTTAAGGTTCGATGGAATGCTCGTAGAGGACCCAAGTTCACCTGGGAGCATGAAGATCAGATGAAGAAGAAATACCCGCATCTATTTCCAGAAGATTCGTCAACACCTTCAACAGCTTAAAATTTCGGGACGAAATTTATTTAACGGGTAGGTACTGTAGTGACCCGAACTTTTCCATGTTTATATATATTAATTGAGATTGATATTTACATGATTAAATATTTCCAACATGTTAAACAATCAAACTTGTTAAGACTTGATTAATTGAAATATGTTTCATATAGACAATTGACCACCCAAGTTGACCGGCGATTCACGAACGTTAAAACTTGTAAAAACGACATGATGATATATATATGGATATACAAATGGTTAACATGAGATTATGATAAGTAAGTATCTCCATAAGTATATTAACAATGAGTTATATACATATAAACAAGACTACTAACTTAAGGATTTCGAAAAGAGACATATATGTAACGATTATCGTTGTAACGACATTTAAATGTATATATATCATATTAAGATATATTAATATATCATAATATCATGATAATATAATAATTTAACATCTCATTAGATATAATAAACAATGGGTTAACAACATTAATTGAGATCGTTAACTTAAAGGTTTCAAAACAACACTTACATGTAACGACTAACGATGACTTAACGACTCAGTTAAAATGTATATACATGTAGTGTATTTAGATGTATTAAAATACTTTTGGAAGACTTCAAGACATATATCAAAACACTCATACTTAACGAAAATGGTTACAGTTACTTTCCCATTCTTTTCTTTCATCAAGAATTCTAGTCGTATTCTTACCCGTATTATACACAGCTTTAAAACGTACTTACTATAGGTATATACCAATAGGAACTAGCATGGGATTCCACTCTTGATTATGTCATGTATGACTAATCAATTTTAACTTCTACCATGAGCTAGTCAACTAACTAGAACTCCTTTTAACCCCACTCACCACTCACCAATTACCACTCATCATTCACTCCATTTCACTTCCAATTCTCTTTCTAATTCTCTCTCAACACACACACACTATTATGAACGTATTTTTCCCGTAGTTAATCATCATATTCATCAAAAATCACTTCAAGCATCAAGCTATAATCATCATAGGAAGAACACTTCAAGAACACTTCAAAAATCCCTTCAAGTTTACTAATTTACTTCCAAGCTTTCTAATCCATTCCAAGTAATAATCTAAGATCAAGAAACCTTTGTTATATACAGTAGGTTATCTTTCTTATTCAAGGTAATATTCATATTCAAACTTTGATTCAATTTCTATAACTATAAACTATCTTAATTCGAGTAAAAATCTTACTTGAACTTGTTTTTGTGTCATGATCCTACTTCAAGAACTTTCAAGCCATCCAAGATCCTTTGAAGCTAGATCATTTCTTGTCACTTCCAGTAGGTTTACCTACTAAAATTGAGGTAGTAATGATGTTCATAACATCATTCGATTCATATATATAAAACTATCTTATTCGAAGGTTTAAACTCGTAATCACTAGAACATAGTTTAGTTAATTCTAAACTTGTTCGCAAACAAAAGTTAATCCTTCTAACTTGACTTTTAAAATTAACTAAACACATGTTCTATATCTATATGATATGCTAACTTAATTATTTAAAACCTGGAAACACGAAAAACACCGTAAAACCGGATTTACGCCGTCGTAGTAACACCGCGGGCTGTTTTGGGTTAGTTAATTAAAAACTATGATAAACTTTGATTTAAAAGTTGTTATTCTGAGAAAATAATTTTTATTATGAACATGAAACTATATCCAAAAATTATGGTTAAACTCAAAGTGGAAGTATGTTTTCTAAAATGGTCATCTAGACGTCGTTCTTTCGACTGAAATGACTACCTTTACAAAAACGACTTGTAACTTATTTTTCCGACTATAAACCTATACTATTTCTGTTTAGATTCATAAAATAGAGTTCAATATGAAACCATAGCAATTTGATTCACTCAAAACGGATTTAAAATGAAGAAGTTATGGGTAAAACAAGATTGGATAATTTTTCTCATTTTAGCTACGTGAAAATTGGTAACAAATCTATTCCAACCATAACTTAATCAACTTGTATTGTATATTATGTAATCTTGAGATACCATAGACACGTATACAATGTTTCGACCTATCATGTCGACACATCTATATATATTTCGGAACAACCATAGACACTCTATATGTGAATGTTGGAGTTAGCTATACAGGGTTGAGGTTGATTCCAAAATATATATAGTTTGAGTTGTGATCAATACTGAGATACGTATACACTGGGTCGTGGATTGATTCAAGATAATATTTATCGATTTATTTCTGTACATCTAACTGTGGACAACTAGTTATAGGTTACTAACGAGAACAGCTGAGTTAATAAACTTAAAACATCAAAATATATTAAAAGTGTTGTAAATATATTTTGAACATACTTTAATATATATGTATATATTGTTATAGGTTCGTGAATCAATAGTGGCCAAGTCTTACTTCTCGACGAAATAAAAATCTGTGAAAGTGAGTTATAGTCGCACTTTTAAAATCTAATATTTTTGGGATGAGAATACATGCAGGTTTTATAAATGATTTACAAAATAGACACAAGTACGTGAAACTACATTCTATGGTTGAATTATCGAAATCGAATATGCCCCTTTTTATTAAGTCTGGTAATCTAAGAATTAGGGAACAGACACCCTAATTGACGCGAATCCTAAAGATAGATCTATTGGGCCTAACAAACCCCATCCAAAGTAACGGATGCTTTAGTACTTCGAAATTTATATCATATCCGAAGGGTGTCCCGGAATGATGGGGATATTCTTATATATGCATCTTGTTAATGTCGGTTACCAGGTGTTCACCATATGAATGATTTTTATCTCTATGTATGGGATGTGTATTGAAATATGAAATCTTGTGGTCTATTGTTACGATTTGATATATATAGGTTAAACCTATAACTCACCAACATTTTTGTTGACGTTTAAAGCATGTTTATTCTCAGGTGAATATTAAGAGCTTCCGCTGTTGCATACTAAAATAAGGACAAGATTTAGAGTCCATGTTTGTATGATATTGTGTAAAAACTGCATTCAAGAAACTGATTTCGATGTAACATATTTGTATTGTAAACCATTATGTAATGGTCGTGTGTACACAGGATATTTTAGATTATCATTATTCGATAATCTACGTAAAGCTTTTTAAACCTTTATTTATGAAATAAAGGTTATTGTTTGTTTTAAAAATGAATGCAGTCTTTGAAAAACGTCTCATATAGAGGTCAAAACCTCGCAACGAAATCAATTAATATGGAACGTTTTTAATCAATAAGAACGGGACATTTCACCATGCTTGTATGATATTATGTAAAAACTGCATTCAAGAAACTTATTTTTTTTTTTATGTAATATATTCTTATTGTAAACCATTATGTAATGGTCGTGTGTAAACGGTAAATTTTAGATTATCATTACTTGATAAACTAAGTAATGCTTTTTAAACCTTTATCGATAAAATAAAGGTTATGGTTGTTTTTAAAAATGAATGCAGTCTTTGAAAAACGTCTCATATAAAGGTCAAAACCTCTCGACGAAATCAATTAATATGGAACGTTTATAATCAATATGTACGGGACATTTCAGGTATGGCACATATCATTATGATTCAGTTTATGCATTTGTACATGATTCGGTATGTATCATTCGATTTGATTAAGCTTCGGTATAAGGTAGTCACAAGACTCGGTATAGAATTCGGTATATATACTCGGTACAATACTCGGTATAATACTCGGTATTCTATTCGGTATGAAGTTGATGGTTATTGAATATTGATTCGGTACATACCTCATTTGGTTACTGGATTGCAAGTGAAAGTGATTTTGGGCCTCTTGCTCAATTGGGCTAACCAAATGTGAATCTCACTTACCGAATGTGCATGTGCACAAGATTCTTTAAGCATTGGGCCTACCGAATCTGATGAGCCCAACAAGAAAATTTCAGTCCATTTCTCAGATTATGCTGAATTTTCATGTTTAGTCCCTGACAGATTTGAAACTTTTACAAGGACATTCCCTATACCGAATCTTAGTAAAATTTTGGCAGTTTTGGCCCCTGACTTTTGACAAAATTTTCAGGATTAGTCCTTTACCGAATCTGGACCTCCAAAACATATTTTTTCAATATTTTTGAGGCTCGAATTCATATGACTTTTCTCATACGCGTTCTATATGATATTTTGGAGATTTGCCGAGCACGTCAACCATTTCATACGATACTCATGCGAGCATCATCGTGGGGGAGATATGTATATGGTTGATATGCGTATGACTTCTATACATGTACGGTATAGGACTCGGACTTCAAAGAAAGAATTGTTTGTTTGGGGGGAGCTAGAGACTCGAAGAAGATCCTACATCATATGGGGAGTTATCTTATGACTAGTATCGAAAGTACTCTTTGAAACGATGAAAGTTCAAGAGGCGTGTCTCGGTATTGAAACCGACGGTATATATGTCATGACACTTTGATGAGAGCCCATGTACTTTGAGGGGGGAGCTTCTAAAGTTTCGAAACGACTTCTCAATGCAAGCAAATTCTAAAGACATATCACAACTAAGTCAAGGGAGGGATTGATGGTAACATATTTAGTTTGTGATGTGTTCTTCAATGCGCATTCCGCTGTGTACACTCAAAGATCGTTGAAAGAGCACAGATATCACGATGAAGTTCAAGTCTCAAACAAAGTCAAAAGAAGATTGTTAGCGTGACAATTCGAGGATCTAGGGGGAGGTTGAAGCGTAATGATTGACCAAGACGATGTTAGAGATGCGAATTCATTTGATAATTCAAAGTGAAGATTCAAGATCTTCATCAACGGCCGTACATCATTCGGGGGGGGGGGGGGAGTTAGTTAGCAATAGTTGATTCTTTCCTTGTAATGTTGTATGTTTACTGGGGAGTTAGTTTTTGGAAACCCGTCTCACTCCTGGGGGGAGATTGTTAGAACCCCGGGAAATGAGTAATACGAGTTTCCCTAGCCTTATGGAGGATCCTTTATACGAGGCTATATAAAGGATCCAAGGCTCCCTAGATTAGCTAAGTTTAGCCACTGTTATGTAGAGATTTTCAAGAGAACCGAGGAAAGTCAATCTTGACTGATTGACTTTCTCTCTCAATCTTAATGGTTAATCTTCACATTCATGGTATTCATGAGATCTTGGATCCTACATATACTACCCATCATCCCCGGAAAACCATGAATCCGCTCGTGAGCCTCTTATAATCGTTCAATGTCTTCCCTATTCGGCTCTCTTAAGTAGTCATTCGTATACAAAACAATGATACATTCCGTAAAGTTGAGTAAAGACTCTCTAGCAACACGTTCGGACATTTGCAAATACTCGTCCAAAGCATCCGGTGAATAACTGTATGTGAACTGACGGAGTGCGACAGTAATTTTTAAATGTGTATTAATACTCTATTTGCCACGACTATCTTGCCTCATTTGAAACCATTTAAAAAACTGAGGTAATGTTCGGAGTAGTTTAGAATATCATGCATAATTCAGAGAAAAACACGCCGTCGCATCCGAAACCGTCGTTTGACATTATCTTCCGTATATTTGCAATCTTCATTAAAATAATCGTTCATCAAACGCTCATGTGCACCATAATGATCACGACGTTTGTAATGACGACAAGAACTTTCACCTTCATTGTATGAAGAATCGACCTCATCTAATATATCGAGCGTATAATTGGTAAAATCTTCGGAAGAACTCGAAGAAGACGACATTGTTAAAAATAAAGTAAAAAAATTGATGTATAAAATAAGAAAGTTGTGGAGAAATGAGAGTGAAATGGTGTAAAAAATGTTAAAATAAAACATGCTATTTATAGATTAAGAAAGGAAAAAAAAAAAAAAAAAAAAAACTAGCACGGCTAGTTTTTTCAAAATTGGAACCAAAAAATGGCTAGTTCCCACCGTTGGCTTCGGGAAGTTGGGAGACCGACGCTGTAACCGACGCCGGTCTGGTGTCGGCCGACCGTCGGTTACACCGTCGGTGGTGACCGACGCCGAAAAAAACCTTAGGACACCGTGTGCTCTAATAATTAGTTATCATTACCAAACGGATAAAACTTATTATTTTTTAATACTTCAATATTTGTCATGCATTGAGTACTTGTACGTTATAAGTAGTTAATGCATTGATAAATTTACCGATCAAAAATATGAGTGGATGTATGATACTTTATTTAATATATCATCAGCCTCTAAAATTAAGTAGTTACTCGTATATGAGGTGATCCTCACACATCACTTTTTGATACAATTATACTTTTGTCACATAAATTTTATTTATAGTTATATTTCTATGGAGTTAAATGTATATTATTATTTATTTTATGAAGTTAAATTTGTATTATAATTCTAAGTATAAGTAGAGGTATATTAGTAAATTGGATGTAGATGCATTAAAAAAAAAAAAAAAAAAGGTGTGTGTGTGTGGATGTCTTCTCAAAAATATAAGTAGTGGAGTATTATTTTTTAATATATCATCCGCGTCTAAAATTAGCTCTCTAATTTATTTATGGTTAAATAATTATTTAAAAATTTCATACGTTTTGCTTTTGTAGTCTGTATAATGTTTGTCATCTAATAAAAAAATATACAGCCTCATGATGATAATCATCAAACCGTATCTTTAACACTATCAACATAATTTAGCAGCCACGGTTGTTATAAATGAATATGCAATAAATAAATACTATTGGGTTCAAGCCTTCAAGGATGTCTGTTAAGACATTCATTTGCCGGCGGCTCTAATCTTCAACTGGCTGGGTCTCCGTTGACCCTTTATGTAGTGACCCGAACTTTTCCATGCTTATATATATTCATTGAGATTGATATTTACATGATTAAATGTTTCCAACATGTTAAGCAATCAAACTTGTTAAGACTTGATTAATTGAAATAGGTTTCATATAGACAATTGACCACCCAAGTTGACCGGTGATTCACGAACGTTAAAACTTGTAAAAACTATATGATGACATATATATGGTTATATATATAGTTAACATGATATTATGATAAGTAAACATATCATTAATTATATTAACAATGAACTACATATGTAAAAACAAGACTACTAACTTAATGATTTTGAAACGAGACATATATGTAACGATTATCGTTGTAACGACATTTAATGTATATATATAATATTAAGAGATATTCGTACATCATAATATCATGATAATATAATAATTTAAAATCTCTTTTGATATTATAAACATTGGGTTAACAACATTTAACAAGATCGTTAACCTAAAGGTTTCAAAACAACATTTACATGTAACGACTAACGATGACTTAACGACTCAGTTAAAATGTATATACATGTAGTGTTTTAATATGTATTCATACACTTTTGAAAGACTTCAAGACACTTATCAAAATACTTCTACTTAACAAAAATGCTTACAATTACATCCTCGTTCAGTTTCATCAACAATTCTACTCGTATGCACCCGTATTCGTACTCGTACAATACACAGCTTTTAGATGTATGTACTATTGGTATATACACTCCAATGATCAGCTCTTAGCAGCCCATGTGAGTCACCTAACACATGTGGGAACCATCATTTGGCAACTAGCATGAAATATCTCATAAAATTACAAAAATATGAGTAATCATTCATGACTTATTTACATGAAAACAAAATAACATATCCTTTATATCTAATCCATACACCAACGACCAAAAACACCTACAAACACTTTCATTCTTCAATTTTCTTCATCTAATTGATCTCTCTCAAGTTCTATCTTCAAATTCTAAGTGTTCTTCATAAATTTCAAAAGTTCTAGTTTCATAAAATCAAGAATACTTTCAAGTTTGCTAGCTCACTTCCAATCTTGTAAGGTGATCATCCAACCTCAAGAAATCTTTGTTTCTTATAGTAGGTTATCATTCTAATACAAAGTAATAATCATATTCAAACTTTGGTTCAATTTCTATAACTATAACAATCTTATTTTAAGTGATGATCTTACTTGAACTTGTTTTCGTGTCATGATTCTGCTTCAAGAACTTCGAGCCATCCAAGGATCCATTGAAGCTAGATCCATTTTTCTCTTTTCCAGTAGGTTTATCCAAGGAACTTAAGGTAGTAATGATGTTCATAACATCATTCGATTCATACATATAAAGCTATCTTATTCGAAGGTTTAAACTTGTAATCACTAGAACATAGTTTAGTTAATTCTAAACTTGTTCGCAAACAAAAGTTAATCCTTCTAACTTGACTTTTAAAATAAACTAAACACATGTTCTATATCTATATGATATGCTAACTTAATGATTTAAAACCTGGAAACACGAAAAACACCGTAAAACCGGATTTACGCCGTCGTAGTAACACCGCGGGCTGTTTTGGGTTAGTTAATTAAAAACTATGATAAACTTTGATTTAAAAGTTGTTATTCTGAGAAAATGATTTTTATTATGAACATGAAACTATATCCAAAAATTATGGTTAAACTCAAAGTGGAAGTATGTTTTCTAAAATGGTCATCTAGACGTCGTTCTTTCGACTGAAATGACTACCTTTACAAAAACGACTTGTAACTTATTTTTCTGACTATAAACCTATACTTTTTCTGTTTATATTCATAAAATAGGGTTCAATATGAAACCATAGCAATTTGATTCACTCAAAACGGATTTAAAATGAAGAAGTTATGGGTAAAACAAGATTGGATAATTTTTCTCATTTTAGCTACGTGAAAATTGGTAACAAATCTATTCCACCCATAACTTAATCAACTTGTATTGTATATTATGTAATCTTGAGATACCATAGACACGTATACAATGTTTCGACCTATCATGTCGACACATCTATATATATTTCGGAACAACCATAGACACTCTATATGTGAATGTTGGAGTTAGCTATACAGGGTTGAGGTTGATTCCAAAATATATATAGTTTGAGTTGTGATCAATACTGAGATACGTATACACTGGGTCGTGGATTGATTCAAGATAATATTTATCGATTTATTTCTGTACATCTAACTGTGGACAACTAGTTGTAGGTTACTAACGAGGACAGCTGACTTAATAAACTTAAAACATCAAAATATATTAAAAGTGTTGCAAATATATTTTGAACATACTTTGATATATATGTATATATTGTTATAGGTTTGTGAATCAACCAGTGGCCAAGTCTTACTTCCCGACGAAGTAAAAATCTGTGAAAGTGAGTTATAGTCCCACTTTTAAAATCTAATATTTTTGGGATGAGAATACATGCAGGTTTTATAAATGATTTACAAAATAGACACAAGTACGTGAAACTACATTCTATGGTTGAATTATCGAAATCGAATATGCCCCTTTTTATTAAGTCTGGTAATCTAAGAATTAGGGAACAGACACCCTAATTGACGCGAATCCTAAAGATAGATCTATTGGGCTTAACAAACCCCATCCAAAGTACCGGATGCTTTAGTACTTCGAAATTTATATCATATCCGAAGGGTGTCCCGGAATGATGGGGATATTCTTATATATGCATCTTGTTAATGTCGGTTACCAGGTGTTCACCATATGAATGATTTTTATCTCTATGTATGGGATGTGTATTGAAATATGAAATCTTGTGGTCTATTATTATGATTTGATATATATAGGTTAAACCTATAACTCACCAACATTTTTGTTGACGTTTTAAGCATGTTTATTCTCAGGTGATTATTAAGAGCTTCCGCTGTCGCATACTTAAATAAGGACGAGATTTGGAGTCCATGCTTGTATGATATTGTGTAAAAACTACATTCAAGAAACTTATTTTGTTGTAACATATTTGTATTGTAAACCATTATGTAATGGTCGTGTGTAAACAGGATATTTTAGATTATCATTATTTGATAATCTACGTAAAGCTTTTTAAACCTTTATTGATGAAATAAAGGTTATGGTTTGTTTTAAAATGAATGCAGTCTTTGAAAAACGTCTCATATAGAGGTCAAAACCTCGCAAAGAAATCAATTAATATGGAACGTTTTTAATCAATAAGAACGGGACATTTCAGTTGGTATCCGAGCGTTGGTCTTAGAGAACCAGAATTTTGCATTAGTGTGTCTTATCGAGTTTGTTAGGATGCATTAGTGAGTCTGGACTTCGACCGTGTTTACTTGAAAAATGATTGCTTAACAAATTTTGTTGGAAACTATATATTTTTAACATGTGAATATTATGTGATATATTAATCTCTTAACGCGTTTGATATTATGTGATAGATGTCTACCTCTAGAACAAGTCCCATTGACTCACCTAATAATAATGAAGAGTCAAATGTAAATTGGAATGATTCGTGGACTGATTCACAAGTTCCCGAAGAGGAACCGGAAGAAGAGTCGGAACCGGAAGAAGAATCGGAACCGGAAGAAGAATCGGAACCGGATGAAGAAATAGAACCGGTGGGGGAAATAATAAAACGGTTAAGTAAAAGAAAATCTTCAACCAACCGACCAAGGTTAATTATGGTCAATGGTGTTTCCGCCAAGGAAGCAAAATATTGGGAGGATTACCAATTCTCCGATGAATCGGATTCCGACGAGAATTCCGATGATGTTATAGAAATCACCCCAACTGAATTTAAAAAGGCAAAAGAAAATAATAAGGGAAAGGGCATAAAAATAGAGAAATCTAATTCCAACCCCGATGAACTTTATATGTATCGTCAACCCCCGAAGTCCTTAAGTTGTAACAATGACCCGGGAACCTCTAAACCACCAGGTTTTTCTAAACCAATGTGGAAAATTACGGCTCGTATTAGGGGAACATCATATATCCCTAGAAACCTAGCAAAACGAACCAAAACCGAAGAAGAAGAAACGAGCGAGTCGGAATAAGATAGTTGTATTCGTGTGGTGTAATATATGTAATATAGTGTGCTTATGCTTTATGATATATGTAAAAATTGCTTGTATTAATAAGTATTTTTTTTATGAATCTAACTCTTGTCTATTTTACAGTTTAAAAACACAAAATGGATTGACAACCCAATATTTTAAGAGACCTACCCGGAGACATGATTGATGAAATCTTGTCTAGAGTCGGTCAGAATTCCTCGGCACAACTATTTAAGGCGAGATCAGTTTGTAAGACATTCGAAGAACGTTCCAAGAATGTCTTGGTTTATAAGAGACTTTCGTTTGAAAGATGGGGGATATCACATTGGGAAACCCATAAGTTACGATGTGTTTACTTTGACGCATATATTGCGGGGAACCCAAATGCTATTTTACGCAACGGGTTAAGAAATTATTTTGACTCAATATATCTGAATATTGGACTTCGTGATTTAGAAAAAGCGGCTAACATGCAACATAAAGAAGCATGTTATGCTTACGGATTAGTAATGTTCGCTTCTCACCAAAGTGAGAACAAGAACATCGGGCTACAACTATTAAACAAAACGTTTCCACAAGTGACGGAGTCAGTAATTGGGGTAAGAAATGAGGTTTTTAGATTGTTACGGGACTGTTGGACATTACGTAACCCTCATCCCTTTGACGACGTTACAACACGCTGTCTTATCAACGGCCATAACGGTTATGTTCCACAAGACCAAGGATGGGAAGTAATCCTAGTAAAACCAGAATGCATGACTTGTTTCTGGACGTATGAATTACGTGTCTTTATTACCTTTGCTGAACGACTTGTGTACTAGCTAGAATTATCTTCACAACTATCTTGTATTAAAGTTATTGTGTGCTATATTTCATGCTTTATGTAAAATAAGCGGTATTGTAAGTTTGTAAAATATTGTATAAAAGTTTGAACGCGAAATATTATTATAATCAGTTTTTCATATAGAATTGTAGTAGTTGAATTGTATATTAGCTACTAAGTATGAACTTAACGGGTAGGTACTACCCGAATTTAAACTTATAAAACGCTAATATGAAGAAAAAGCTTTTATAAATGAGTTCATATTATGCTACGAAATACTATTAACTACTCTTAATATTCTGTATGATTAACTTGTTCCATTTGACTATTTTGAAGGAAATGGCACCGACTACTCGACACACCGTGAATATGAATGAAGAGGAATTCCGTACTTTTCTAGCTTCAAACATAGCCGCAGTACAGGCTGCGCTACATACCAACAATAACCTTGGATCTAGCAGTACAGGAAATCGTGTAGGATACACCTACAAAGAATTCACTGCCTGCAAA
Organism: Rutidosis leptorrhynchoides; assembly: GCF_046630445.1. NCBI lineage: Eukaryota > Viridiplantae > Streptophyta > Magnoliopsida > Asterales > Asteraceae > Rutidosis > Rutidosis leptorrhynchoides. The sequence goes on from NC_092337.1 coordinate 298,878,283, forward strand.
CCTTTGGAATTTGATGGAACCGAAGGACCGATCGGATTGAAACGGTGGACCGAGAAGGTCGAATCAGTGTTTGCCATAAGTAAGTGTACTGAAGAGGACAAAGTGAAGTACGCTACGCATACCTTCACAGGTTCTGCGTTAACATGGTGGAATACCTATCTAGAGCAAGTGGGACAAGACGATGCATACGCACTACCGTGGTCAGCATTCAAGCACTTGATGAACGAGAAGTACCGTCCCAGAACCGAGGTCAATAAGCTCAAGACAGAACTTAGAGGGTTACGAACCCAAGGATTTGATATTACCACGTACGAAAGACGATTCACAGAATTGTGCCTATTGTGTCCGGGAGCATTCGAAGATGAAGAAGAGAAGATCGACGCGTTTGTGAAAGGATTACCGGAAAGAATCCAAGAAGATATAAGTTCACACGAGCCCGCCTCCATACAACAGGCATGTAGAATGGCTCACAAACTAGTGAACCAGATTGAAGAAAGAATTAAAGAACAGACTGCTGAAGAGGCCAATGTGAAGCAAGTCAAAAGAAAGTGGGAGGAAAACGGTGATAAGAATCACCAATACAACAACAACAGCAATTACAACAATAATCGCAACGAAATCAATTAATATGGAACGTTTTTAATCAATAAGAACGGGACATTTCACTTTACTATCGAGTTTAAGGAAATGTTATTAAGATTAGGGTGTCGTTGCTTGGGTTCAACTGTTTTGTGGTTGAATTAGGGTCTTTAGTTAAAGTGTTTAGATCTGCACCTTTAGATCTGGAGTTATGATGCGAATTGCGATATGCTTGTTGGTATCCACATGGATTAGATCTTTTTGATGTTCTATTGTTTTAATCTCTGTTGCAAAACACCCCGTCTCGAGCCGTTGCGACGCCCGTCTCGACGGTTTGGTGACTAGCCCGTCTCGTCTCGAAGAAAACCGTCTAATATGACAGTCAACGGTCAAAATTCGGGTCAAAGTTGAAAAAAATCGGGTCAAAGTCGGTCAAAATTCAGAAAAACCAGAAAATCCGTAAAATCGGTGAAATATATCGTATTTTAGTTTGAATTTTTTGTATTAAATTAACGATGATAGCAATTATGGGTACAAATTAATCAATTGAAGTTTTTAGCTTTAAAATATGTGTACATATATATTTTTTATACTTATATATTTAAAAGTCAACTTTAGTCAACGTCCGTCTCGACCCCCGTCTCGACCTCGACTTGAACGTCTCGACCTTTTTAGGACCCAATCGTCTCGACCCCGTCTCACGTCTTTTACAACCTTGGTTTTAATGCTTGTAAGGTGAATTTGCAATGCAACGTTCAATGTAATTGGTATGTAATGGATCTAGGTCAACACAAAGGTTGTAAGACCTTGTCGACCAAATGCATGTGACGACCCGGGAATTTTCGACCAAATTTAAACTTGATTCTTATATGATTTCGACACGATAAGCAAAGTCTGTAATGTTGAGTCTCAAAATTTTAAAACGATGTTCATAAATTCATTTAACCTTCGACTAATTCCGCCGATTCACGAACAGATAATTGTAAATAGATTTGTGTGTAATTAAATATATATGTATAGATGAATATAATAATTTGAAAATATAAATTGAAATATTATATGACGTAATTGTTAGAATTAATAATGTAAAATAAAATAATATATAATAACTATTATTTAAAAGGTATCTATATATGTAAATGAAGTATATTGAATTTATATATATTTTCGAATTTATTTTGTAATCGACGGTAACGCTCAATTATAATTCGATCGATATTAAACGAGTTAAAAATGAATATATGTGATTTTAAAATAAACGGTGATCCGAAAATGATTTTTATAAATTTTAGACTTATTAAAAATGTATTTAGGAAATATTTGTTAAGTTTTAACACATTTTATATTTCACCCATAAATGAGGGGGACAGTTGATGTAATTTTTATTTAACAAAATAAGGATCGATTTTTATACCATAATGACTAAAATAAATAAATATAGTTAATCTAAAAATTTGGAATTTTTCAAGACACTTTTATCCGTCACTAATTAGCAACGGTATATAGTACCAGTGTAAACTGTCAGTAGAAAATATCTATTTAGTAGGAGGCTAGTTATCTTAATATGTTTTAAAATTATGTGATTCACATGAACCTATTATGCTTGTTTTCAACTTTCCGTTTGTTTTCAACTTTCCAGCACATTATACATTTATATTATACTCCCACACGAGTTAAACAAAACCACAACCAAATTTACTTCTCTGCATTTTTTTTTGTCACTCCACAACCACTCAATTCTTATCATCTTAGTGTTGTACAACCAAAGAACACAATCTTCTTCATCTATTTTTCTGTCTCTCAAAAACCAAAACCACCACATCATTTTTCTCTCTCTCTATTATCTACCTTATCTATCATTATTCATCTTATATATTTATATACTTAATCGATAGATTTACAGAGAACAAACTTTGATATATCAACCCTATCCTCCTTAAACCCTCATCTTCCATCACCTTCCACGACAACCTACACCCTCACCATGCATAACCATCATCAAACTCCATTAGTCGCATGAATCGGTCTAGGTATTTTACTACGTACAAGAAAACATAAACGTGATGGATATCAAACTCATAAAGAGTTTACATTCCACTTATTATCCAGATGACCCAATTAGTGACAAGCCCAATTATTTATTAGGTCCATCACCTGCTGTTCTTGATCAGACCACAATAACCGTCACCCATAACCGCCACATTACAACTCCAAATAAATACCACCACTCGATCATCATCAACACCGCCTATCTATTATTCGAACAAGCTATTACGACTCCGGTTATGTTCTTGATCAACCATCTCCGTTGAACCAACGGTTACAACCATAACAACAAATCACCTTACACCGTCATTAGATCACCACCTCCGCTGTCTACAATCACCATTGTTAATTGCCACCGCTGCTACCACCATTCGATGTCACCTTTCATATTTTTTTCTTCTTCTTTTTGTTTCACTATCTACTTCCGTTCCTGTTTGAGAAACACACAATGACAGCCATCAATCAAGATCACCACACCATGCTTTATATCTTCTTCGGATACCGCTGTAACATTCGAGACCCACCCATCTAAAACCGCCATCCATCGACCACCATCACCTTTAGAACCACTGCTACCTTCCACCACCTACATCACCATCAACTAAATTTTTTTATGTTAATCGAAAACACCCATCCGAACCCATATTAATTCTGCTGCTGCTACCTTTCTTGTTTTTCTATTTCTGATTTTCGAAACTAGAACAGTGAATAACAATGATGGAAGGTAATAGATGACGAGCTTTTGATGTTGATATAAGTGTTGTTATGCGAGAAGAGAGATGAGATGAATGATGATGAATAATGATGAATAATACTGGTGATGATAAACAAAGAATAACGATGATGATGATTTACGGATGATGATGATGATGGGTTAAAATTAAAATGAAAACCAGCGTTGTTAAGTATTAAATAAATAAACATTACGATTTATAACAAGAATTCACGAGTGCCTAAGTGGTTTGGGCGTCTGTGTGCTTATTCGAGAGGTTGCAAGTTCGAGTCCGGTCTGGGGAATTATTTTTTGGAACTCACTGTTCAAAGGTTGTAAACTTAATCTTACTATTATTATTATTATTATTATTATTATTATTATTATTATTATTATTATTATTATTATTATTATTATTATTATTATTATTATTATTATTATTATTATTATTATTATTATTATTATTATTATTATTATTATTATTATTACTATTACTATTATTATTCTTAACATAAGTATTATTATTAGTGTTATCATTATTATTATTACTAACATGATTATCTTTATTAGTATTATTATTATTAAAAATTATTATCATTTTTTTACTAAAATTATCATTATTATTAGAATAAGAATTATTATTAAAAGTATCATTATCATTATCAATATTATTACAACTATATTATTATTACTATCAATATTATTATTAATATTATTATTATTATTACAATAAGTGTTAATCATATAAAAATATACTTAATAATAATAAAACTATATTAAAATTTTTCTTTATATAAAGTATATAAAATAAATATTAAGTTATTAATGAAACATATAATTTTTTTAAGATAACATTTATATCACTAATAATATATAATGGGCGAACCAGATCGAAGGAAGGATTAAGGAACAGACAACCGAAGAGGCTAACATGAAACAAGTCAAGAGAAAGTGGGAGGAAAACTATGACAAGAGTCACCAATACAACAACAACAATCACAACCACAATCGCAATAACTATCCCAATAACCGCAACATCAATCGCAACAACAACTTCAACAAACGTCCCAACAACAACTACAATAATCGTCCCAACAACAATAACAACCGCAACAACAATGATAATCAGAAACAGTAATGCCAAAGTTGTGAAGAGAATCACCCGGGGTTCTGCACAACATTTTGCAACAGGTGTAAAAGAAATGGTCATAGTGCGACAAAGTGTGAGGTCTACGGACCAATGTATAACAGAACTAAAGGAACAAATAATGCAGGAAGGAGTAATGTCGGAACAAGTAGTGTCGGAGCAAGTACTGCCAACGTAGTCTGTTGTAAATGTGGAAAACCGGGCCACATTATTAAAAATTTCCCAAATCAGGGGAATACTAATGGGCAGGGCCACGGAAGAGTTTTCAATATTAATACGGCAGAAGCACAGGAAGACCCGGAGCTTGTTACAGGTACGTTTCTCATTGACAATAAATCTGCTTATGTTTTATTTGATTGGGGTGCGGATAGAAGCTATATGAGTAGAGATTTTTGTGTTAAACTAAGTTGCTCACCGACGCCCTTGGATAATAAATTTTTACTCGAATTAGCAAATGGTAAATTAATTACAGTAGATAATATATGTCGAAATCGAGAAATTAAACTGGTTAGCGAAACATTTAAAATTGACTTGATACCAGTAGAGTTAGAGAGTTTTGATGTGATAATCGGTATGGACTGGTTGAAAGAAATGAAAGCAGAGATCGTTTGTTACAAAAATGCAATTCGCATTATACGAGAAAAAGGAAAACCCTTAATGGTGTACGGAGAAAAGAACAACGCGAAGTTAAATCTTATTAGTAACCTGAAAACACAAAAACTAATAAGAAAAGGTTGCTATGCTGTGCTAGCACACGTCGAGAAAGTCAATTCCGAAGAAAAGAACATCAATGATGTTCCCGTCGCAAAAGAATTTCCCGATGTATTTTCGAAAGAATTACCGGGACTACCTCCACACCGATCCGTTGAATTTCAAATAGACCTTGTACCGAAAGCTGAACCAATAGCTCGTGCTCCATACAGACTCGCACCTAGCGAAATGAAGGAACTTCAGAGCCAATTACAAGAACTTTTAGAGCGTGATTTCATTCGACCAAGCACATCACCGTGGGGAGCTCCTGTTTTGTTTGTCAGGAAGAAGGATGGTACATTTAGGTTATATATCGACTACCGAGAGTTGAACAAACTTACCATTAAGAACCGCTACCCACTACCGAGAATCGACGACTTATTTGATCAAGTACAAGGCTCGTCGATTTATTTGAAGATTGATTTACGTTATGGGTATCATCAAATGCGGGTGAAGGAGGATGATATTCCAAAGACTGCTTTTAGGATGCGTTACGGTCATTACGAGTTTATGGTTATGCCGCTTGGGTTGACTAACGCACCAGCTGTGTTAATGGACCTCATAAACTGAGTGTGTGGACCATACCTTGACAAGTTTGTCATTGTTTTCATCGATGACATACTTATTTACTCGAAGAATGATCAAGAGAACGAAGAACATTTGAGAAAAGTACTAGAGTTGCTGAGGAAAGAAAAACTGTACGCTAAGTTTTCAAAGTGTGCATTTTGGTTGGAAGAAGTTCAATTCCTCGGTCACATAGTGAACAAAGAAGGTATTCTGGTGGATCCAGCAAAGATTGAAACTGTTGAAAAGTGGGAATCCCCAAAAACTCCGAAGCATATACGCCAATTTTTAGGACTAGCTGGTTACTACCGAAGGTTCATCCAAGATTTTTCCAGAATAGCAAAACCCTTGACTGCATTAACGCATAAAGGGAGGAAATTTGAATGGAAGGATGAACAAGAAAAGGCGTTTCAATTATTAAAGAAAAAGTTAACTACAACACCTATATTGTCATTACCTGAAGGGAATGATGATTTTGTGATATATTGTGATGCCTCAAAGCAAGGTCTCGGTTATGTATTAATGCAACGAACGAAGGTAATTGCTTATGTGAAATGCCCCGTTCATATTAATTATAAACGTTTCATATTAATTGGTTTCTTTGCGAGGTTTTGACCTCTATATGAGACGTTTTTCAAATCTTGCATTCGTTTTTAAAAAAACAACCATAACCTTTATTATTGAATAAAGGTCTTAATGACATAATTTATATTGTATATCAAAGACAATCTCCTCAAATAAATAAGTTTTTACACAACCCATTACAATATAATCAAATATATTACAACAAATACTCCGAATGCAATTTTAAACAATATAAACAATTATGCCAACTCCAAATCTTGACCTTGGGTTGGCATACGATAGCGGAAGCATTTTTAATATTCACCTGAGAATAAACATGCTTAAAATGTCAACAAAATGTTGGTGATTCATAGGTTTAATTTCTAAATAATAATCATAACATTTAATAAGCCACAAGATTTCATTTAATTAAATGCGCAGGATCATTTCAACTGCAAAAATCATTCATACGATGAGTTGCCTGGTAACCGACCTTAACATAGAGCGCTTAATATATCTGGAATCATACATTCCACTATTCAAACGTATGACAAGAACTCTTCGAAGTACTAAATCATTTCCACTATTCGAAAATGGGGGTGGTTGGTGCCCGTAGATCTACCTTTAGGATTCGCGTCAATTAGTGTTTTTCACTAATTCTTAGGTTACCAAGCATAATAATAATAAGTACAGATATCCGGTATAACAAAACAATCGTAGAATGTAGTTCCATGAACTTGTGCTTATTTTGTAAAACATTTATAAATTTTGCATGTATTCTCATCCCAAAATAATTTAGATAGTAAAAATGGGACTATAACTCACTTGTGATGATTTCCGAATAGATGGTGATAAGACTTGGCCTTTTGACAAATTCACGAACCTAATAATAATATTCTTGTGTCAAGATATATATATATATATATATATATATATATATATATATATATATATATATATATAATTAATATTCCATACTTATGATACTTGTGATAATTTTAATTGTCCATTATTAGTAGTCTAACGTTCGTTGTCCAATAGTCCAATAGTCCAATAGTCCAACAATATATATATATATATATATATATATATATATATATATATATATATATATATATATATATATATATATATATATATATATAAATATAAATGTGTATATTGTGTTAGAATTCACTAACACTATAATATATTGTCTTAATATAATAAGACACATAATATGTATATTGTCTGAAGCAATCCGCGACCCATTGTATACATGTCTCAGGCTCGATCACAACTCAAAGTATATAATATTTTGGAATCCACTTCGACCCACAGCTAACTCGAGATTACTACCAATGGTGTCTAATAGTTCGTTCCAATAATATATATAGAAGAAGTCAAAATGATATGTTAAAACTTTGTATACGAATCCACGGTGATCAAGTCATATATATATATATATATATATATATATATATATATATATATATATATATATATATATATATATATATATATATATATATATATATATGGTGCCTTACGATCTTTATTAAGACTATAATATATTGTCGTAGAACTTAATCACGACTATTATAAATTGTATTTCCATAAGTTCGAGAACAAGACATGTATAAATACATGTAGGATACAAGGTAAGTTAGCTAGGATAAGGTTAGCATCCATTTTTATTAATCAAAACGGTAGCTAAAAACAAACAAAAATATCCAATTTTGTTTTACCCATAATTTCTTCGTTACAAATCCGTTTTGAGTGATTCGACTTGCCATGGTTTTGTATCGAACCATTATTTATTAATCTAATCAGAAAAAGTATATGTTTATATTCAAAAATACAGCTTAGGTGTCAAATACAAGAAGATAGTCATATCTGTCGTAAGAACGACATTTTGATGACTCTTTTAAAAAACATACTTCCATTTAGAGTTTAACCATGGATTTTGGATATATTTCATATCCATATAAAATAAGATTTTTCACCAAAGAAAATCTTTTAATTCAAAGTTTAAGATACGTTTTTAAATTCAAACCCAAAACAGCCCCCGTTCGATTAAGACGGCGTATATTCAATTTTAAGGTGTTCTTTGTGTTTACAAGTTTTATATCCTTATGTTAGCTTGACATACTATCATAATACATGTGTTGAAGTGTTTTAAAAGTCAAGTTAGAAGGATTAAGTTTATTTGCAAACAAGTTTAGAAATAATCTAAACTATGTTCTTGTTGTTATTAGTTATAACTCAAAATAAGATAGCTATATGAATACGAATCGAATAAGATTATGAATAAGGTTACTACCTCAAATCAAATGAGTAAAGTTGATGGAGAAATAAGGAGAATATATTGAGTTCAAAGATACCCTTGATGGCTTAGAATTCTTAAAGTGTTCTTGATCAAGCTTTGTTATGATGATTATAACTTGGATTATGAGACCAATACTTGCTGAATTAAATGGAGGTTTGAGAGAGTGTTTGAGTATGTGTTTAGAGAGTAAAATGATGTAGTTAATTGGAACGAAATGGATGGTTATTTATCCTACATGTTGGCATCAAAATGGGGGCAACAACATGACTCTATGGTTTGTAATTTTATGCATTTAGTCATACTAGTTTCCAAGCCATGGTTCCCACAAGTCTACATCATGTTTATACATGTCTCACAACTAATTGAGGGCTACTAAGATCAATGATTTGGTATGTATATACCCATAGTAAATACGTATAGAAGCTGGGTATGATACGGGTATAAATACCGTATGAATACGAATAGGATTCTTGATAAAATTGAATGAGAAAATGAGTATAGCTATCTTTATTGAGTATAAATATATTGATATATATTATTAAGTCTTTCAAAAGTGTATTAATACATATTAATACAATACATATACATACATTTTAATTTAGAAGTTATTACAACGTTAATCGTTATATATATGTATATAGTCTTGAAGTCTTTAAGTTAGTAATCTCATTTTATGTATATAACCAATTGTTATTATATATAATGAGATACTTAAATATCATTTTAACAAATCATAAGTATATATATATATATATCCATATATACATCATTATATAATTATTTCAATTTATGATGTTCGTGAATCGTCAGACAAACTGGGTGGCCAAACGTTTGTATAAAATTCATTGCAAATAACCAATTCTTAATGAGTTTGATTGCTTAAAATGTTGGAAACATTAATTATGTAAATATTAATCTTCAATATATTAGCGGAAAAATCCGGGTCGTTACATTACACACCCGTTAAATTAAATTTCGTCCCGAAATTTAGAATAGTACCTAGTTAACGTGCGATATCGGAAAACAAATGTGGGTACTTCAGCTTCATTTGGTCTTCTCGTTCTCAAGTGAATTCAGGTCCTCTACGAGCATTCCATCGAACCTTAACGATTGGTATCTTACTTTGTTTGAGTCGTTTGACCTCACGATCCATAATTTCGACGGGTTCTTCGACGAAATTTAGTTTCTCGTCAATTTTAATCTCGTCTAAAGGAATAATTAGATCTTCGGTAGCTAGGCATTTCTTCAGGTTTGAAACATGGAAGGTGTTGTGAATCTTTTCTAATTGTGGAGGTAGCTCAAGTCGATAGGCCACCGACCCAATGCGTTTTTCAATCTTGAATGGCCCAATGTATCTTGGGCTCAATTTCCCCCGCTTTCCAAAACGAATAACACCTTTCCAAGGTGAAACCTTAAGCATAACCATATCACCTTCCTCAAACTCTAAAGGTTTTCTTCTAATATCTGCATAGCTCTTTTTTCGACTCCGGGCTGTTTTCAATCGTTGCTGGATCTGAATGATTTTATCGGTGGTTTCTTGGATAATTTCTGGACCTATAATCTGTTTATCCCCCACATCACTCCAACAAATCGGAGACCTGCACTTCCTCCCATAAAGTGAAATGTCCCGTTCTTATTGATTAAAAACGTTCCATATTAATTGATTTCGTTGCGAGGTTTTGACCTCTATATGAGACGTTTTTCAAAGACTGCATTCATTTTTAAACAAACCATAACCTTTATTTCATCAATAAAGGTTTAAAAAGCTTTACGTAGATTATCAAATAATGATAATCTAAAATATCCTGTTTACACACGACCATTACATAATGGTTTACAATACAAATATGTTACAACAAAATAAGTTTCTTGAATGCAGTTTTTACACAATATCATACAAGCATGGACTCCAAATCTTGTCCTTATTTAAGTATGCGACAGCGGAAGCTCTTAATAATCACCTGAGAATAAACATGCTTAAAACGTCAACAAAAATGTTGGTGAGTTATAGGTTTAACCTATATATATCAAATCGTAACAATAGACCACAAGATTTCATATTTCAATACACATCCCATACATAGAGATAAAAATCATTCATATGGTGAACACCTGGTAACCGACATTAACAAGATGCATATATATAAGAATATCCCCATCATTCCTGGACACCCTTCGGATATGATATAAATTTCGAAGTACTAAAGCATCCGGTACTTTGGATGGGGTTTGTTAGGCCCAATAGATCTATCTTTAGGATTCGCGTCAATTAGGGTGTCTGTTCCCTAATTCTTAGATTACCAGACTTAATAAAAAGGGGCATATTCGATTTCGATAATTTAACCATAGAATGTAGTTTCACGTACTTGTGTCTATTTTGTAAATCATTTATAAAACCTGCATGTATTCTCATCCCAAAAATATTAGATTTTAAAAGTGGGACTATAACTCACTTTCACAGATTTTTACTTCGTCGGGAAGTAAGACTTGGCCACTGGTTGATTCACGAACCTATAACAATATATACATATATATCAAAGTATGTTCAAAATATATTTACAACACTTTTAATATATTTTGATGTTTTAAGTTTATTAAGTCAGCTGTCCTCGTTAGTAACCTATAACTAATTGTCCACAGTTAGATATACGGAAATAAATCGATAAATATTATCTTGAATCAATCCACGACCCAGTGTATACGTATCTCAGTATTGATCACAACTCAAACTATACATATTTTGGAATCAACCTCAACCCTGTATAGCTAACTCCAACATTCACATATAGAGTGTCTATGGTTGTTCCGAAATATATATAGATGTGTCGACATGATAGGTCGAAACATTGTATACGTGTCTATGGTATCTCAAGATTACATAATATACAATACAAGTTGATTAAGTTATGGTTGGAATATATTTGTTACCAATTTTCACGTAGCTAAAATGAGAAAAATTATCCAATCTTGTTTTACCCATAACTTCTTCATTTTAAATCCGTTTTGAGTGAATCAAATTGCTATGGTTTCATATTGAACTCTATTTTATGAATCTAAACAGAAAATGTATAGATTTATAGTCGGAAAAATAAGTTACAAGTCATTTTTGTAAAGGTAGTCATTTCAGTCGAAAGAACGACGTCTAGATGACCATTTTAGAAAACATACTTCCACTTTGAGTTTAACCATAATTTTTGGATATAGTTTCATGTTCATAATAAAAATAATTTTCTCAGAATAACAACTTTTAAATCAAAGTTTATCATAGTTTTTAATTAACTAACCCAAAACAGCCCGCGGTGTTACTACGACGGCGTAAATCCGGTTTTACGGTGTTTTTCGTGTTTCCAGGTTTTAAATCATTAAGTTAGCATATCATATAGATATAGAACATGTGTTTAGTTTATTTTAAAAGTCAAGTTAGAAGGATTAACTTTTGTTTGCGAACAAGTTTAGAATTAACTAAACTATGTTCTAGTGATTACAAGTTTAAACCTTCGAATAAGATAGCTTTATATGTATGAATCGAATGATGTTATGAACATCATTACTACCTTAAGTTCCTTGGATAAACCTACTGGAAAAGAGAAAAATGGATCTAGCTTCAATGGATCCTTGGATGGCTCGAAGTTCTTGAAGCAGAATCATGACACGAAAACAAGTTCAAGTAAGATCATCACTTAAAATAAGATTGTTATAGTTATAGAAATTGAACCAAAGTTTGAATATGATTATTACCTTGTATTAGAATGATAACCTACTGTAAGAAACAAAGATTTCTTGAGGTTGGATGATCACCTTACAAGATTTGAAGTGAGCTAGCAAACTTGAAAGTATTCTTGATTTTATGAAACTAGAACTTTTGGAATTTATGAAGAACACTTAGAACTTGAAGATAGAACTTGAGAGAGATCAATTAGATGAAGAAAATTGAAGAATGAAAGTGTTTGTAGGTGTTTTTGGTCGTTGGTGTATGGATTAGATATAAAGGATATGTTATTTTGTTTTCATGTAAATAAGTCATGAATGATTACTCATATTTTTGTAATTTTATGAGATATTTCATGCTAGTTGCCAAATGATGGTTCCCACATGTGTTAGGTGACTCACATGGGCTGCTAAGAGCTGATCATTGGAGTGTATATACCAATAGTACATACATCTAAAAGCTGTGTATTGTACGAGTACGAATACGGGTGCATACGAGTAGAATTGTTGATGAAACTGAACGAGGATGTAATTGTAAGCATTTTTGTTAAGTAGAAGTATTTTGATAAATGTATTGAAGTCTTTCAAAAGTGTATAAATACATATTAAAACACTACATGTATATACATTTTAACTGAGTCGTTAAGTCATCGTTAGTCGTTACATGTAAGTGTTGTTTTGAAACTTTTAGGTTAACGATCTTGTTAAATGTTGTTAACCCAATGTTTATAATATCAAATGAGATTTTAAATTATTATATTATCATGATATTATCATGTATGAATATCTCTTAATATGATATATATACATTAAATGTCTTTACAACGATAATCGTTACATATATGTCTCGTTTAAAAATCATTAAGTTAGTAGTCTTGTTTTTACATATGTAGTTCATTGTTAATATACTTAATGATATGTTTACTTATCATAGTATCATGTTAACTATATATATATATCCATATATATGTCATCATATAGTTTTTACAAGTTTTAACGTTCGTGAATCACCGGTCAACTTGGGTGGTCAATTGTCTATATGAAACATATTTCAATTAATCAAGTCTTAACAAGTTTGATTGCTTAACATGTTGGAAACATTTAATCATGTAAATATCAATCTCAATTAATATATATAAACATGGAAAAGTTCGGGTCACTACAGTACCTACCCGTTAAATAAATTTCGTCCCGAAATTTTAAGCTGTTGAAGGTGTGTTCTGGAAATAGATGCGGGTATTTCTTCTTCATCTAATCTTCACGCTCCCAGGTGAACTCGGGTCCTCTACGAGCATTCCATCAAACCTTAACAATTGGTATCTTGTTTTGCTTAAGTCTTTTAACCTCACGATCCATTATTTCGACGGGTTCTTCGATGAATTGAAGTTTTTCGTTGATTTGGATTTCATCTAACGGAATAGTGAGATCTTCTTTAGCAAAACATTTCTTCAAATTCGAGACGTGGAAAGTGTTATGTACAGCCGCGAGTTGTTGAGGTAACTCAAGTCAGTAAGCTACTGGTCCGACACGATCAATAATCTTGAATGGTCCAATATACCTTGGATTTAATTTCCCTCGTTTACCAAATCGAACAACGCCTTTCCAAGGTGCAACTTTAAGCATGACCATCTCTCCAATTTCAAATTCTATATCTTTTCTTTTAATGTCAGCGTAGCTCTTTTGTCGACTTTGGGCAGTTTTCAACCGTTGTTGAATTTGGATGATCTTCTCGGTAGTTTCTTGTATAATCTCCGGACCCGTAATCTGTCTATCCCCCACCTCACTCCAACAAATCGGAGACCTGCACTTTCTACCATAAAGTGCTTCAAACGGCGCCATCTCAATGCTTGAATGGTAGCTGTTGTTGTAGGAAAATTCTGCTAACGGTAGATGTCGATCCCAACTGTTTCCGAAATCAATAACACATGCTCGTAGCATGTCTTCAAGCGTTTGTATCGTTCTTTCGCTCTGCCCATCAGTTTGTGGATGATAGGCAGTACTCATGTCTAGACGAGTTCCTAATGCTTGCTGTAATGTCTGCCAGAATCTTGAAATAAATCTGCCATCCCTATCAGAGATAATAGAGATTGGTATTCCATGTCTGGAGATGACTTTCTTCAAATACAGTCGTGCTAACTTCTCCATCTTGTCATCTTCTCTTATTGGTAGGAAGTGTGCGGATTTGGTGAGACGATCAACTATTACCCAAATAGTATCAAAACCACTTGCAGTCCTTGGCAATTTAGTGATGAAATCCATGGTAATGTTTTCCCATTTCCATTCCGGGATTTCGGGTTGTTGAAGTAGACCTGATGGTTTCTGATGCTCAGCTTTGACCTTAGAACACGTCAAACATTCTCCTACGTATTTAGCAACATCGGCTTTCATACCCGGCCACCAAAAATGTTTCTTGAGATCCTTGTACATCTTCCCCGTTCCAGGATGTATTGAGTATCTGGTTTTATGAGCTTCTCTAAGTACCATTTCTCTCATATCTCCAAATTTTGGTACCCAAATCCTTTCATCCCTATACCGGGTTCCGTCTTCCCGAATATTAAGATGCTTCTCCGATCCTTTGGGTATTTCATCCTTTAAATTTCTCTCTTTTAAAACTCCTTGTTGTGCCTCCTTTATTTGAGTAGTAAGGTTATTATGAATCATTATATTCATAGATTTTACTCGAATGGGTTCTCTGTCCTTCCTGCTCAAGGCATCGACTACCACATTTGCCTTCCCCGGGTGGTAACAAATCTCAAAGTCGTAATCATTCAATAATTCAATCCACCTACGCTGCCTCATATTCAGTTGTTTCTGATTAAATATGTGTTGAAGACTTTTGTGGTCGGTATATATAATACTTTTGACCCCATATAAGTAGTGCCTCCAAGTCTTTAATGCAAAAACAACCGCGCCTAATTCCAAATCATGCGTCGTATAATTTTGTTCGTGAATCTTCAATTGTCTAGACGCATAAGCAATCACCTTCATTCGTTGCATTAATACACAACCGAGACCTTGCTTTGATGCATCACAATAAATCACAAAATCATCATTCCCTTCAGGCAATGACAATATAGGTGCCGTAGTTAGCTTTTTCTTCAATAACTGAAACGCTTTCTCTTGTTCATCATTCCATTCAAATTTCTTCCCTTTATGCGTTAATGCAGTCAAGGGTTTTGCTATTCTGGAAAAGTCTTGGATGAACCTTCTGTAGTAACCAGCTAGTCCTAAAAACTGGCGTATGTGTTTCGGAGTTTTCGGGGTTTCCCACTTTTCAACAGTTTCTATCTTTGCCGGATCCACCTTAATACCTTCTTTGTTCACTATGTGACCGAGGAATTGAACTTCTTCCAACCAAAATGCACACTTTGAAAACTTAGCATACAATTCTTCCTTCCTCAATACTTCTAACACCTTTCTCAAATGTTCACCGTGTTCTTGGTCATTCTTTGAGTAAATAAGTATGTCATCAATGAAAACAATGACAAACTTGTCAAGGTATGGTCCACACACTCGGTTCATAAGGTCCATGAACACAGCTGGTGCATTAGTTAAACCAAACGGCATGACCATAAACTCGTAATGACCGTAACGTGTTCTGAAAGCAGTCTTTGGAATATCATCTTCTTTCACCCGCATTTGATGATACCCGGAACGTAAGTCAATCTTTGAATAAACAGACGAGCCTTGTAGTTGATCAAATAAGTCGTCGATTCTCGGTAGTGGGTAGCGGTTCTTGATGGTAAGTTTGTTCAACTCTCGGTAGTCGATACACAACCTGAATGTACCATCTTTCTTCTTGACAAACAAAACAGGAGCTCCCCACGGTGATGTGCTTGGTCGAATGAAACCACGCTCTAAAAGTACTTGTAATTGGCTTTGTAGTTCTTTCATCTCGCTGGGTGCGAGTCTGTAAGGAGCACGAGCTATTGGTGCAGCTCCTGGTACAAGATCTATTTGAAATTCAACGGATCGATGTGGGGGTAATCCCGGTAATTCTTTCGAAAATACATCAGGAAATTCTTTTGCGACGGGAACATCATTGATGCTCTTTTCTTCAGTTTGTACTTTCTCGACGTGTGCTAGAACAGCATAGCAACCTTTTCTTATTAGTTTTTGTGCCTTCAAATTACTAATAAGATGTAGCTTCGTGTTGCCCTTTTCTCCGTACACCATTAAGGGTTTTCCTTTTTCTCGTATAATGCGAATTGCATTTTTGTAACAAACGATCTCCGCTTTCACTTCTTTCAACCAGTCCATACCGATTATCACATCAAAACTCCCTAACTCTACTGGTATCAAATCAATCTTAAATGTTTCGCTAACCAGTTTAATTTCTCGATTCCGACATATATTATCTGCTGAAATTAATTTACCATTTGCTAATTCGAGTAAAAATTTACTATTCAAAGGCGTCAATGGACAACTTAATTTAGCACAAAAATCTCTACTCATATAGCTTCTATCCGCACCCGAATCAAATAAAACGTAAGCAGATTTATTGTCAATAAGAAATGTACCCGTAACAAGCTCCGGGTCTTCCTGTGCCTCTGCCGCATTAATATTGAAAACTCTTCTGCGGCCTTGTCCATTCGTGTTCTCCTGGTTCGGGCAATTTCTAATAATGTGGCCCGGTTTTCCACATTTATAACAAACTACATTGGCATAACTTGCTCCGACACTACTTGCTCCGCCATTACTCATTCCGACACCATTTGTTCCTTTCGTTCTATTAACCCCTGGTCCGTAGACCTCACACTTCGCCGCGCTATGACCATTTCTTTTACACTTGTTGCAAAATTTGGTGCAGAACCCCGAGTGATACTTTTCACACCTTTGGCATAGCTGCTTCTGATTGTTGTTGTTGTTGCGGTTATTATTGTTGTTGGGATGATTGTTGTAGTTGCTGTTGTTGTTGTTGTTGTTGTTGTTGTTGTTGGGCCGTTTGTTGTAGTTGCGATTGATGTTGCGATTGTTGGGATAATTGTTGCGATTGCTGTTGTTGTTGTATTGGTGATTCTTATCACCATTTTCCTCCCACTTTCTTTTGACTTGCTTCACATTGGCCTCTTCAGCAGTCTGTTCTTTAATTCTTTCTTCAATCTGGTTCACTAGTTTGTGAGCCATTCTACATGCCTGTTGTATGGAGGCGGGCTCGTGTGAACTTATATCTTCTTGGATTCTTTCCGGTAATCCTTTCACAAACGCGTCGATCTTCTCTTCCTCATCTTCGAATGCTCCCGGACATAATAGGCACAATTCTGTGAATCGTCTTTCATACGTGGTAATATCAAATCCTTGGGTTCGTAACCCTCTAAGTTCTGTCTTGAGCTTATTGACCTCGGTTCTGGGACGGTACTTCTCGTTCATCAAGTGCTTGAATGCTGACCACGGTAGTGCGTACGCATCGTCTTGTCCCACTTGCTCTAGATAGGTATTCCACCATGTTAACGCAGAACCTGTGAAGGTATGCGTAGCGTACTTCACTTTGTCCTCTTCAGTACACTTACTTATGGCAAACACCGATTCGACCTTCTCGGTCCACCGTTTCAATCCGATCGGTCCTTCGGTTCCATCAAATTCCAAAGGTTTGCAGGCAGTGAATTCTTTGTAGGTGCATCCTACACGATTTCCTGTACTGCTAGATCCAAGGTTATTGTTGGTATGTAGCGCAGCCTGTACTGCGGCTATGTTTGAAGCTAGAAAAGTACGGAATTCCTCTTCATTCATATTCACTGTGTGTCGAGTAGTTGGTGCCATTTCCTTCAAAATAGTCAAATGGAACAAGTTAATCATACAGAATATTAAGAGTAGTTAATAGTATTTCGTAGCATAATATGAACTCATTTATAAAAGCTTTTTCTTTATATTAGCGTTTTATAAGTTTAAATTCGGGTAGTACCTACCCGTTAAGTTCATACTTAGTAGCTAATATACAATTCAACTACTAAAATTCTATATGAAAAACTGATTATAATAATATTTCGCGTTCAAACTTTTATACAATATTTTACAAACTTATAATACCGCTTATTTTACATAAAGCATGAAATATAGCACACAATAACTTTGATACAAGATAGTTGTGAAGATAATTCTAGCTAGTACACAAGTCGTTCAGGAAAGGCAATAAAGACACGTAATTCATACGTCCAGAAACAAGTCATGCATTCTGGTTTTACTAGGACTATTTCCCATCCTTGGTCTTGTGCAACATAACCGTTATGGCCGTTGATAAGACAGCGTGTTGTAACGTCGTCAAAGGGACGAGGGTTACGTAATGTCCAACAGTCCCGTAACAATCTAAAAACCTCATTTCTTACCCCAATTACCGACTCCGTCACTTGTGGAAACGTTTTGTTTAATAGTTGTAGCCCGATGTTCTTGTTCTCACTTTGGTGAGAAGCGAACATTACTAATCCGTAAGCATAACATGCTTCTTTATGTTGCATGTTAGCCGCTTTTTCTAAATCACGAAGTCCAATATTCGGATATATTGAGTCAAAATAATTTCTTAACCCGTTCCGTAAAATAGCATTTGGGTTCCCCGCAATATATGCGTCAAAGTAAACACATCGTAACTTATGGGTTTCCCAATGTGATATCCCCCATCTTTCAAACGAAAGTCTCTTATAAACCAAGACATTCTTGGAACGTTCTTCGAATGTCTTACAAACTGATCTCACCTTAAATAGTTGTGCCGAGGAATTCTGACCGACTCTAGACAAGATTTCATCAATCATGTCTCCGGGTAGGTCTCTTAAAATATTAGGTTGTCTATCCATTTTGTGTTTTTAAACTGTAAAATAGACAAGAGTTAGATTCATAAAAAAAATACTTATTAATACAAGCAATTTTTACATATGTCATAAAGCATAAGCACACTATATTACATATATTACACCACACGAATACAACTATCTTATTCCGACTCGCTCGTTTCTTCTTCTTCGGTTTTGGTTCGTTTTGCCAAGTTTCTAGGGATATATGATGTTCCCCTAATACGAGCCGTAATTTTCCACATTGGTTTAGAAAAACCTGGTGGTTTAGAGGTTCCCGGGTCATTGTTACAACTTAAGGACTTCGGGGGTTGACGATACATATAAAGTTCATCGGGGTTGGAATTAGATTTCTCTATTTTTATGCCCTTTCCCTTATTATTTTCTTTTGCCTTTTTAAATTCAGTTGGGGTAATTTCTATAACATCATCGGAATTCTCGTCGGAATCCGATTCATCGGAGAATTGGTAATCCTCCCAATATTTTGCTTCCTTGGCGGAAACACCATTGACCATAATTAACCTTGGTCGGTTGGTTGAGGATTTTCTTTTACTTAACCGTTTTATTATTTCCCCCACCGGTTCTATTTCTTCATCCGGTTCCGATTCTTCTTCCGGTTCCGATTCTTCTTCCAGTTCCGACTCTTCTTCCGGTTCCTCTTCGGGAACTTGTGAATCAGTCCACGAATCATTCCAATTTACATTTGACTCTTCATTATTATTAGGTGAGTCAATGGGACTTGTTCTAGAGGTAGACATCTATCACATAATATCAAACGCGTTAAGAGATTAATATATCACATAATATTCACATGTTAAAAATATATAGTTTCCAACAAAATTTGTTAAGCAATCATTTTTCAAGTAAACACGGTCGAAGTCCAGACTCACTAATGCATCCTAACAAACTCGATAAGACACACTAATGCAAAATTCTGGTTCTCTAAGACCAACGCTCGGATACCAACTGAAATGTCCCGTTCTTATTGATTAAAAACGTTCCATATTAATTGATTTCGTTGCGAGGTTTTGACCTCTATATGAGACGTTTTTCAAAGACTGCATTCATTTTTAAACAAACCATAACCTTTATTTCATCAATAAAGGTTTAAAAAGCTTTACGTAGATTATCAAATAATGATAATCTAAAATATCCTGTTTACACACGACCATTACATAATGGTTTACAATACAAATATGTTACAACAAAATAAGTTTCTTGAATGCAGTTTTTACACAATATCATACAAGCATGGACTCCAAATCTTGTCCTTATTTAAGTATGCGACAGCGGAAGCTCTTAATAATCACCTGAGAATAAACATGCTTAAAACGTCAACAAAAATGTTGGTGAGTTATAGGTTTAACCTATATATATCAAATCGTAACAATAGACCACAAGATTTCATATTTCAATACACATCCCATACATAGAGATAAAAATCATTCATATGGTGAACACCTGGTAACCGACATTAACAAGATGCATATATATAAGAATATCCCCATCATTTCGGGACACCCTTCGGATATGATATAAATTTCGAAGTACTAAAGCATCCGGTACTTTGGATGGGGTTTGTTAGGCCCAATAGATCTATCTTTAGGATTCGCGTCAATTAGGGTGTCTGTTCCCTAATTCTTAGATTACCAGACTTAATAAAAAGGGGCATATTCGATTTCGATAATTCAACCATAGAATGTAGTTTCACGTACTTGTGTCTATTTTGTAAATCATTTATAAAACCTGCATGTATTCTCATCCTAAAAATATTAGATTTTAAAAGTGGGACTATAACTCACTTTCACAGATTTTTACTTCATCGGGAAGTAAGACTTGGCCACTGGTTGATTCACGAACCTATAACAATATATACATATATATCAAAGTATGTTCAAAATATATTTACAACACTTTTAATATATTTTGATGTTTTAAGTTTATTAAGTCAGCTATCCTCGTTAGTAACCTATAACTAATTGTCCACGGTTAGATATACAGAAATAAATCGATAAATATTATCTTGAATCAATCCACGACCCAGTGTATACGTATCTCAGTATTGATCACAACTCAAACTATACATATTTTGGAATCAACCTCAACCCTGTATAGCTAACTCCAACATTCACATATAGAGTGTCTATGGTTGTTCCGAAATATATATAGATGTGTCGACATGATAGGTCGAAACATTGTATACGTGTCTATGGTATCTCAAGATTACATAATATACAATACAAGTTGATTAAGTTATGGTTGGAATATATTTGTTACCAATTTTCACGTAGCTAAAATGAGAAAAATTATCCAATCTTGTTTTACCCATAACTTCTTCATTTTAAATCCGTTTTGAGTGAATCAAATTGCTATGGTTTCATATTGAACTCTATTTTATGAATCTAAACAGAAAAAGTATAGGTTTATAGTCGGAAAAATAAGTTACAAGTCATTTTTGTAAAGGTAGTCATTTCAGTCGAAAGAACGACGTCTAGATGACCATTTTAGAAAACATACTTCCACTTTGAGTTTAACCATAATTTTTGGATATAGTTTCATGTTCATAATAAAAATCATTTTCTCAGAATAACAACTTTTAAATCAAAGTTTATCATAGTTTTTAATTAACTAACCCAAAACAGCCCGCGGTGTTACTACGACGGCGTAAATCCGGTTTTACGGTGTTTTTCGTGTTTCCAGGTTTTAAATCATTAAGTTAGCATATCATATAGATATAGAACATGTGTTTAGTTTATTTTAAAAGTCAAGTTAGAAGGATTAACTTTTGTTTGCGAACAAGTTTAGAATTAACTAAACTATGTTCTAGTGATTACAAGTTTAAACCTTCGAATAAGATAGCTTTATATGTATGAATCGAATGATGTTATGAACATCATTACTACCTTAAGTTCCTTGGATAAACCTACTGGAAAAGAGAAAAATGGATCTAGCTTCAATGGATCCTTGGATGGCTCGAAGTTCTTGAAGCAGAATCATGACACGAAAACAAGTTCAAGTAAGATCATCACTTAAAATAAGATTGTTATAGTTATAGAAATTGAACCAAAGTTTGAATATGATTATTACCTTGTATTAGAATGATAACCTACTGTAAGAAACAAAGATTTCTTGAGGTTGGATGATCACCTTACAAGATTTGAAGTGAGCTAGCAAACTTGAAAGTATTCTTGATTTTATGAAACTAGAACTTTTGGAATTTATGAAGAACACTTAGAACTTGAAGATAGAACTTGAGAGAGATCAATTAGATGAAGAAAATTGAAGAATGAAAGTGTTTGTAGGTGTTTTTGGTCGTTGGTGTATGGATTAGATATAAAGGATATGTTATTTTGTTTTCATGTAAATAAGTCATGAATGATTACTCATATTTTTGTAATTTTATGAGATATTTCATGCTAGTTGCCAAATGATGGTTCCCACATGTGTTAGGTGACTCACATGGGCTGCTAAGAGCTGATCATTGGAGTGTATATACCAATAGTACATACATCTAAAAGCTGTGTATTGTACGAGTACGAATACGGGTGCATACGAGTAGAATTGTTGATGAAACTGAACGAGGATGTAATTGTAAGCATTTTTGTTAAGTAGAAGTATTTTGATAAATGTATTGAAGTCTTTCAAAAGTGTATAAATACATATTAAAACACTACATGTATATACATTTTAACTGAGTCGTTAAGTCATCGTTAGTCGTTACATGTAAGTGTTGTTTTGAAACTTTTAGGTTAACGATCTTGTTAAATGTTGTTAACCCAATGTTTATAATATCAAATGAGATTTTAAATTATTATATTATCATGATATTATCATGTATGAATATCTCTTAATATGATATATATACATTAAATGTCTTTACAACGATAATCGTTACATATATGTCTCGTTTAAAAATCATTAAGTTAGTAGTCTTGTTTTTACATATGTAGTTCATTGTTAATATACTTAATGATATGTTTACTTATCATAGTATCATGTTAACTATATATATATCCATATATATGTCATCATATAGTTTTTACAAGTTTTAACGTTCGTGAATCACCGGTCAACTTGGGTGGTCAATTGTCTATATGAAACATATTTCAATTAATCAAGTCTTAACAAGTTTGATTGCTTAACATGTTGGAAACATTTAATCATGTAAATATCAATCTCAATTAATATATATAAACATGGAAAAGTTCGGGTCACTACATAAAGTGCCTCGAATGGTTCCGCCTCAATACTAGAATGATAGCTGTTGTTGTAGGAAAACTCAGCTAACGGTAGATGTCGATCCCAACTGCTTCCAAAATCAATAACACATGCTCGTAGCATGTCTGATGGTTATGCGAGGTGTATATAAAATACTATTAAATTTTACAAGGAAATACTATTAAATACGATACAATTTTACACAAGATATTTATTTATTTATTGAATGGATATACTTAAACATTGCTACAACACTTATAGGCAGTGTACCTAATCGTACAGTAGTGTAGTTTTTAGTAAGTCCGGTTCGTTCCACAGGGAATCTTTTTCACAAAGCTTAACGCTATATTAGTTTAAATTTATAAAAATACAAATATATATATAAGTAATATTATTATTATAAGGGGGGTTTTTACCGTTTAATAACCGGTTTGTCGATTTTAAAACTTTAGTCGCAGTTAAAACCAAATGTAAAATATTAAATAAATAACAGACTTAATTTAAAGCGTAAAGTAAATAACGATAATGAAATTGCGAATAATAAAAGTGCGATAAAATAAACTTGCGATAATTAAAAAGTACGATAATTAAAAGTGCAATTAAATACAATAACAATAAATAAAAATGCGATAATTAGAAGTGCAATTAAATATAAAATAAAGGAAATTAAATATGAAATAAAATAATTATGCTTATTTAAACTTCCGTAATCATGATGTTTGACGTGTTGATTTTAGTTTTATGCCCATGGGTTAATTGTCCTTTGTCCTAGATTATTTAATATGTCCGTCTGGTTTTTGTCCATAACAGTCCATCAGTCATAAATATAAAGTGCGAGTGTCCTCGTCAAATTATCCTTATACCCGAAGTCAAATATTCTAACTAATTGGGGACTTAAACTGTAACAAGATTTTAATACTTTGTTTAATAATTACACCAGGATGTCGACTGAGTGTAACCCAAGGTTTTAATACTTTGTTAACAATTATGCCTAGTGTCCTTGTACATAATTTCACCCCTGTTTTAATAATTCTAGTGGCTATTAATCCATTCCCGTGTCCGGTTAAATGAACGATTATTCGTACATCTAAATACCCCGCCCATCGTGTCCGATCGAGTGTATATGGTTATTTATAGGGACGTCCAATTGTAAATCTTTATATTAAAATTAACAAACTATCATTTAGTTAAACAAATATAAAGCCCATTAATAGCCCATAGTCTAATTTCCACAAGTGTCGTTCTTTTGTCCAAACCCCAATTATGGTACAAAGCCCAATTACCCAATTTTAATAATTAGCCCAACATCATGATTACTTCGGATTAAATAAGCATAATAATAACTTAGCTACGAGACATTAAATTAAAAAGGTTGAACATAACTTACAATGATTAAAAATAGCGTAGCGTTACACGGACAGAATTTCGACTTACACCCTTACAACATTCGCTAACATACCCTTATTGTTAGAATTAAAATTAAAATTAAAATTAAAATATAAATATAAATATAAATATATACTACGTATAGATATAGAGAGATTGATATATATGATCTCCAAAATGATCAGAATTCGTTGGATTTTATAGGGAGTTTCAGTTTTTGGGGCTCCGCGACTCGCGACCCTTTCCTTCTTCAAACTCCGCGAGTCGCGTAGTTTGTTTTTACAGCTCACCCACCTTTGGCTCTTTGTTTGTCGACGATTTATTTTATAAATATAATATATATAATTAATATAATTAATTATATATTATATTATATTTATATACATAGTTAACTTGTAATTTTTAGTCCGTTGCGTCGAGCGTTGAGAGTTGACTCTGGTCTCGGTTCCGGATTTTCGAACGTCCTTGCGAATAATTTAATATCTTGTACTTTGCGTTTTGAATCTTGTACTCTTGTAATTTCGAGACGTTTCTTATCAATAATTGGAACCACTTTGATTTTATTTTGTACTTTTGAGCTTTTTGGACCTTTGCGTCTTCTATTCGTCGAATCTGTCTTTTGTCTTCACCTTTTATTATTTAAACGAATATCACTTTTAAATAGAATAATTGCAACTAAAAGCTTGTCTTTCTTGAGGAATAATGCTATGAAATATATGTTCGTTTTTAGCATTATCAATGTCTTCAAGTGTCTGAATCGTCCTTTCACTCTGCCCATTAGTTTGTGGGTGATAGGCAGTACTTAAATCTAGACGAGTTCCCAACGCTTCGTGTAATGCCTGCCAGAATCTGGAAGTAAATCTTCTATCACGATCAGAGATAATAGAGATTGGTATACCATGTCTAGAAACAACTTCTTTCAGGTATAATCGTGCTAATTTTTCTATACCATCCTCTTCTTTTATTGGCAGAAAGTGTGCTGACTTAGTAAGATGATTAACTATTACCCAAATCATATCATAACCACCTGCGGTTCTCGGTAACTTAGCAATGAAATCCATGGTAATATTTTCCCATTTCCATTCTGGGATTTCAGGTTGTTGGAGTAGACTCGATGGTTTCTGATGTTCAGATTTGACTTTAGAATAAGTCAAACATGCTCCTACATATGTGGCTATATCGGCCTTCATTTCTGGCCACCAAAAGTTTCTCTTGAGGTCTTGGTACATTTTCCCCGCTCTGGGATGTATTGAATATCTGGTTTTATGTGCTTCATCTAGTACCACTTTCCTCAAATCCCCATTCTTTGGTACCCAAATTCTTTCAGCTAAATACCTGGTTCCGTCTTCCCGAATATTAAGCTGTTTTTCTAATCCTTTGGGTATTTCCTTTTCAAAAATTCCTTCCTTCAAAACCTCCTGTTGTGCCTCTTTTATTCGAGTAGTAAGATTAGTATGAATAATCATGTTCATAGCTTTTACTCAAATAGGTTCTCTTTCATTTCGACTCAAGGCATCGGCTACCACATTCGATTTCCCCGGGTGGTAACGGATTTCACAATCATAATCATTTAGCAGCTCAACCCATCTACACTGCCTCATGTTTAGTTGCTTTTGATTTAAAATATGTTGGAGACTTTTTTGGTCGGTGTATACGATAAACTTGACCCCATACAGATAATGTCTCCACATCTTTAATGCAAAAACAACAGCGCCGAATTCCAGATCACGTGTGGTGTAGTTTTGTTCATGAATTTTGAGTTGTTGATAAGCATATGCAATCACCTTCTTCTGTTGCATAAGAACACACCTAAAACCCATTCTTGATGCGTCGCAGTAAATAAAAAAATCTTCCATTCCATCAGGTAACGATAAAATAGGTGCCGTAGTCAACTTCTTTTTCAACAATTGGAAGGCACCCTCTTGTTCGGAAGTCCATTCATACTTCTTCCCCTTATGTGTCAAGGCAGTTAAAGGTTTGGCTACACGGGAGAAATTTTGAATAAATCTCCTATAATAACCGGTTAGACCCAAAAATTAACGTATTTGCGTTGGAGTTTTCGGGGTCTCCCAATTTTTGATGGCTTCAATCTTGGCGGGATCAACTTTGATTCCATTACTACTGACTACGTGTCCAAGAAATTGTACTTCATTTAACCAAAAAGCGTACTTAGAGAATTTTGCATAAAGTTGTTCTTTTCTTAACAACTCTAACACAAGTCTCAAGTGGTGTTCGTGTTCTTGGTTATTCTTCGAATAGATAAGAATGTCATCAATAAAGACAATAACAAACTTATCTAAATATGGACTACATACTCGGTGCATGAGATCTATGAATACTGCGGGTGCATTGGTTAAACCGAATGGCATAACCATGAATTCTTAGTGGCCATAACGAGTTCTGAAGGCTGTTTTTGGTATATCGGCTTCTTTAACCCTCAGTTGATGATAACCCGACCTTAAGTCAATTTTGGAGTATACGCTCGAACCTTGGAGTTGATCAAATAGGTCGTCGATTCGAGGTAAAGGGTATCGGTTTTTTATGGTTACTTTGTTCAGCTCACGGTAATTGATACACATGCGAAAAGACCCATTTTTCTTTTTAACGAACAAAATTGGAGCTCCCCATGGTGACATACTCGGTCGGATAAAACCACGTTCTAATAATTCTTGTAGCTGACTTTGTAATTCTTTCATTTCGGTGGGCGCAAGTCTATATGGAGCACGAGCCATTGGTGCGGCTCCTGGTACAAGATCTATTTGGAATTCAACGGATCGGTGTGGAGGTAGTCCCGGTAATTCGTCCGGAAACACCTCAGGAAATTCTCTTGCAACAGGAACGTCATCGATTTTCTTTTCTTCTTTTTCAACCTTCTCGACGTGTGCTAGTATGGCATAGCAACCTTTTCTTATTAGTTTGCGCACCTTCAAACTACTAATAAGATTTAATTTGGTATTACCCTTTTCTCCGTACACCATTAAGGGTAACCCGTTTTCTCTCGGAATACGAATCGCCTTCTCATGACAAACAACTTCAGATTTCACCTTGAACATCCAGTCCATTCCAATAATTACGTCGAAGCTTCCCAATTCCACCGGTATTAAATCAATTGCAAACGTTTCGCTAACTAAATTAATTTTTTGATTTCGGCAAATTTTATCAACCTTAATTAGTTTACCGTTTGCTACTTCAACTATACACTTTTTATCCAAAGGCGTTAACGGGCAATTTAATTTGGCACAAAATTATCTACTCATATAACTTCTATCGGCACCCGAATCAAATAAAACATAAGCAGGTGTATTGTTGATAAGAAACGTACCCGTAACAAGTTCCGGGTCTTCCTGTTCTTTCTCCCCATTAATGTTGAAAGCTCTCCCACGGCCTTGCCTATTTTCATTCCGGCACTGGTTTATGGTATGGCCCGGTTTTTCACATCCATAGCAAACAATGCCGTTATTATTTGTTCCAGCATTATTTGCTCCTCTGTTTCTATTTGGTCCGTAGAATTCACACTTTGCCGCAATATAGCCATTCCTATTGCACTTGGTACATAATTCTCTATAAAACCATTTCGGATGAAACGTATCACACCTTGGGCATATAGTCCTTTGCTTTTTGTTGTCGTTGTTGTTGTTGTTGTTAGGGTTATTGTTGTTGAGACATTTTTTGTTGTTATAGTTGTTGTTGTTATTATTATTGGGATGGTTGTTGCGGTTATTGTTGCGGTTATTGTTGCGATTATTGTTGTTGTTGGGGTGGTTGCGATTGTTGTTTTAATTGTTGTTTTGATTGTTGTTGTTGTACTGGTGACCCTGATCACCGCTTTCCTCCCACTTTCTTTTCCCCTGTTTCATTATGGCCTCCTCGGCTGCCTCTTTCTTTATCCTTCCTGTAATTTGGCCTATCAATTTGTGGGCTATACGACTCGCTTTCTGCATTGTTGCAGGGTCGTTAGCACCTACATGCTCTTGGATTCGTTCCGGCAACCCTTTTATGAACGCTTCAATTTTTGCCTCTTCATCCTCAAATACTCCAGGACACATTAAAACCAGTTCGTTGAAACGTCGCTCGTAGGTAATGACGTCTAACCCTTGGGTTGTCAGTGCTTTAAGCTCTTCCTTGAGCTTGTTGATTTCGGTTCTGGGCGGTACTCTTCTGTCATCATGTGCTTGAAAGCGGACCATGGAAGTGCGTAGGCGGTATTCTGTCCTACATAATCCATGTAGGTATTCCACCATGTCAAAGCAGTACCCCTGAAAGTATGTGTGGCATACTTAACTTTATCCTCTTCTGCGCAGTTGCTGATTGCGAACATGGCTTCAACCTTCTCTGTCCACCGCTTTAGTCCAACGGGTCCTTCAGTTCCTTCAAAATCATTAGGTTTGCAGGCCATAAAAGCTTTGTAGGAACATCCTACCCGGTTGCCATTGTTTCCTCCACTGCTGGAACCCGATTGGTTATTGTTGTTCATTGCATTCACCACTGTAGCCATATTTGTAGCGAAAGCTTGAAGTTCTTCTGTGTTCAATTGTTGTTGTCTAGTAGCTGGAGGAGCCATTTCCTTCAAAAATAGCCGAATGAGTTAATCATATAGAATTTTTAGAAGTAGCCAAAAAGTATTTTGTAGCTTAATATGAACTTATTATTATAAAAGCCTTTTCTTCATATTAGCGTTTTATAACTATAATAATGTTCATACTTAGCAGCTAACACACAAATTAACTACTAAAATTCTAATATGAAAAACTATGGTAAGTTATTACGTTACTACGTAATAATAAGTTGTAATAATAATAATAAACCTTCCATACTTATTCTTATTATTATACAATCATAAGGAAAATTACATTGCGGATTTTCTTACAAACTTAAACACACAATATAATACATATTATACAATGCATGGAATACAGGATAGCTGCCGATGGTTCAAAAACGGAGAGATTTCTTAGATGTTGACGTTGTTTCTTTCTCGGCCAAACGTTTGGATTTTCGTTTGGATAGTTTTTTTTTTTAATTCCTCCCAATTGGTTCTTTCGGCTAATTGTTTGGGAGCAAAACCAACAGTCGTTATACGAGCGGTCATTTTATAAACTGGTCTCTTAGGTGGTTCAGGTGGATGATCACAAACATTTTGGGTCATAATAGGTTCATTGGGTTTGGGATCGGGTATAACAGCCAAAGATTTTCCGAAATCACGTTGTGGCTCGGTAATTTCCCCAACTTCTTTAGGATCCTTTTCTTCGGGTTCCTCCTCTGGATCTTCTTCCGGATCTTCTTCCGGAACCTCTTCTAGCAATTGTGAATCTTCTCAATTTTCCCAACAATTTTCCACTTTAATGGTAGCACCAAAAGTTAACTTTTCTGTTGGTTCATAAGTCGTATGCTTTGACTCAGGCTCCGAATCACTTGATAAGTAAATGAAATCTGAATCACTAGAGATGCTTATATGATTGGATGAAGTCATCTATCACATAATAGCAGGCACGTTAAGAGAATGATATATCTTATAATATTTATATGTTAATGATCTTATGTTTCCAACAATTATATTAAGCAATCATTTTTAAAACAATTACGGTCGAAGTCCAGACTCACTAATGCATCAAAAATTAGTTAGACACACTAATGAAAAATTTTCCGATTCTCTAAGACCAACGCTCGGATACCAACTGAAATGCCCCGTTCATATTAATTATAAACGTTTCATATTAATTGGTTTCTTTGCGAGGTTTTGACCTCTATATGAGACGTTTTTCAAATCTTGCATTCGTTTTAAAAAAAAAAACCATAACCTTTATTATTGAATAAAGGTCTTAATGACATAATTTAGATTATCTATCAAAGATAATCTCCTCAAATAAATAAGTTTTTACACAACCCATTACAATATGATCAAATATATTACAACAAATACTCCGAATGCAAGTTTAAACAATATAAACAATTATGCCGACTCCAAATCTTGACCTTGGGTTGGCATACGACAGTGGAAGCGTTTTTAATATTCACCTGAGAATAAACATGCTTAAAACATCAACAAAATGTTGGTGAGTCATAGGTTTAATTTCTATATAATAATCGTAACATTTAATAAGCCACAAGATTTCATTTAATTAAATGCGCAGGATCATTACAACTGCAAAAATCATTCATACGATGAGTCGCCCGGTAACCAACCTTAACATAGAGTGCTTAAGATATCTGGCATCATATATTCCACTATTCAAACGTATGACAAGAACCCTTCGAAGTACTAAAGCATTTCCACCATTCGAAAATGGGGGTGGTTGGTGCTCGTAGATCTACCTTTAGGATTCGCGTCAATTAGTGTTTTTCACTAATTCTTAGGTTACCAAGCATAATAATAATAAGTACAAATATCCGGTATAACAAAACAATCGTAGAATGTAGTTCCATGAACTTGTGCTTATTTTGTAAAACATTTATAAATTTTGCATGTATTCTCATCCCAAAATAATTTAGATAGTAAAAATGGGACTATAACTAACTTGTGATGATTTCCGAATAGATGGTGATAAGACTTGGCCTTTTGACAAATTCATGAACCTAATAATAATATTCTTGTGTCAAGATATATATATATATATATATATATATATATATATATATATATATATATATATATATATATATATATATATATATTCCATACTTATGATACTTGTGATAATTTTAATTGTCCATTGTTAGTAGTCTAACGTTCGTAGTCCAATAGTCCAATAGTTCAATAGTCCAACAGTATAAATATATATATAAATATAAATGCGTATATTGTGTTAGAATTCACCAACACTATAATATATTGTCTTAATATAATAAGACACATAATATGTATATTGTCTGAAGCAATTCGCGACCCATTGTATACATGTCTCAGGCTCGATCACAACTCAAAGTATATAATATTTTGGAATCCACTTCGACCCACAGCTAACTCGAGATTACTGCCAATGGTGTCTAATAGTTCGTTCCAATAATATATATAGAAGAAGTCAAAATTATATGTCAAAACTTTGTATATGAATCCACGGTGATCAAGTCATATATATATATGGTGCCTTACGATCTTTATTAAGACTATAATATATTATCGTAGAACTTAATCACGACTATTATAAATTGTATTTCCATAAGTTTGGGAACAACCCATGTATAAATACATGTAGGATACAAGGTAAGTTAGCTAGGATAAGGTTAGCATCCATTTTTATTAATCAAAACCGTAGCTAAAAACAAACAAAAATATCCAATTTTGTTTTACCCATAATTTCTTCGTTACAAATCCGTTTTGAGTGATTCGACTTGCCATGGTTTTGTATCGAACCATTATTTATTAATCTAAATAGAAAAAGTATATGTTTATAGTTGAAAATACAGCTTAGGTGTCAAATACAAGAAGATAGTCATATCCGTCGTAAGAACGACATCTTGATGACTCTTTTGAAAAACATACTTCCATTTAGAGTTTAACCATGGATTTTGGATATATTTCATATCAATATAAAATAAGATTTTTCACCAAAGGAAATCTTTTTATTCCAAGTTTAAGATACGTTTTTAAATTCAAACCCAAAACAGCCCCCGTTCGACTAAGACGACGTATATTCGATTTTAAGGTGTTCTTTGTGTTTACAAGTTTTATATCCTTATGTTAGCTTGACATACTATCATAATACAAGTGTTGAAGTGTTTTAAAAGTCAAGTTAGAAGGATTAAGTTTATTTGCAAACAAGTTTAGAAATAATCTAAACTATGTTCTTGTTGTTATTAGTTATAACTCAAAATAAGATAGCTATATGAATACGAATCGAATAAGATTATGAATAAGGTTACTACCTCAAATCAAATGAGTAAAGTTGCTGGAGAAATAAGGAGAATATATTTAGTTCAAAGATACCCTTGATGGCATAGAATTCTTAAAGTGTTCTTGATCAAGCTTTGTTATGATGATTATAACTTGGATTATGAGACCAATACTTGCTGAATTAAATGGAGGTTTGAGAGAGTGTTTGAGTATGTGTTTAGAGAGTAAAATGATGTAGTTAATTGGAATGAAATGGATGGTTATTTATCCTACATGTTGGCATCAAAATGGGGGCAACAACATGACTCCATGGTTTGTAATTTTATGCATTTAGTCATACTAGTTTCCAAGCTATGGTTCCCACAAGTCTACATCATGTTTATACATGTCTCACAACTGATTGAGGGCTGCTAAGATCAATGATTTGGTATGTATATACCCATAGTAAATACGTATAGAAGCTGGGTATGATACGGGTATAAATACCGTATGAATACGAATAGAATTCTTGATAAAATTGAATGAGAAAATGAGTATATCTATCTTTATTGAGTATAAATATATTGATATATATTATTAAGTCTTTCAAAAGTGTATTAATACATATTAATACAATACATATACATACATTTTAATTTAGAAGTTATTACAACGTTAATCGTTATATATATGTATATAGTCTTGAAGTATTTAACTTAGTAATCTCATTTTATGTATATAACCAATTGTTATTATATATAATGAGATAATTAAATATCATTTTAACAAATCATAAGTATATATATATATATCCATATATACATCATTATATAATTATTTCAATTTATGACGTTCGTGAATCGTCAGACAAACTGGGTGGCCAAACGTTTGTATAAAATTCATTGAAAATAACCAATTCTTAATGAGTTTGATTTTTTAACATGTTGGAAACATTAATTATGTAAATATTAATCTTCAATATATTAGCGGAAAAATACGGGTCGTTACATTATGCTTTTAGACAATTGAATATTCACGAGCAGAATTATACGACGCATGATTTGGAATTAGGCGCGGTTATTTTTGCATTAAAGACTTGGAGGCAATACTTATATGGGGTCAAAAGTATTATATATACCGACCACAAAAGTCTTCAACACATATTTAACCAGAAACAACTGGACATGAGACAGCGCAGGTGGATTGAATTGTTGAATGATTACGACTTTGAGATTCGTTACCACCCGGGGAAGGCAAATGTGGTAGCCGACGCCTTGAGCAGAAAGGACAGAGAACCCATTCGAGTAAAAGCTATGAATATAATGATTCACAATAACCTTACTACTCAAATAAAGGAGGCGCAACAAGGAGTTTTAAAAGAGGGAAATTTAAAGGATGAAATACCCAAAGGATCGGAGAAGCATCTTGATATTCGAGAAGACAGAACCCGGTATAGGGCTGAAATAATTTGGGTACCAAAATTTAGAGAGATGAGAGAAATGGTAGTTAGAGAAGCTCATAAAACCAGATACTCAATACACCCTGGAACGGGGAAGATGTACAGGGATCTCAAGAAAGATTTTTGGTGGCCGGGTATGAAAGCCGATGTTGATAAATACGTAGGAGAATGTTTGACGTGTTCTAAGATCAAAGCGGAGCATCAGAAACCATCAGGTCTACGTCAACAACCCGAAATCCAGGAATGGAAATGGAAAAACATTACCATGGATTTCATCACTAAATTTCCAAGGACTACCAGTGGTTTTGATACTATTTGGGTAATAGTTGATCGTCTCACCAAATCAGCACACTTCCTGCCAATAAGAGAAGATGATAAGATGGAGAAGTTAACATGATTGTATTTGAAGGAAGTCATCTCCAGACATGGAATACCAATCTCTATTATCTCCAATAGGGATGGCAGATTTATTTCAAGATTCTGGCAGACATTACAGCAAGCATTAGGAACTCATCTAGACATGAGTACTGCCTATCATCTACAAACTGAAGGGCAGATCGAAAGGACTATACAAACGCTTGAAGACATGCTACGAGCATGTGTTATTGATTTCGGAAACAGTTGGGATCGACATCTACCGTTAGCAGAATTTTCCTACAACAACAGCTACCATTCAAGCATTGAGATGGCACGGTTTGAAGCACTATATGGTAGAAAGTGCAGGTCTCTGATTTGTTGGAGTGAAGTGGGGGATAGACAGATTACGGGTCCGGAGATAATACAAGAAACTACCGAGAAGATCATCCAAATTCAACAACGGTTGAAAACCGCCCAAAGTCGACAAAAGAGCTACGCCGACATTAAAAGAAAAGATATAGAATTTGAAATTGGAGAGATGGTTATGCTTAAGGTTGCACCTTGGAAAGGCGTTGTTCGATTTGGTAAACGAGGGAAATTAAATCCAAGGTATATAGGACCATTCAAGATTATTGATCGTGTCAGACCAGTAGCTTACCGACTTGAATTACCACCACAACTCGCGACTGTACATAACACTTTCCTTGTCTCAAATTTGAAGAAATGTTTTGCTAAAGAAGATCTCACTATTCCGTTAGAAGAAATCCAAATCAACAAAAAACTTCAATTCGTCGAAGAACCCGTTGAAATAATGGATCGTGAGATTAAAAGACTTAAGCAAAACAAAATACCAATTGTTAAGGTTCGATGGAATGCTGATAGA
Organism: Rutidosis leptorrhynchoides; assembly: GCF_046630445.1. Classification (NCBI taxonomy): domain Eukaryota; kingdom Viridiplantae; phylum Streptophyta; class Magnoliopsida; order Asterales; family Asteraceae; genus Rutidosis; species Rutidosis leptorrhynchoides. The sequence goes on from NC_092337.1 coordinate 298,913,553, forward strand.
TGACCCGATTTAACCTGGGAACGAGAAGATCAAATGAAGAAGAAATACCCGCACTTATTTCTAGAAGATACGACAACACCTCCAGCTGCTTAAAATTTCGGGACGAAATTTATTTAACGGGTAGGTACTCTAGTGACCCGAACTTTTCCATGTTTATATATATTAAATGAAATTATTATTTACATGATTAAGTGTTTCCAACATGTTAAGCAATCAAACTTGTTAAGACTTGATTAATTGAAATAGGTTTCATATAGACAATTGACCACCAAAGTTGACCGGCGTTTCACGAACGTTAAAACTTGTAAAAACTATATGATGACATATATATGATTATATATATAGTTAACATGATATTATGATAAGTAAGTATCTCATTAGGTATTTTAACAATGAGTTATATACATAAAATTGAGTTTATTGAATTAAGACACTCGAAACGATATATATAACGATTATCGTTATAACAACGTCTTACTAAATACTTATGAATCATATTAAGATATTGATACACTATGCTTAATCATGATAAATGATAAGTAAACATGTCATTAAGTTTATTAACAATTAACTACATATGTAAAAACAAGACTACTAACTTAATGATTTCGAAACGAGACATATATGTAACGATTATCGTTGTAACAACATTTAACTGTATATATATATATCATACTAAGATATATTAATACATCATAATATCATGATAATGTAATAATTTAACATCTCTTTAGATATAATAAACAATAAACAATGGGTTAACAACATTTAACAAGATCGTTAACCTAAAGGTTTCAAAACAACATTTACATGTAACGGCTAACGATGACTTAACGAACTCAGTTAAAATGTATATACATGTAGTGTTTTAATATGTATTTATACACTTTTGAAATACTTCAAGACACTTATCAAAATACTTCTACTTAACAAAAATGCTTACAATTACATCCTCGTTCAGTTTCATCAACAATTGTACTCGTATGCACCCGTATTCGTACTCGTACAATACATAGCTTTTAGATGTATGTACTATTAGTATATACACTCCAATGATCAGCTCTTAGCAGCCCATGTGAGTCACCTAACACATGTGGGAACCATAATTTGGCAACTAGTATGAAATATCTCATAAAATTACAAAAATATTAGTAATCATTCATGACTTATTTACATGTAAACAAAATTACACATCCTTTATATCTAATCCATATACCAACGACCAAAAACACCTACAAACACTTTCATTCTTCAATTTTCTTCATCTAATTGATCTCTCTCAAGTTTTATCTTCAAGTTCTAAGTATTCTTCATAAATTCTATAATTTCTAGTTTCATAAAATCAAGAATACTTCCAAGTTTGCTAGCTTACTTCCAATCTTGTAAAGTGATCATCCAACCTCAAGAAATCTTTCTTATTTATAGTAATATATCTTTATAATACAAGGTAATACTCATATTCAAACTTTGATTCAATTTCTATAACTTTAACAATCTTATTTCGAGTGAAAATCTTACTTGAACTTGTTTTCGTGTCATGATTTTGCTTCAAGAACTTTCAAGCCATCCAAGGATCCTTTGAAGCTAGATCTATTTTTCTCATTTATAGTAGATTTATCCACATAACCTGAGGTAGTAATGATGTTCATAACATCATTCGATTCATATATATAAAACTACCTTATTCGAAGGTTTAAACTTGAAATCACTAGAACATAGTTTAGTTAATTTTAAACTTGTTCGCAAATAAAAGTTAATCCTTCTAACTTGACTTTTAAAATCAACTAAACACATGCTCTATATCTATATGATATGCTAACTTAATAATTTAAAACCTGGAAACACAAAAAACACCGTAAAACCGGATATACGCCGTCGTAGTAACACCACGGGCTGTTTTGGGTTAGTTAATTAAAAACTATGATAAACTTTGATTTAAAAGTTGTTATTCTTGGAAAATGATTTTTCTTATGAACATGAAACTATATCCAAAAATCATGGTTAAACTCAAAGTGGAAGTATGTTTTCCAAAATGGTCATCTAGACGTCGTTCTTTCGACTAAAATGACTACCTTTACAAAAATGACTTGTAACCTATATTTCTGACTATAAACTTATACTTTTTCTGTTTAGATTCATAAACTTAAGTTCAATATGAAATCATAGCAACTTGATTCACTCAAAACGGATTTAAAACGAAGAAGTTATGGGTAAAACAGGATTGGATAATTTTTCTTGTTGTAGCTACGTGAAAATTGGTAACAAATCTATATTAATCATATCCTAGCTAACTTATATTGTATTATACATGTATTCTAATATATTATGTAATCTTGGGATACCATAGACACGTATGCAAATGTTTTGACATATCATATCGACCCATGTATATATATTATTTGGAACAACCATAGACACTCTATATGCAGTAATGTTGGAGTTAGCTATACAGGGTTGAGGTTGATTCCAAAAATATATATACTTTGAGTTGTGATCTATCCTGAGACGTGTATACACTGGGTCGTGGATTGATTCAAGATAATATATATCAATTTATTTCTGTACATCTAACTTTGGACAACTAGTTGTAGGTTACTAACGAGGACAGCTGACTTAATAAACTTAAAACATCAAAATGTATTAAAAGTGTTGTAAATATATTTTGAACATACTTTGATATATACGTACATATTTGTTATAGGTTCGTGAATCGACCAGTGGCCAAGTCTTACTTCCTGACGAAGTAAAAATCTGTGAAAGTGAGTTATAGTCCCACTTTTAAAATCTAATATTTTTGGGATGAGAATACATGCAGCTTTATAAATGTTTTACAAAATAGACACAAGTACATGAAACTACTTTCTATGGTTGAATGATCGAAGCCGAATATGTCCCTTTTTGCTTGGTAGCCTAAGAATTAGGGAACATCACTAATTTTGAGAATTAGTGCACACCTAATTGACGCGAATCCTAAAGATAGATCTATTGGGCCTAACAAACCCCATCCAAAGTACCGGATGCTTTAGTACTTCGAGTTTTATATCATGTTCGATGGATGTCCCGGAATGATGGGGATATTCTTATATGCATCTTGTTAATGTCGGTTACCAGGTGTTCACCATATGAATGATTTTTTTATCTCTATGTATGGGATGTGTATTGAAATATGAAATCTTGTGGTCTATTATTACGATTTGATAAATATATAGGTTACACCTATAACTCACCAACATTTTTTTGACGTTTAAAGCATGTTTATTCTCAGGTGATTATTAAGAGCTTCCGCTATTGCATGCTAATATCTGGACAAGATTTGGAGTCAGCATGCTTGTATTATATTGTTTAAAACTGCATTCGAAATTTACTTTGTTGTAACATATTAAAATTGTAAACCAATATGTATTGGTAGTGTGTAAGTGAGATATTTTTAGATTATCATTTCTGATAATCTAGGTGGTGTCCTTTTAACCTTGTCGATAAAATAAAGGTTATGGTTTGTTTTAAAAACGAATGCAGTCTTTGAAAAACGTCTCATATAGAGGTCAAAACCTCGCAACGAAAGCAATTAATATGGAACGTTTATAATCAATATGAACGGGACATTTCAGTTGGTATCCGAGCGTTGGTCTTTGAGAACCAGAAATTTGCATTAGTGTGTCTTATCGAGTTTGTTAGGATACATTAGTGAGTCTGGACTTCGATCATATTTTCTTTAAAAACGATTGCTTAACACTTTTGTTGGAAACTATATATTATTAACATGTAAATATTATGTGTTATATTAACCTCTTAATGTGTTTGATATTGTGTGATAGATGTCTAGCACTAGTACAAATCCCATCGACTCACCTAATAATAATGAAGAGTCGAATATATTTTGGGAAGATTCACAAATTCCCGAAGAGGAACCGGAAGAAGAGGAACCGGAAGAGGAGGAACCGGAAGAAGAGGAACCGGAAGAGGAGGAACTAGAAGAAGAAGAGGTTCCGGAGGAAGAAATATTTATACCTATAGTAAATCGATTAAATAAAAGAAAATCCTCAACCAACGGACCAAAGTTAATAATGGTCAATGGTGTTTCCGCCAAGGAAGCAAAATATTGGGAAGATTACCAATTTTCCGATGAATCGGATCCCGATGAGGATTCCGATGATGTTATAGAAATTACCTCGATCCAATTTAATAAAGCAAAAGAAAATAATAAGGGAAAAGGTATAAAAATAGAGAAACCCGATTCCAACCCCGATGAACTTTATATGTATCGGCAACATCCGTATTTCCTAAATTGTAACAATAACCCGAGAACCTCTAAACCACCAGGTTTTTCTAAACCATTGTGGAAAACGACGGCTTGTATCGGAGGAACATCATATATCCCTAGAAAATTAGGAAAACGAACCAAGTCCGAAGAAGAAGAAACCAGTGATTCAGATTAGAGGGTTGTAATCATGTTATATATTATATGTATTGTAATGTGCTTGTCCTTTTATATCATATGTAAAAATTGCTTGTATTGTTTGTTAATTATCTTTTACGAATCTAATCCTTGTCTATTTTACAGTATAAAAACAAAATGGACGTTAAGGATAGACAACCGAATATTTTAGAAGACCTACTAGAGGATATGATTGAGGAAATCTTGTCTAGAGTTGGTCAGAATTGATCAGCACATTTAGTTATGGCGAAATTAACTTGTCAAACATTTGAAAGACTTTCCAGAAATGCCTTAGTTTATAAAAGGCTTTCCTTTAATAGGTGGGGTATATCACTGTTGTAGAGACCCGTCCTAATCCATCCGGACAAAGTCCATATCGATTATAAGCGATTCACAACAGTTGATTACATCGCGAGGTACTTGACCTCTATATGATACATTTTACAAACATTGCATTCGTTTATGAAAAGACAATCTTTCATTACATCGAAAGTTGACAGACATGCATACCATTTCATAATATATCCAACTATAATTGACTTAATAATAATCTTGATAAACTCGACGACTCGAATGCAACGTCTTTTGAAATATGCCATGAATGACTCCAAGTAATATCCATAAAATGAGCAAATGCACAGCGGAAGATTTCTTTCGTACCTGAGAATAAACATGCTTTAAAGTGTCAACCAAAAGGTTGGTGAGTTCATTAGTTTAACATAAATAATTATTTCATAATTTTAATAGACCACAAGATTTCATATTTCCATTTCTCATAAACATACGTCCCATGCATAGAGACAAAAATATCATTCATATGGATTGAACACCTGGTAACCGACATTCACAATATGCATATAAGAATATCCCCATCATTTCGGGATCCTCCTTCGAACATGATATAAATTTCGAAGTACTAAAGCATCCGATACTTTGGATGGGGCTTGTTGGGCCCAATAGATCTATCTTTAGGATTCGCGTCAATTAGGGTGTCTGTTCCCTAATTCTTAGATTACCAGACTTAATAAAAAAGGGGCATATTCGATTTCGATAATTCAACCATAGAATGTAGTTTCACGTACTTGTGTCTATTTTGTAAATAATTTATAAAAGCAGTGCATGTATTCTCAGTCCCAAAAATATATATTGCAAAAGCATTTAAAAAGGGAGTAATGAGACTCACGCATATAAATATTGTAAAACAGTGCATGTATTCTCAGCCCAAAAATGTAATGAGTAAAAGGGAGCAAATGAAACTCACCTAATGTATTTTGTAGTAAAAATACATATAACGATATTGAACAAATGCAGGGTTGGCCTCAGATTCACGAACCTATATCAATTATATATATTAAAACATATAATCGTAATCGAACAAGTTTATGTTTTATTATTAATTGTTATGTTAGTAATTTGTATGTTTCATTAATAACTAAATTAACTATACTTTATTTTATATACATTAGATAAATAGTTAGTATTTATTATGAAAATATTAATGTTGTTATATGTTTTAAATATATTCTTATATAGTTATTTATTTGGTAAAATAATGTCAATAATAATAAATAAAAATTTATATCTTTTTATGATAATAATAATAATACTAAAAGTAATTAGATTTAGTAATGATACTGATATTAATAGCTTTGATAATAATACTAATAATAAAAGTAATGTTAGTAATAATAATAATTTTAATAGAAAAAAATAATAATGATAAGATAAAAATGTTAGTTTTCATAAAAGTAATATTTTCAATAATAATGGTACTTTTAATAAAACTGATGATTTTAATAGCAACTTTAATAGTCATATTAATCATAATAATCTTATATATTTTAATAGTAATAATAATATTATTAATAATACTAAAAATCTTATTTCTAATATTAGTAATAATAATAATTACTTAATAACAATCAATAAATATTAATAATAATAATAATAATAATAATAATAATAATAATAATAACAATAATAATAATAATGAAATAGTAATAATAAGAGTATGAATAATAACTACCTCAAAGGAGTAGCCCTAAAAAAATGCCCAAGTCCGGGTATGAACCCGCGACGTCACGCTACTCCGAACCACTCCTAAACCATTTCTCTGATCATGTTTTCATGATTTATTTGCGGACTAAACTAGATAAACCGTTTATAACTGTTTTCTTTTTCCTTCTTCAAAAACCAAAACCCAAACATCATCATCATTGTATCATGATCTCCCGTATCATTCACGAGTCATGATCTTCATCATTCTAATATTATATCATTATCATCTTTATCATCTCCTAACATCATATTTATTATCTTTCTCGCACCATTTTAATCATAATCATCCTCATTTAATTAACATCTAACCACAACCTAGTCATCATCTAAACTTCATGAACTTAGCATCATAATCATTCATCATGATCATCACGCTCATTATGATCATCATGATTATAATCTAATCAATCATTATCTAAAATGTCATCATATCATTATCATGATACATCATCATAATAGTAATATTATCATATCATTCTGTTACCCTCCCAACAACATAGCCATTATCATCATAAATAAATGATGTGTGTGTTTGAGTTGTTGATCGTGAACAAGGGAAACAGAATAAGGGACTGTAAACTCGTGGCCCAACATATTAACAGTTTAGCAAGCCCAAAAACATGTGGGCTGTTCGGTTTTTTTTTATTTTTTTTTTGAAGCCCGTCCGAAATTAAAAGAACCCAGTAACCAAATCATATTTCCATCACTATGTCATTTTAAATTGATTCATTTTGTCTGCCATTTACTCTCCCACTTGCATATTTGTGTCGTGAACACTTTATCCCAAGGGACACGGGACCTTTTGAAACAGAATAAACAAATGCGAAAGTTATAGGCTAGCTTTTCTTTTCTTGTAGTCACCGAATATATATAGTAATTAATAGATAGATCACTCTTCCCATGTCCACCATAGGTTAAAATATTGAGAAAAATCATGGAGCACAACTTACTCATTCTATTGTCTTCGTAATACTTTTCAAGACAACAAAAAAAAGCACTCGACAAATGTAAGTGGATTACATTATGTGGGGCAACAACCGAAATAAATTAAGATGTTATATGAATTTTTTATGGTTGCAATTCAAAAGTCTTTAAATAAATCAAGTATTATCGTCACCTTTGTAATCCCGTTAGTGAAAATTGGTATGTGGGCTGTTGGAGGTGATGATTGGTTTGTTGTTGTTGTTCAACGAAATAGTAGCGGGGTGATCGTAAGGTCAAGGTGATGATGGTGGTTAAATGGGTGTGGTTTTCGTGCAGGTGCTGATTCGGGTTCAGGGGTGGTAGTGTTTACGAAGAAGAAACATAAAAGAAAGGCAACGAGAAACGGGATTAAAGATTGAACAGGAATACAACGTAGCAGTGATGGCTCGGTTGTGGTTAATGAGTTGTGGTGATGGTTTTGTTTCCTATTATTCATGGGTGTATGGGTTGATGATGTTGTTTAACGAAATTGGTAGTGAGAAGTTGTGAAGGTCGATCAAGCAAGAAAGGAAAACAAAACAGAAGTTGATCATGGTGGTTGTGTGATAGTAGTTCAAAGGTGGTTTGAGGTAAGTGTAAGGTTTTAATGGTGATGAAGGTTTCAAGATGGGGTTCTTTTTAAATCTTGCTGTAGCACATGTATATGTAATCATATGTTTATAAATAAAGTGTTTTGTTTGTGAGTAAGACAACAATAGTAAGCAACATGTTACTTTTCAGATCACGGGACATATTATTTACAACAAGTGGAAAGAAAATATCTCATATTAATATTCTTAATTTAAGAAACGTGAGAATGATATGCAATAGTAAAGCCACCTATCGTTTGTTTTTAACTACCGACATTATATTCTATAATATTTAATATATAATAATAATAGGATAAGAAATCAAAGAGTGGTAAGAAACGTGTAAAAAAAATGCTACTCATCTTATCTCATATAATATTTGTTTTTATTTCCTAGTAATAAGTATGGAGTGTTAAAATTTAAGTCAACAAAGTGTGTGCATTTTTAACAAACCTACAACTTATGTGACCTATTAATGAATCGACATTTATTTATTTATATTTTTTTTAGATCCTCCCAAGTTTATATTCGAACTGGTTTAATATCATAAGAGATGACAACCAATGTTACAATTTAATATTTATATTTAGTATACTTTATATGTATATATATATTCGCATATATATATGTATATATATTCATTTTAAATTATCACTTTATTATATCGTTTATTATTTTACAATTTAGTTCTTTCAATCAAGTCATATATTACATCAAATTATATTTCAAATTAATATATATTTATATTTATATATGTATCTACTTACAAATAATTGTTCGTGAATCGTCGAGAACAGTCGAAGGGTAAATGCATATATGAAACAGTTCAAAATTTTTGAGACTCAACCTAACAGGCATTGCTTATCGTGTCAAAATCATATAAAGATTCAAGTTTAAAATTGGTCGGAAATTCCCGGGTCACTACAGTATCTACCTGTTAAAAAAATTTTGTCCCGAAATTTGAGTGAGGTTGTCATGGCTAACACTAAAAATGTTTTCATGGCAAATATGAGTTGATAAATAGAATTTTATCACAGGGTGTAACCTGGATAAAATAATTCAATTATTCGAAGCGTACGAGTGAAGCTATCACGAAAGAATGAAATGTAGAAATAGAGATTCGTCTTAGCTTTTGACATAACCAGGGTTGAATTTAGAACATAAGGTGCGTCTTAACTTTTGACATTGTCTTGGTTGAATTCCAGAATTCAAGGAATTTATAGAAAATCTTCGAAACCGAAAAGATTTGATTCTTCGGTGAGTAAGGAAATTAAGATCTCTATAATTAAATACGGGGATCTGCCTCGATTACTCTGTCTGATATTTCAATTATAATTTAAGCTTTTCCGTTCCATTATTCTCACCATTTCTATACTTTCTTTCTTAATTCATACATCCAAAAGATTGTGAAAATGCTTAGTCCAGTTCTAATCCCGAATATTTCCCTAATTATTATTTCTGTCATCCTTCTTTTCAATCTTCCATCAGAAGAATCTGTTTACTTCTACTATTACCTTGGGGTGATACTATTCTTAATTATACCGTGTTTTAATATCCACGGTTTGTAATCTCCATGTTGTTATTGGGCTTTATATTTTCTCTTATATTTCGAAATTCCTGCTTCCGCTTTCTATAATCATTGTCATCCACAGTTAATGCGCTCCCTTATTTGCTGCGATTTATACCCCCTTTCTATTTCGGAGCTTCATTCTTTTGTTTACTTTTCGCAAGTAACGGTCCAGAATTTATAGGTATGGAGTTTCGAATTATCATAATATACAAGGTAGAAAGGAAAGGTAGTAGCACGATTTGTTTTGTCAAATTACCTGAATCACTGAGAATAGAACTATCAAGAATATATTTTCTTGATAGGTTCAGAAGTTAAGCAGAATGAAAGAGTTATGTAACATGGCACATGATGACGTTATAATCTGTGAATCATCATGTTCCATTTAGAAACTCAGCATGACTTACTGTAATATAATCACGTTGATCAAGTGTCATTATATTATACTAACTCATGCATCAGTTCCCAACATTACTTCAATAACATTCATATTTTAAGTTCGAAAGTTTACAGAATATAGAAACTAACAGTTTCTATATGATGTAACACTGATAGCACGAAGAGATTAATGATTTCAGATAACAATAGTTATGAAAATATCCTCAGAAATATCGAAGATATTTATGATGATATTTCCAGAATTTCTAAGTTCGAATTTTGATAAAGAAAATCCTTTCGCAAGGATTTAGAATAAATAAGGAGCAAGATATTTGCTAAAGATTTCATCAGAAACAGAATCATTTGGATTCTTTGAAGTCAAACTTATTCTTTGTGATTTATCCACGGTTTCCTTCATAGTTTCGCATAATCCGCTTTTCGGTACTAAATTTTCTATTGAGTGTTTCCAATACTCCATTCTTTATCATCAAACTTTCGACGGTTAAGGTCGTGTACAGTTTTTGCTGCTGTAATCAACTTTTTCAAAACTCAGGAAACTGATTCATAAGCTAAAGCGCTTTTCAGAAATTCAAAATTGAAATTCGTAAATCCAAGAGATAGAAGTTATATATATATATATATATATATATATATATATATATATATATATATATATATATATATATAAATTGTTGTCGTGGAATCGTTGAGAATTTCGAGATTATCGATTGATGCCTTCCGGTAATTGGTATGGTAATTATCGTTACAGGATACCGATGAGTTCATGATAAGACTTCAATAGATAAATATTTTGATTTGTCGTAGAGGTTTAAGCCAAGGAGCAACGAGGTTGCTGGTACGTCTGCTGATAATATAGTGGAATATAAAAGGTTCCCCGGTAACAATAAAAGAGCACGCATATATATCAAGGTTATAATAAGGTTGTTTCGAACGAAAAGTCGAAGTTGACTTGTTGGTGCTGTGACAAAGTTTACTACCTTGAAAAGGGATTGTAGCGTTACTTTGGGTAATAATAACACCAAAGAAGCTAGCACAGATACGTGTTAAATGTTTACTCAGGTTCCGAGTGTTTCAGGTGCATAACTATATGTATTAATCTTTCCTTCCGTAGATGAAGTGCGGTTGGTTCATTCTCTAAATTGAGGTGTTCCCAAGATCCGTGAAAGGTTTAAACGCAGATTGTAATTGTCAAGATACAAATGAGGTTTAAGATGAAATCAAGTGGCAAACTTGAAGAATTGTTTAGTTTCATATGTTATAATCAATATTTTAATTCATTTTAATTGTCCACTGTTGGTAGTCCTCAGTTGATTAGTCCACAGTTAGCTAGGATTTTGTTAGCGTGGATTCTTAACAAAATTTCTCATAGTTAATTTGTTTGTTTCTAACAAATTTTATTCGATCAAATGTTTTCTTCATTATGCCACTTGTTGGATTCTGATAGGTTAAAATCCAAATATGAAATTTGAATGGAAATGATTATTCTGTGGTAAACGGATTCATTTATCTGTGGATGTAAGTAGGATAGGAAATGGCTGTTGAATCAGATTTGAAGAATGTACAGTGTAACTTATCAATGTGAAATCTTAAATATTCCTCGGGTATTACCTACCAGTTAAAATATTTTCATCATTAACAGTTTGTACGAAAGAATTTTTAATCACAATCTTTATGAAAATATATTTACATATATATTTTCTTCAGATGTAATCATGGATTTATTGAGTTAATATGATATTAATCTCATTTGGTTTACCGTTAGAACTAGAATACATAATCTCTAAAACATTAGAGATTACTTAATCGCCATAAAGAACGAAGATAATTGTTGTAGAACAATGATTATACTCGAGGTACGGAATAAGATGTTGGGGCGTGTGATGTTGAAACTTGGGTTGTTGGTGGTACTCGTGTTGACGGTGCTGTTGCTAAAGCTGGTAGGTTTTGCACCACGTTTTTCCAAATTAATTATTCGAGCGCGAAGTTCGTTGACTTCTTCGATTACTCAGAGTGGTTATCGGTAATAACGAGCGAATGAATAAGGTTTAGAATCTGAGATAGTATGTAATTATGATGAGATATTTAGGAAATGAGGGTGAAAATGGTGTTTCGGGCTAGTTTGCCGATAAATGTTTCAGGTTCATCGCCAAGAGGTAATTTCGGTTTGTGAAAAGGATCGCCTTCTTCGCGTTTCCATTGATTAAGTCGACTACGAATCCAATAGATGAATTGGGGACGGATGATTGGTTGATTCATTCTGGTGACACTGCTTTCGGAGCTTAGGTGAAACTCCATATCGGAATAGCTGTCGGAATCCGAGGAATTCGAACTGGTTGAGGGATTCGTCTCGTACTATCAGATGAAGGATTTTCGATAAGGAATCGAATAGGATGTAGATTAGTACCCTGCAATACATAATTTACATATGCATATATAATACTAAAATCCCATAAGTTACGGAGGAATCTACGGAATATGTCAGGCAAAGTTACAGTAACAGATACGCTAAGATATGAAGTAGCAGATATATTAAGATATGAATTTTTGTCTATACACTATTCATGCAATCATTGCAGTAAGATGTGTCTAGACTAAGAATGATAAGCGGGTAATTTTCTAAGGATGATAAACAGATGATTTCCGACAAAAAATGATAAGCAAAACTTTTGACATGCAAACACGGTCGAAGTCCAGACTTACTAATGCATCCTAACGACTATTAGGTAGACACACTAATACAAACCTGGTTCGCTAAGACCACCGCTCTGATACCAACTGTAGAGACCCGTCCTAATCCATCCGGACAAAGTCCATATCGATTATAAACGATTCACAACAGTTGATTACATCGCGAGGTACTTGACCTTTATATGATACATTTTACAAACATTGCATTCGTTTATGAAAAGACAATCTTTCATTACATCGAAAGTTGACAGACATGCATACCATTTCATAATATATCCAACTATAATTGACTTAATAATAATCTTGATAAACTCGATGACTCGAATGCAACGTTTTTTGAAATATGCCATGAATGACTCCAAGTAATATCCATAAAATGAGCAAATGCACAGCGGAAGATTTCTTTCGTACCTGAGAATAAACATGCTTTAAAGTGTCAACCAAAAGGTTGGTGAGTTCATTAGTTTAACATAAATAATTATTTCATAATTTTAATAGACCACAAGATTTCATATTTCCATTTCTCATAAACATACGTCCCATGCATAGAGACAAAAATATCATTCATATGGATTGAACACCTGGTAACTGACATTCACAATATGCATATAAGAATATCCCCATCATTCCGGGATCCTCCTTCGGACATGATATAAATTTCGAAGTACTAAAGCATCCGATACTTTGGATGGGGCTTGTTGGGCCCAATAGATCTATCTTTAGGATTCGCCTCAATTAGGGTGTCTGTTCCCTAATTCTTAGATTACCAGACTTAATAAAAAAGGGGCATATTCGATTTCGATAATTCAACCATAGAATATAGTTTCACGTACTTGTGTCTATTTTGTAAATCATTTATAAAAGCAGTGCATGTATTCTCAGTCCCAAAAATATATATTGCAAAAGCATTTAAAAAGGGAGTAATGAGACTCACGCATATAAATATTGTAAAACAGTGCATGTATTCTCAGCCCAAAAATGTAATGAGTAAAAGGGAGCAAATGAAACTCACCTAATGTATTTTGTAGTAAAAATACATATAACGATATTGAACAAATGCAGGGTTGACCTCAGATTCACGAAGCTATATCAATTATATATATTAAAACATATAATCGTAATCGAACAAGTTTATGTTTTATTATTAATTGTTATGTTAGTAATTTGTATGTTTCATTAATAACTAAATTAACTATACTTTATTTTATATACATTAGATAAATAGTTAGTATTTATTATGAAAATATTAATGTTGTTATATGTTTTAAATATATTCTTATATAGTTATTTATTTGGTAAAATAATATCAATAATAATAAATAAAAATTTGTATCTTTTTATGATAATAATAATAATACTAAAAGTAATTAGATTTAGTAATGATACTGATATTAATAGCTTTGATAATAATACTAATAATAAAAGTAATGTTAGTAATAATAATAATTTTAATAGAAAAAAATAATAATGATAAGATAAAAATGTTAGTTTTCATAAAAGTAATATTTTCAATAATAATGGTACTTTTAATAAAACTGATGATTTTAATAGCAACTTTAATAGTCATATTAATCATAATAATCTAATATATTTTAATAGTAATAATAATATTATTAATTATACTAAAAATCTTATTTCTAATATTAGTAATAATAATAATTACTTAATAACTATCAATAAATAATAATAATAATAATAATAATAATAATAATAATAATAATAATAATAATAATAATAATAATAACAATAATAATAATAATGAAATAGTAATAATAAGAGTATGAATAATAACTACCTCAAAGGAGTAGCCCTAAAAAAATGCCCAAGTCCGGGTGTGAACCCGCGACGTCACGCTAACCCGAACCACTCCTAAACCATTTCTCTGATCATGTTTTCATGATTTATTTGCGGACTAAACTAGATAAACCGTTTATAACTGTTTTCTTTTTCCTTCTTCAAAAACCAAAACCCAAACATCATCATCATTGTATCATGATCTCCATTATCATTCACGAGTCATGATCTTCATCATTCTAATATTATATCATTATCATCTTTATCATCTCCTAACATCATATTTATTATCTTTCTCGCACCATTTTAATCATATTCATCCTCATTTAATTAACATCTAACCACAACCTAGTCATCATCTAAACTTCATGAACTTAGCATCATAATCATTCATCATGATCATCACGCTCATTATGATCATCATGATTATAATCTAATCAATCATTATCTAAAACATCATCGTATCATTATCATGATACATCTTCATAATAGTAATATTATCATATCATTCTGTTACCCTCCCAACAACATAGCCATTATCATCATAAATAAATGATGTGTGTGTTTGAGTTGTTGATCGTGAACCAGGGAAATAGAATAAGGGACTGTAAACTCGTGGCCCAACATATTAACAGTTTAGCAAGCCCAAAAACATGTGGGCTGTTCGGTTTTTTTATTTATTTATTTTTTTGAAGCCCGTCCGAAATTAAAAGAACCCAGTAACCAAATCATATTTCCATCACTATGTCATTTTAAATTGATTCATTTTGTCTGCCATTTACTCTCCCACTTGCATATTTGTGTCGTGAACACTTTATCCCAAGGGACACGGGACCTTTTGAAACAGAATAAACAAATGCGAAAGTTATAGGCTAGCTTTTCTTTTCTTGTAGTCCCCGAATATATATAGTAATTAATAGATAGATCACTCTTCCCATGTCCACCATAGGTTAAAATATTGAGAAAAATCATGGAGCACAACTTACTCATTCTATTGTCTTCGTAATACTTTTCAAGACAACAAAAAAAAGCACTCGACAAATGTAAGTGGATTACATTATGTGGGGCAACAACCGAAATAAATTAAGATGTTATATGAATTTTTTATGGTTGCAATTCAAAAGTCTTTAAATAAATCAAGTATTATCGTCACCTTTGTAATCCCGTTAGTGAAAATTGGTATGTGGGCTGTTGGAGGTGATGATTGGTTTGTTGTTGTTGTTCAACGAAATAGTAACGGGGTGATCGTAAGGTCAAGGTGATGATGGCGATGATGGTGGTTAAATGGGTGTGGTTTTCGTGCAAGTGCTGATTCGGGTTCAGGGGGTGGTAGTGTTTACGAAGAAGAAACATAAAAGAAAGGCAACGAGAAACGGGATTAAAGATTGAACAGGAACACAACGTAGCAGTGATGGCTCGGTTGTGGTTAATGAGTTGTGGTGATGGTTTTGTTTCCTATTATTCATGGGTGTATGGGTTGATGATGTTGTTTAACGAAATTGGTAGTGAGAAGTTGTGAAGGTCGATCAAGCAAGAAAGGAAAACAAAACAGAAGTTGATCCTGGTGGTTGTGTGATAGTAGTTCGAAGGTGGTTTGTGGTGAGTGTAAGGTTTTAATGGTGATGAAGGTTTCAAGATGGGGTTCTTTTTAAATCTTGCTGTAGCACATGTATATGTAATCATATGTTTATAAATAAAGTGTTTTGCTTGTGAGTAAGACAACAACAGTAAGCAACATGTTACTTTTCAGATCACGGGACATATTATTTACAACAAGTGGAAAGAAAATATCTCATATTAATATTTTTAATTTAAGAAACGTGAGAATGATATGCAATAGTAAAGCCACCTATCGTTTGTTTTTAACTACCGACATTATATTCTATAATATTTAATATATAATAATAATAGGATAAGAAATCAAAGAGTGGTAAGAAACGTGTAAAAAAAATGCTACTCATCTTATCTCGTCTAATATTTGTTTTAATTTCCTAGTAATAAGTATGGAGTGTTAAAATTTAAGTCAACAAAGTGTGTGCATTTTTAACAAACCTACAACTTATGTGACCTATTAATGAATCGACATTTATTTATTTATATTTTTTTTAGATCCTCCCAAGTTTATATTCGAACTGGTTTAATATCATAAGAGATGACAACCAATGTTACAATCATTTAATATTTATATTTAGTATACTTTATATGTATATATATATTCGCATATATATGTATATATATTCATTTTAAATTATCACTTTATTATATCGTTTATTATTTTACAATTTAGTTCTTTCAATCAAGTCATATATTACATCAAATTATATTTCAAATTAATATATATTTATATTTATATATGTATCTACTTACAAATAATTGTTCGTGAATCGTCGAGAACAGTTGAAGGGTAAATGCATATATGAAACAGTTCAAAATTTTTGAGACTCAACCTAACAGACATTGCTTATCGTGTCGAAATCATATAAAGAATCAAGTTTAAATTTGGTCGGAAATTCCCGGGTCACTACAGTATCTACCCGTTAAAAAAATTTCGTCTCGAAATTTGAGTGAGGTTGTCATGGCTAACACTAAAAATGTTTTCATGGCAAATATGAGTTGATAAATAGAATTTTATCACAGGGTGTAACCTGGATAAAATAATTCGATTATTCGAAGCGTACGAGTGAAGCTATCACGAAAGAATGAAATGTAGAAATAGAGATTCGTCTTAGCTTTTGAAGCAAGCAACCTTAAGCACCTGAGAAAAACATGCTTAAAAACGTCAACACAAAGGTTGGTGAGCTATAGTTTAAGTATAACAGTATGTAAGATAGGCCATGAGATTTCAGTGCTACAAAGAGCGTTTCAAAACAGTATGTAAAGTATATGTTTAACCGTGGGCACTTGGTAACTAACTTAACGTTTATCATCCCCTAAAAGTACACTTGGCTAGTGCGTATGTTTACGAAGTATTAAACACCCGTTAAATGCTAGCGCTACTAGCCCGAGTGGGGATGTCAAACCCTATGGATCCATATCTAAGATTCGCGTTCACCGGTTCCAAAGACCGATGACTAAACGTTACCGAGCTAAGGGGGAAGTTTATGCTGTTGTATAACCCACACATATATAAAGTTTAAGTACTCGTGCCTAGTATGTAAAACATAAAATGCGCATGTATTCTCAGTTCTCAAAATAGTTAAAGTAAAAATGGATGCTATAACTCACAGTGGAAAAGTAGTAGTAAAGTTGACTCGGGAAAAGTAAGCAAGTACGTTTGTCCAAAAGGTCCTCAACCTAAGTCAAAAGTTACTAAGTCAATAAATCGTCCCAATAGGTTTAAATGTATGTAAATTAGATCTTAAGTATCATCATCATTCATCAGCAAACAAAAAGTATAAAGTAAGTTTCATTCTAGAAAAGAGTTTAAAACAAAGGCTGACTTCGATCAGTTGCCACGGCCTCTATACAAACTGAATTGAGGTGGGAACAGTGGCCATGGCTCCATATATTAGTCCTTTAGTTGTTGTAAAAATTCCAGAACCAAACTCATCATCGTTTGACCGTGGCGACGGTTTAAGTGCGAGTAGGTCAGAATTTTTTCAGCACAACGTTAAAAGGACATAGTGACGTTCGGAGGGCCATAGATCCTAAACCGTAACTCGGATTAAGACGAGTCTTAAACGAAAAATTATTTAATCGAATAGAGATAACTGAAAATCAACTCTACAGTAGGCCATGTATTCGGATCAGACCCTAAAAACAGTAGGTTTAGTGTTCCGGTGGGTTCTTGGTGCTCTATGCTCATCACGGTTCTCATCCTTGATGCATATAGCTTCAAGTGTACAACTCGTTGATGTGTTTGCATCATCTTTACCAAGTTTTAACCATCATAACACAAGTGTAAGTCTAAAATAAGTAACACAACTCAATTAAGTGTTGCAAGTAGTTTGATGAACAAAAGTTACATCTAGATCTTAGATCCGACACATACATGAACTCTAAAAGTAATATTAAGCTACAAACTTGAAAGTAAACTAAATAATCAAGATCTTAAGCTGTAGAACATAGTTCTTAGTGAGATCTTGAAGATCCAAGACCCAAAAGTCTAGATCTAAAGTTACTAAGTTAAATCCTAAGTCATAACACTTGAATCTTTATTTAATGAAACCATAAGTTATGAAACTTAGATCCTCATCTTGTAAAGTGTATGTACGCTTACAAGCTCTTGTTTACAACAAAATAAAAAGACCATAAGCTATAGAAACTTACATCTATCAAAAGTATATGAAGTTGTAACTAGAAAGTTAAACTTTCATGTTCTTGAACTTACAAAGTTAACTTTGGTTCAAGAAAAATGAGATCAAGATTAACTAGTAATACTTGACCAATTTAACAACATCACAACTTTAAAGTACATAAAATGAAGAAATAAATTAAATCTACAAGTAACAAGTTCATGGTTGTTCATACTTTAAAGATTCAAGCCAAGGCTTTGATCTTTAAGAAAGTAAACCTTAAGTTTACAAACATGAATACAAGTATGATTATAAACTCATGAACTTTAAATCTTTGAAACATTAAGTGTAGTACCATAACTAGAAAGCTTAGGTCCTTGTATGTTCTTGTATGAACAAGATAAAATGAAGAACAAACTAGAAAGTTTGATTCTTACAACTAGTAAGTAACAACTACCAACAACAAGTAAGTAAACCACAACAAAGAACAAGTAACTTAAACAAGTAAAAGATGATGATGATGAGAGTGTAGGCTACGGTGTTGGACAAGAGAAACGAAGAAGAAAAGTTCTTGTTACTTACAATTTTAGAGAGAAAAGATGAGAGAAAAATGAGTGTGTAAGTATGTGTGTGTAAAAGTGAAAGGATACTAGTGAATACAAGTAACTAAGTAATACAAAAAAAGATTTTGAACTCCCTCACACTCCATGTGAGGCTGACGGTTCTCAACAAAAGGGGGGAAGGGAAAAACCCACTAGTTACATGCATGTATTGGTGAAGATGCTATCTAAGAATGGTAATAAAGTAAGTTTGCATGGGAAAGATGTGTAATTGTATAAGTAACTAGTCTCCTTACAAGGTAATTAATCTAGTTAAGCTTTAAATGTTATACTTACATGAAAGATGGGTTAAATAGTCCATTAAGTGTGTAGGGTGGGCTTCTAAGTCCATTAACACAAGCCCAAGTCCAAATAATTATGCAATTAATCAAATAAAGCCCAAGTAATTAACCAGTAACCTTAGTTAATTAAAATGACTAATAATAATTAATCATGAATGTAAATTGTAGTGACCCGAACTTTTCAATGTTTATATATATATTAAATGAAATTGTTATTTACATGATTAAGTGTTTCCAACATGTTAAGCAATCAAACTTGTTAAGACTTGATTAATTGAAATAGGTTTCATATAGACAATTGACCACCCAAGTTGACCGGTGATTCACGAACGTTAAAACTTGTAAAAACTATACGATGACATATATATGGTTATATATATAGTTAACATGATTTAATTATAAGTATGTATCTCATTAGGTATTTTAACAATGAGTTATATACATAAAAATGAGACTATTAATTTAAGAAACTCGAAAACGATATATATAACGATTATCGTTATAACAACGCCTTACTAGATACAAATGAATCATATTAAGATATTGATACACTTGGTTAATTATGTTAAATGATAAGTAAATATATTATTAAGTGTATTAACAATGAAATACATATGTAAAAATAAGACTACTAACTTAATGATTTCGAAACAAGACATATATGTAACGATTATCGTTGTAACGACATTTAACTGTATATATATCATACTAAGATATATTATATATCATAATATCATGATAATATAACAATTTAACATCTCATTTGTTATAATAAACAATGGGTTAACAACATTCAAGAAGATCGTTAACCTAAAGGTTTCAAAACAACATTTACATGTAACGACTAACGATGACTTAACGACTCAGTTAAAATGTATATACATGTAGTGTTTTAATATGTATTCATACACTTTTGAAAGACTTCAAGACAATTATCAAAATACTTCTAGTTAACAAAAATGCTTACAATTACATCCTCGTTCATTTTCATCAACAATTCTACTCGTATGCACCCGTATTCATACTCGTACAATACACAGCTTTTAGATGTATGTACTATTGGTATATACACTCCAATGATCAACTCTTAGCAGCCCATGTTAGTCACCTAACACATGTGGGAACCATCATTTGGCAACTAGCATGAAATATCTCATAAAATTATAAAAATATGAGTAATCATTCATGACTTATTTACATGAAAACAAAATTACATATCCTTTATATCTAATCCATACACCAACGACCAAAAACACTTACAAACACTTTCATTCTTCAATTTTCTTCATCTAATTGATCTCTCTCAAGTTCTATCTTCAAGTTCTAAGTGTTCTTCATAAATTCCAAAAGTTCTAGTTTCATAAAATCAAGAATACTTCCAAGATTGCAAGTTTACTTCCAAGTTTTCTAAATCCATTCCAAGTAATCATCCAAGATCAAGAAACCTTTGTTACTTACAGTAGGTTATCTTTATAATACAAGGTAATAATCATATTCAAACTTTAATTCAATTTCTATAACTATAACAATCTTATTTCGAGTGGAAATCTTACTTGAAATTGTTTTCGTGTCATGATTCTGCTTCAAAAACTTTCAAGCCATCCAAGGATCCTTTGAAGCTAGATCCATTTTTCTCATTTCCAGTAGGTTTATCCAAGGAACTTGAGGTAGTAATGATGTTCATAACATCATTCGATTCATACATATAAAGCTATCTTATTCAAAGGTTTAAACTTGTAATCACTAGAACATAGTTTAGTTAATTCTAAACTTGTTCGCAAATAAAAGTTAATCCTTCTAACTTGACTTTTAAAATCAACTAAACACATGTTCTATATCTATATGATATGCTAACTTAATGATTTAAAATCTGGAAACACGAAAAACACCGTAAAACCGGATTTACGCCGTCGTAGTAACACCGCGGGCTGTTTTGGGTTAGTTAATTAAAAACTATGATAAACTTTGATTTAAAAGTTGTTATTCTGGGAAATGATTTTTATTATGAACATGAAACTATATCCAAAAATTATGGTTAAACTCAAAGTGGAAGTATGTTTTCTAAAATGGTCATCTAGACGTCGTTCTTTCGACTGAAATGACTACCTTTACAAAAATGACTTATAACTTATTTTTCTGACTATAAACCTATACTTTTTCTGTTTAGATTCATAAAATATAGTTCAATATGAAACCATTGCAATTTGATTCACTCAAAACGGATTTAAAATGAAGAAGTTATGGGTAAAACAAGATTGGATAATTTTTCTCATTTTAGCTACGTGAAAATTGGTAACACATCTATTCCAACCATAACTTAATCAACTTGTATTGTATATTATGTAATCTTGAGATACCATAGACACGTATAAAATGTTTCGACCTATCATGTCAACACATCTATATATATTTCAGAACAACCATAGACACTCTATATGTGAATGTTGGAGTTAGCTATACAGGGTTGAGGTTGATTCCAAAATATATATAGTTTGAGTTGTGATCAATACTGAGATACGTATACACTGGGTCGTGGATTGATTCAAGATAATATTTATCGATTTATTTCTGTACATCTAACTGTGGATAACTAGTTGTAGGTTACTAACGAGGACAGCTGACTTAATAAACTTAAAACATCAAAATATATTAAAAGTGTTGTAAATATATTTTGAACATACTTTGATATATATGTATATATTATAGGTTCGTGAATCAACCAGTGGCCAAGTCTTACTTCCCGACGAAGTAAAAATCTGTGAAAGTGAGTTATAGTCCCACTTTTAAAATCTAATATTTTTGGGATGAGAATACATGCAGGTTTTATAAATGATTTACAAAATAGACACAAGTACGTGAAACTACATTCTATGGTTGAATTATTGAAATTGAATATGCCTCTTTTTATTAAGTCTGGTAATCTAAGAATTAGGGAACAGACACCCTAATTGACGCGAATCCTAAAGATAGATCTATTAGGCCTAACAAACCTCATCCAAAGTACTGGATGCTTTAGTACTTCAAAATTTATATCATATCCGAAGGGTGTCCCGGAATGACGGGGATATTCTTATATATGCATCTTGTTAATGTCGGTTACCAGGTGTTCACCATATGAATGATTTTTATCTCTATGTATGGGATGTGTATTGAAATATGAAATCTTGTGGTCTATTGTTACGATTTGATATATATAGGTTAAACCTATAACTCACCAACATTTTTTGTTGACGTTTAAAGCATGTTTATTCTCAGGTGAATACTAAGAGCTTCCGCTGTTGCATACTAAAATAAGGACAAGATTTGGAGTCCATGTTTGTATGATATTGTGTAAAAACTGCATTCAAGAAACTGATTTCGATGTAACATATTTGTATTGTAAACCATTATGTAATGGTCGTGTGTAAACAGGATATTTTAGATTATCATTATTTGATAATCTACGTAAAGCTTTTTAAACCTTTATTTATAAAATAAAGGTTATGGTTTGTTTTAAAAATGAATGCAGTCTTTGAAAAACGTCTCATATAGAGGTCAAAACCTCGCAACGAAATCAATTAATATGGAACGTTTTTAATCAATAAGAACGGGACATTTCAGTTGGTATCCGAGCGTTGGTCTTAGAGAACCAGAAAATTTGCATTAGTGTGTCTTATCGAGTTTGTTAGGATGCATTAGTGAGTCTGGACTTCGACCGTGTTTTCTTTAAAAATGATTGCTTAACATTTTTGTTGGAAACTATATATTATTAACATGTATATATTATATGATATATTAATCTCTTAACATGTTTGATATTGTGTGATAGATGCCTATCTCTAGCACAAATCCCATTGACTCACCTAATAATAACGAAGAGTCGAATATATATTGGACTGATTCACAAGTTCCCGAAGAAGAACCGGAAGAAGAATTAGAACCGGAAGAAGAATCAGAACCGAAAGAGGAGGAACCGGAGGAGGAAATAGAACCGGTGGGGGAAATAATAAAACGATTAAGTAAAAGAAAATCCTCAACCAACCGACCAAGGTTAATTATGGTCAATGGTGTTTCCTCCAAGGAAGCAAAATATTGGGAGGATTACCAATTCTCCGATGAATCGGATTCCGACGAGAATTCCGATGATGTTATAGAAATTACCCCAACTGAATTTAAAAAGGCAAAAGAAAATAATAAGGGAAAGGACATAAAAATAGAGAAATCTAATTCCAACCCCGATGAACTTTATATGTATCGTCAACCCCCGAAGCCCTTAAGTTGTAACAATGACCCGGGAACCTCTAAACCACCAGGTTTTGCTAAACTAATGTGGAAAACGACAGCTCGTATTAGGGGAACATCATATATCCCTAGAAACTTGGCAAAATGAACCAAAACCGAAGAAGAAGAAACGAGCGAGTTGGAATAAGATAGTTGTATTCGTGTGGTGTAATATATGTAATATAGTGTGCTTATGCTTTATGATATATGTAAAATTTGCTTGTATTAATAAGTATTTTTTTTTATGAATCTAACTCTTGTCTATTTTACAGTATAAAAACACAAAATGGATAGACAACCCAATATTTTAAGAGGCCTACCCTGAGACATGATTGATGAAATCTTGTCCAGAGTCGGTCAGAATTCTTCGGCACAACTATTTACGGCGAAATCAGTTTGTAAGACATTCGAAGAATGTTCCAAGAATGTCTTGGTTTATAAGAGACTTTCGTTTGAAAGATGGGGGATATCACATTGGGAAACCCATAAGTTACGATGTGTTTACTTTGACGCATATATTGTGGGGAACCCAAATGCTATTTCACGCAATGGGTTAAGAAATTATTTTGACTCAATGTATCCGAATATAGGACTTCATGATTAGAAAAAGCGGCTAACATGCAACATAAAGAAGCATGCTATGCTTACGGGTTAGTAATGTTCGCTTCTCACCAAAGTGAGAAAAAGAACATCGGGCTACAACTATTAAACATAACGTTCCCACAAGTGACGGAGTCGGTAATTGGGGTAAGAAATGAGGTTTTTAGGTTATTACGAGACTGTTGGTCATTACGTAACTCTCGTACCTTTGACGATGTTACAATACGCTGTCTTATCAACGGCCATAATGGTTATGTTCCACAAGACCAAGGATGGGAAGTAGTCCTAGTAAAACCAGAATGCATGACTTGTTTCTGGACGTATGAATTACGTGTCTTTATTGCCTTTGCTAAACGACTTGTGTACTAGCTAAAATTATATTCACAACTATATTGTATCAAAGTTATTGTGTGCTATATTTCATGCTTTATGTAAAATAAGCGGTATTCTAAGTTTGTAAAATATTGTATAAAAGTTTGAACGCGAAATATTATTACAATCAGTTTTTCATATAGAATTGTAGTAGTTGAATTGTATATTAGCTACTAAGTATGAACTTAACGGGTAGGTACTACCCGAATTTAAACTTATAAAACACTAATATGAAGAAAAAGCTTTTATAAATGAGTTCATACTATGCTACGAAATACTATTAACTACTCTTAATATTCTGTATGATTAACTTGTTCCATTTGACTATTTTGAAGGAAATGGCACCGACTACTCGACACACCGTGAATATGAATGAAGAGGAATTCCGTACTTTTATAGCTTCAAACATAGCCGCAGTACAGGCTGCGCTACATACCAACAATAACCTTGGATCTAGCAGTACAGGAAATCGTGTAGGATGCACCTACAAAGAATTCACTGCCTGCAAACCTTTGGAATTTGATGGAACCGAAGGACCGATCGAATTGAAACGGTGAACCGAGAAGGTCGAATCGGTGTTTGCCATAAGTAAGTGTACTTAAGAGGACAAAGTGAAGTATGCTACGCATACCTTCACAGGTTCTGCGTTAACATGGTGGAATACCTATCTAGAGCAAGTGGGACAAGATGATGCGTACGCACTACCGTGGTCAGCATTCAAGCACTTGATGAACGAGAAGTACCGTCCCAGAACCGAGGTCAATAAGCTCAAGACAGAACTTAGAGGGTTACAAACCCAAGGATTTGATATTACCACGTACGAAAGACGATTCACAGAATTATGCCTATTGTGTCCGGAAGCGTTCGAAGATGAGGAAGACAAGATCGATGCATTTGTGAAAGGATTACCGGAAAGAATCCAAGAAGATATAAGTTCACACGAGCCCGCCTCCATACAACAGGCATGTAGAATGGCTCACAAACTAGTGAACCAGATTGAGGAAAGAATTAAAGAACAGACGGCTGAAGAGGCCAATGTGAAGCAAGTCAAAAGAAAGTGGGAGGAAAACGGTGATAAGAATCACCAATACAACAACAACATCAATTACAATAATAATCGCAACAATTATCCCAACAATCGCAACATCAATCGCAACTACAACAAACGGCCCAACAACAACAACAACAACAACAACAACAACAACAACTACAACAATCATCCCAACAACAATAACAACCGCAACAACAACAACAATCAAAAGCAGCTATGCCAAAGGTGTGAAAAGTATCACTCGGGGTTCTGCACCAAATTTTGCAAAAAGTGTAAAAGAAATGGTCATAGCGCGGCGAATTGTGAGGTCTACAGACCAGGGGTTAACAAAACGAAAGGAACAAATGGTGTCGGAACGAGTAATGGCGGAGCAAGTAGTGTCGGAGCAAGTTATGCCAATGTAGTTTGTTATAAATGTGGAAAACCGGCCACATTATTAGAAATTGCCCGAACCAGGAGAACACGAATGGACAAGGCTACGGAAGAGTTTTCAATATTAATGCAGCAGAGGCACAGGAAGACCCGGAGCTTGTTACGGGTACGTTTCTTATTGACAATAAATCTACTTACGTTTTATTTGATTTGGGTGCAGATAGAAGCTATATGAGTAGAGATTTTTGTGCAAAATTAAGTTGTCCATTGACGCCTTTGGATAGTAAATTTTTACTCGAATTAGCAAACGGTAAATTAATTTCAGCAGATAATATATGTCGGAATCGAGAAATTAAACTGGGTAGCGAAATATTTAAGATTGATTTGATACCAGTAGAGTTAGGGAGTTTTGATGTAATAGTTGGCATAGACTGGCTGAAGAAGGTGAAAGAAGAGATCGTATGTTATAAAAATGCAATTCGCATTGTACGAGAAGAAGGAGAACCCTTAATGGTGTACGGAGAAAAGGGCAACATGAAGCTACATCTTATTAGTAATTTGAAGGCACAAAAACTAATAAGAAAAGGTTGCTATGCTGTTCTAGCACACGTCGAGAAAGTATAAACTGAAGAAAAGAGCATCAATGATGTTCCCGTCGCAAAAGAATTTCCCGATGTATTTTCGAAAGATTTACCGGGACTACCTCCACATCGATCTGTTGAATTTCAAATAGATCTTGTACCAGGAGCTGCACCAATAGCTCGTGCTCCTTATAGACTCGCACCCAGTGAGATGAAAGAACTGCAAAGCCAACTGCAAGAACTATTAGAATGTGGTTTCATTCGATCAAGCACATCACCATGGGGAGCTCCTGTTTTGTTTTTCAAGAAGAAGGATGGTACATTTAGGTTGTGTATTGACTACATAGAGTTGAACAAACTTACCATCAAAAACCGTTATCCACTGCCGAGAATTGATGACTTATTTGATCAACTACAAGGCTCGTCGCTTTATTCGAAGATCGATTTACGTTCTGGATATCATCAAATGCGAGTAAAGGAGGATGATATTCCAAAAACTGGTTTTAGGACGCGTTATGGTCATTACGAGTTTATGGTTATGCCATTTGGATTGACTAACGCACCAGCTGTGTTCATGGACCTTATGAACCGAGTGTGTGGGCCATATCTTGACAAGTTTGTCATTGTGTTCATCGATGACATACTTATTAACTCAAAGAATGATTAAGAGCACGAAGAACATTTGAGAAAAGTGCTAGAAGTATTGAGGAAAGAAAAACGGTACGCTAAGTTTTCAAAGTGTGCATTTTAGTTGGAAGAAGTTCAATTCCTCGGTCACATAGTGAACAAAGAAGGTATCCAGGTGGACCCGGCAAAGATCAAAACCGTTGAAAAGTGGGAAACCCCAAAAATTCCGAAGCATATACGTCAATTTTTAGGATTGGCTGGTTACTACAGAAGATTCATCCAAGATTTCTCCAAAATAGCAAAACCCTTGACTGCATTAACGCATAAAGGGAAGAAATTTGAATGGAAGGATGAACAAGAGAAGGCGTTTCAATTATTGAAGAAAAAGCTAACTACGGCACCTATATTGTCATTGCCTGAAGGGAATGATGATTTTGTGATTTATTGTGACGCATCAAAGTAAGGTCTCAGTTGTGTATTAATGCAACGAACGAAGGTGATTGCTTATGCGTCTAGACAATTGAAGATTCACGAACAAAATTATACGACGCATGATTTGGAATTAGGCGCGGTTGTTTTTGCATTAAAGACTTGGAGGCACTACTTATATGGGGTCAAAAGTATTATATATACCGACCACAAAAGTCTTCAATACATATTTAATCAGAAACAACTGAATATGAGGCAGCGTAGGTGGATTGAATTGTTGAATGATTACGACTTTGAGATTCGTTACCACCCGGGGAAGGCAAATGTGGTAGCCGACGCCTTGAGCAGGAAGGACAGAGAACCCATTCGAGTAAAATCTATGAATATAATGATTCACACTAACCTTACTACTCAAATAAAGGAGGCGCAACAAGGAGTTTTAAAAGAGGGAAATTTAAAGGATGAAATACCTAAAGGATCGGAGAAGCATCTTAATATTTGGGAAGATGGAACCCGGTATAGGGCTGAAAGGATTTGGGTACCAAAATTTGGAGATATGAGAGAAATGGTACTTAGAAAAGCTCATAAAACCAGATACTCAATACATCCTGGAATGGGGAAGATGTACAAGGATCTCAAAAAACATTTTTGGTGGCCGGGTATGAAAGCCGATGTTGCTAAATACGTAGGAGAATGTTTGATGTTTTCTAAGGTCAAAGCTGAGCATCAGAAACCATCAGGTCTACTTCAACAACCCGAAATCCCTGAATGGAAATGGGAAAACATTACCATGGATTTCATCACTAAATTGCCAAGGACTGCAAGTGGTTTTGATACTATTTAGGTAATAGTTGATCGTCTCACCAAATCAGCACACTTCCTGTCAATAAGAGAAGATGACAAGATGGATAAGTTAGCACGACTGTATTTGAAGGAAGTCGTCTCCAGACATGGAATACTAATCTCTATTATCTCTGATAGGGATGGCAGATTTATTTCAAGATTCTGGCAGACATTACAGCAAGCATTAGGAACTTGTCTAGACATGAGTACTGCCTATCATCCACAAACTGATGGGCAGAGCGAAAGGATGATACAAACGCTTGAAGACATGCTACGAGCATGTGTTATTGATTTCGAAAATAGTTGGGATCGACACCTACCGTTAGCAGAATTTTCCTACAACAACAGTTATCATTCTAGTATTGAGATGGCACCATTTGAGGCACTTTATGGTAGAAAGTACAGGTCTCCAATTTGTTGGAATGAAGTGGGGGATAGACAGATTACGGGTCCGGAGATAATACAAGAAACTACCGAGAAAATCATCCAAATTCAACAAAGATTGAAAACCGCCCAGAGTCGACAAA
This sequence comes from Rutidosis leptorrhynchoides, assembly GCF_046630445.1. NCBI lineage: Eukaryota > Viridiplantae > Streptophyta > Magnoliopsida > Asterales > Asteraceae > Rutidosis > Rutidosis leptorrhynchoides. The sequence goes on from NC_092337.1 coordinate 298,942,845, forward strand.
AGAGCTACGCGGACAGTAAAAGAAAAGATATAGAGTTTGAAATTGGAGAAATGGTCATGCTTAAGGTTTCACCATGGAAAGGCGTTGTTCGATTTGGTAAATGGGGGAAACTAAATCCAAGGTACATTGGACCATTCAAGATTATAGATCGTGTCGAACCAGTAGCTTACCAACTAGAGATACCTCAACAACTCGCAGCTGTACATAACACTTTCCACGTCTCAAATTTGAAGAAATGTTTTGCTAAATAAGATCTCACTATTCCGTTGGACGAAATCCAAATAAATGAAAAACTTCAATTCATTGAAGAACCCGTCGAAATAATGGATCGTGAGGTTAAGAGACTTAAACAAAACAAGATACCGATTGTTAAGGTTCGATGGAATGCTTGTAGAGGACCCGAGTTCACCTGGGAGCATGAAGATCAGATGAAGAAGAAATACCCGCATTTATTTCCAGAAGATACGTCAACACCTCCAACTGCTTAAAATTTCGGGACGAAATTTATTTAACGGGTAGGTACTGTAGTGACCCGAACTTTTCCATGTTTATATATATATTAAATGAAATTGTTATTTACATGATTAAGTGTTTCCAACATGTTAAGCAATCAAACTTGTTAAGACTTGATTAATTGAAATAGGTTTCATATAGACAATTGACCACCCAAGTTGATCGGTGATTCACGAACGTTAAAACTTGTAAAAACTACACGATGACATATATATATATGGTTATATATATAGTTAACATGATTTTATTATAAGTATGTATCTCATTAGGTATTTTAACAATGAGTTATATACATAAAAATGAGACTATTAATTTAAGAAACTCGAAAACGATATATATAACGATTATCGTTATAACAACGTTTTACTAGGTACATATGAATCATATTAAGATATTGATACACTTGGTTAATTATGTTAAATGATAAGTAAATATATTATTAAGTGTATTAACAATGAAATACATATGTAAAAATAAGACTACTAACTTAATGATTTCGAAACAAGACATATATGTAACGATTATCGTTGTAACGACATTTAACTGTATATATATCATACTAAGATATATTATATATCATAATATCATGATAATATAACAATTTAACATCTCATTTGTTATAATAAACAATGGGTTAACAACATTCAACAAGATCGTTAACCTAAAGGTTTCAAAACAACATTTACATGTAACGACTAACGATGACTTAACGACTCAGTTAAAATGTATATACATGTAGTGTTTTAATATGTATTCATACACTTTTGAAAGACTTCAAGACACTTATCAAAATACTTCTACTTAACAAAAATGCTTACAATTACATCCTCGTTCAGTTTCATCAATAATTCTACTCGTATGCACCCGTATTCATACTCTTATAATACACAGCTTTTAGATGTATGTACTATTGGTATATACACTCCAATGATCAACTCTTAGCAGCCCATGTGAGTCACCTAACACTTGTGGGAACCATCATTTGTCAACTAGCATGAAATATCTCATAAAATTACAAAAATATGAGTAATCATTCATGACTTATTTACATGAAAACAAAATTACATATCCTTTATATCTAATCCATACACCAACGACCAAAAACACCTATAAACACTTTCATTCTTCAATTTTCTTCATCTAATTGATCTCTCTCAAGTTCTATCTTCAAGTTCTAAGTGTTCTTCATAAATTCCAAAAGTTCTAGTTTCATAAAATCAAGAATACTTCCAAGATTGCAAGTTTACTTCCAAGTTTTCTAAATCCATTCCAAGTAATCATCCAAGATCAAGAAACCTTTATTACTTATAGTAGGTTATCTTTCTAATACAAGGTAATAATCATATTCAAACTTTAAATCAATTTCTATAACTATATCAATCTTATTTCGAGTGGAAATCTTACTTGAAATTGTTTTCGTGTCATGATTCTGCTTCAAAAACTTTCAAGCCATCCAAGGATCCTTTGAAGCTAGATCCATTTTTCTCATTTCTAGTAGGTTTATCCAAGGAACTTGAGGTAGTAATGATGTTCATAACATCATTCGATTCATACATATAAAGCTATCTTATTCAAAGGTTTAAACTTGTAATCACTAGAACATAGTTTAGTTAATTCTAAACTTGTTCGCAAATAAAAGTTAATCCTTCTAACTTGACTTTTAAAATCAACTAAACACATGTTATATATCTATATGATATGCTAACTTAATGATTTAAAACCTGGAAACACGAAAAACACCGTAAAACCGAATTTACGCCGTCGTAGTAACACTGCAGGCTGTTTTGGGTTAGTTAATTAAAAACTATGATAAACTTTGATTTAAAAGTTGTTATTCTGGGAAAATGATTTTTATTATTAACATGAAACTATATCCAAAAATTATGGTTAAACTCAAAGTGGAAGTATGTTTTCTAAAATGGTCATCTAGACGTCGTTCTTTCGACTGAAATGACTACCTTTACAAAAATGACTTGTAACTTATTTTTCTGACTATAAACCAATACATTTTCTGTTTAGATTCATCAAATAGAGTTCAATATGAAACCATATCAATTTGATTCACTCAAAACGGATTTAAAATGAAGAAGTTATGTGTAAAACAAGATTGGATAATTTTTCTCATTTTAGCTACGTGAAAATTGGTAACAAATCTATTCCAACCATAACTTAATCAACTTGTATTGTATATTATGTAATCTTGAGATACCATAGACACGTATACAATGTTTCGACCTATCATGTCGACACATCTATATATATTTCGGAACAACCATAGACACTCTATATGTGAATGTTGGAGTTAGCTATACAGGGTTGAGGTTGATTCCAAAATATATATAGTTTGAGTTGTGATCAATACTGAGATACGTATACACTGGGTCGTGGATTGATTCAAGATAATATTTATCGATTTATTTCTGTACATCTAACTGTGGACAACTAGTTGTAGGTTACTAACGAGGACAGCTGACATAATAAACTTAAAACATCAAAATATATTAAAAGTGTTGTAAATATATGTTGAACATACTTTGATATATATGTATATATTGTTATAGGTTCGTGAATCAACCAGTGGCCAAGTCTTACTTCCCGACGAAGTAAAAATCTGTGAAAGTGAGTTATAGTCCCACTTTTAAAATCTAATATTTTTGGGATGAGAATACATGCAGGTTTTATAAATGATTTACAAAATAGACACAAGTACGTGAAACTACATTCTATGGTTGAATTATCGAAATCGAATATGCCCCTTTTTATTAAGTCTGGTAATCTAAAAATTAGGGAACAGACACCCTAATTGACGCGAATCCTAAAGATAGATCTGTTGGGCCTAACAAACCTCATCCAAAGTACCGGATGCTATAGTACTTCGAAATTTATATCATATCCGAAGGGTGTCCCGGAATGATGGGGATATTCTTATATATGCATCTTGTTAATGTCGGTTACCAGGTGTTCACCATATGAATGATTTTTATCTCTATGTATGGGATGTGTATTGAAATATGAAATCTTATGGTCTATTGTTACGATTTGATATATATAGGTTAAACCTATAACTCACCAACATTTTTTGTTGACGTTTAAAACATGTTTATTCTCAGGTGAATACTAAGAGCTTTCGCTGTTGCATACTAAAATAAGGACAAGATTTGGAGTCCATGTTTGTATGATATTGTGTAAAAACTGCATTCAAGAAACTGATTTCGATGTAACATATTTGTATTGTAAACCATTATGTAATGGTCGTGTGTAAACAGGATATTTTAGATTATCATTATTTGATAATCTACGTAAAGCTTTTTAAACCTTTATTTATGAAATAAAGGTTATGGTTTGTTTTAAAAATGAATGCAGTATTTGAAAAACGTCTCATATAGAGGTCAAAACCTCGCAACGAAATCAATTAATATGGAACGTTTTTAATCAATAAGAACGGGACATTTCATAAATAATATTCTAAAATATTATTCGTGAAAAGTACGTGTGTCACAAAGACGAGTCGGGCATGTAAAGTCAAGTACGGTAGCAAGTAAATGTATAAAAATACATTCATTAAACACAAGCATTAATAATAAATATTATTAGTTAAACGTTGGAAAATCCAGGGTCGTTACAATCACATTGGGGAGACCGTATGTTACGCTGTGTTTTCTTTAAAGTGTTAAATGCGGGGAACCCAAATGCAATTTTACGCTACGGGTTAAGAACCTATTTTGACTCAACATATCCCAACATAGGATTTCGTGAGTTAGAAAGAGCTTCTAACATGCAACATAAAGAAGCATGTTATGCTTACGGGTTAATAATGTTCGCTTCTCATCAAATTGAGAAAAAGAATATTGGGTTGCAACTTTTAAATAAAATGTTCTCACAAGTGACGGACTCGGTAGTTGAGATGAGAAACAAGTTTTTTAGATTTATAGGGGGCTGTTGGGCATCACGAAACCCTCGTACTTTTGACGACATTACAACATGCTGCCTAGCCAACAGTCATAACGGTTACTTTCCACAAAACCAAGGATGGAAAGTCGTCTTAGTAAAACCAAAATACATGACTTGTTTCTGGACTTATGAATTACGTGTCTTTATTTCTTTTGCTGAACAACTTGCGTATTAACTAAAATTGCCTTTATAGCTGCCGAGTAGCAATGTTATTATGTGTTATATTTCATCCTATATGTATAATAGCGGTATTGTAAGTTGTAATATTTTGTATAAAGTTTGAACGCGAAATTTTATTGTAATAAGTTTTTCATATAGAAGCATAGTAGTTGAGTTGTATAGTAGCTAGTAAGTATGAACTTAACGGGTAGGTACTACCCGAATTAAAACTATAAAATGCTAATATGAAGAAAAAGCTTTTATAAATAAGTTCATATAATGCTACGAAATACTATTGACTACTCTTAAATTCTATATGATTAACTCAATTCTTTTGGCTATTTTTGAAGGAAATGGCACCGGCAACTCGTCAGAACTTAAACATGAGTAAGGAAGACTTCCGTGTTTTCCTTGCAGCAAACATAGCCGCAGTACAGGTTGCAATGCAAAATAACAATAACTCTGGATCTAGCAGTGGAACTAATTCCACAAGAAATCGTGTAGGATGCTCCTACAAAGAATTCACTGACTGCAAACCTTTGGAATTTGATGGAACCGAAGGACCAATTGGATTGAAACGGTGGACCGATAAGGTCGAATCAGTGTTTAACATAAGTAAGTGTACTGAAGAGGACAAAGTTAAGTATGCTACGCATACCTTCATAGGTACGGTGTTAACATGGTGGAATACCTATCTCGAGCAGCTAGGACAAGATGCTGCTTACGCACTACCATGGTCAGCATTCAAGCAATTGATGAACGAGCAGTATCATCCTAGAAACGAGGTCAATAAGCTCAAGGTAGAGCTTAGAGGATTACGAACGCAAGGTTTCGATATCACCACGTACGAACGACGATTCACAGAATTGTGCCTATTGTGTCCCAGAATGTTCGAAGACGAAGAAGAGAAGATCGACGCATTGGTAAAAGGGTTATCGGAAAGAATTCAAGAAGATGTGAGTTCACACGAGCCCGCCTCCATACAAAAGGCAAGTCGAATGGCTCACAAATTAGTGAACCAGATTGAAGGAAGGATTAAGGAACAGACAACCGAAGAGGCTAACATGAAACAAGTCAAGATAAAGTGGGAGGAAAACAATGACAAGAGTTACCAATACCACAACAACAATCACAACCACAATCGCAATAACTATCCTAATAACCGCAACATCAATCGCAACAACAACTTCAACAAACGTCTCAACGACAACTACAATAATCATCTCAACAACAATAACAACCGCAACAACAACAATAATCAAAAACAACAATGCCAAAGGTGTGAAGAGAATCACTCGGGGTTCTGCACAACATTTTGCAACAGGTGTAAAAGAAATGGTCATAGCGCGACAAAGTGTGCGGTCTATGGACCAATGTATAACAGAACTAACCCAACGTAGTCTATTATAAATGTGCAAAATTGGGCCACATTATTAAAAATTTCCCAAATCAGGGGAATACTAATGGACAGGGCCGTGGAAGAGTTTTCAATATTAATACGACAGAAGCGCAGGAAGACCCGGAGCTTGTTACGGGTACGTTTCTTATTGACAATAAATCTGCTTATGTTTTATTTGATTCGGGTGCGGATAGAAGCTATATGAGTAGAGATTTTTGTGTTAAACTAAGTTGCACACCAACGCCCTTGGATAATAAATTTTTACTCGCATTAGCAAATGGTAAATTAATTACAGCAGATAATATATGTCGAAATCGAGAAATTAAACTGGTTAGCGAAACATTTAAGATTGACTTGATACCAGTAGAGTTAGGGAGTTTTGATGTGATAATCGGTATGGACTGGTTGAAATAAGTGAAAGCAGAGATCGTTTGTTACAAAAATGCAATTCGCATTATACGAGAAAAAGGAAAACCCTTAATGGTGTACGGAGAAAAGAACAACGCGAAGTTAAATCTTATTAGTAACCTGAAAGCACAAAAACTAATAAGAAAAGGTTGCTATGCTGTGCTAGCACACGTCAAGAAAGTTAATTCCGAAGAAAAGAACATCAATGATGTTCCCGTCGCAAAAGAATTTCCCGATGTATTTTCGAAAGAATTACCGGGACTACCTCCACACCGATCCATTGAATTTCAAATAGACCTTGTACCGGGAGCTGCACCAATAGCTCGTGCTCCATACAGACTCGCACCTAGTGAAATGAAGGAACTTCAGAGCCAATTACAAGAACTTTTAGAGCGTGGTTTCATTCGACCAAGAACGTCACCGTGGGGAGCTCCTGTTTTGTTTGTCAAGAAGAAGGATGGTACATTTAGGTTATGTATCGACTACCGAGAGTTGAACAAACTTACCATCAAGAACCGCTACCCACTACCGAGAATCTACGACTTATTTGATCAACTACAAGGCTCGTCGGTTTATTCGAAGATTGATTTACATTCTGGGTATCATCAAATGCGGGTGAAGGAGGATGATATTCCAAAGACTGCTTTTAGGACGCGTTATGGTCATTATGAGTTTATGGTTATGCCGTTTAGGTTGACTAACGCACCAGTTGTGTTCATGGACCTCATGAACCGAGTTTGTGGACCATACCTTGACAAGTTTGTCATTGTTTTCATCGATGACATACTTATTTACTCGAAGAATGATCAAGAGCACGAAGAACATTTGAGAAAAGTACTAGAGTTGCTGAGGAAAGAAAAACTGTACGCTAAGTTTTCAAAGTGTGCATTTTGGTTGGAAGAAGTTCAATTCCTCGGTCACATAGTGAACAAAGAAGGTATTCAGGTGGATCCAGCAAAGATTGAAACTATTGAAAAGTGGGAAACCCCAAAAACTCCGAAGCATATACGCCAATTTTTAGGACTAGCTTGTTACTACAGAAGGTTCATCCAAGATTTTTCTAGAATAGCAAAACCCTTGACTGCATTAACGTATAAAGGGAGGAAATTTGAATGGAAGGATGAACAAGAAAAGGCGTTTCAATTATTAAAGAAAAAGTTAACTACAGCACCTATATTATCATTACTTGAAGGGAATGATGATTTTGTGATATATTGTGACGCATCAAAGCAAGGTCTCAGTTGTGTATTAATGCAACGGACGAAGGTGATTGCTTATGCGTCTAGACAATTGAAGATTCACGAGCAAAATTATACGACGCATGATTTGGAATTAGGCGCGGTTGTTTTTGCATTAAAGACTTGGAGGCACTACTTATATGGGGTCAAAAGTATTATATATACCGACCACAAAAGTCTTCAACACATATTTAATCAGAAACAACTGAATATGAGGCAGCATAGGTGGATTGAATTGTTGAATGATTACGACTTTGAGATTCGTTACCACCCGGGGAAGGCAAATGTGGTAGCCGACGCCTTGAGCAGAAAGGACAGAGAACCCATTCGAGTAAAATCTATGAATATAATGATTCACACTAACCTTACTACTCAAATAAAGGAAGCGCAACAAGGAGTTTTAAAAGAGGGAAATTTAAAGGATGAAATACCCAAAGGATCGGAGAAGCATCTTAATATTCGGGAAGATGGAACCCGGTATAGGGCTGAAAGAATTTGGGTACCAAAATTTAGAGATATGAGAGAAATGGTACTTAGAGAAGCTCATAAAACCAGATACTCAATACATCCTGGAACGGGGAAGATGTACAAGGATCTTAAGAAACATTTTTGGTGGCCAGGTATGAAAGCTGATATTGCTAAATATGTAGGAGAATGTTTGACGTGTTCTAAGGTCAAAGCTGAACATCAGAAACCATCAGGTCTACTACAACAACCTAAAATCCCGGAATGGAAATGGGAAAACATTATCATGGATTTCATTACTAAATTGCCAAGGACTGCAAGTGGTTATGATACTATTTGGGTAATAGTTGATCGTCTCACCAAGTCAGCACACTTCCTGCCAATAAGAGAAGATGACAAGATGGAGAAGTTAGCACGACTGTATTTGAAGGAAGTCGTCTCCATACATGGAATACCAATCTCTATTATCTCTGATAGGGATGGCAGATTTATTTCAAGATTCTGGCAGACATTACAGCAAGCATTGGGAACTCGTCTAGACATGAGTACTGCCTATCATCCACAAACTGATGGGCAGAGTGAAAGGACAATACAAACGCTTGAAGATATGCTACGAGCATGTGTTATTGATTTCGGAAACAGTTGGGATCGACATCTACTGTTAGCAGAATTTTCCTACAACAACAACTACCATTCAAGCATTGAGATGGCACCGTTTGAAGAACTTTATGGTAGAAAGTGTAGGTCTCCGATTTATTGGAGTGAAGTGGGGGATAGACAGATTACGGGTCCGGAGATAATACAAGAAACTACCGAGAAGATCATCCAAATTCAACAACGGTTGAAAACCGCCCAAAGTCGACAAAAGAGCTACGCCGACATTAAAAGAAAAGATATAGAATTTGAAATTGGAGAGATGTTCATGCTTAAGGTTGCACCTTGGAAAGGCGTTGTTCGATTTGGTAAACGAGGGAAATTAAATCCAAGGTATATAGGACCATTCAAGATTATCGATCGTGTCGGACCAGTAGCTTACCGACTTGAATTACCACAACAACTCACCGCTGTACATAAAACTTTCCATGTCTCGAATTTGAAGAAATGTTTTGCTAAAGAAGATCTCACTATTCCGTTAGAAGAAATCTAAATCAACGAAAAACTTCAATTCGTTGAAGAACCCGTCGAAATAATGGATCGTGAGGTTAAAAGACTTAAGCAAAACAAAATACCAATTGTTAAGGTTCGATGGAATGCCGATAGAGGACCTAAATTCACCTGGGAATGAGAAGATCAGATGAAGAATAAATACCCGCACTTATTTCCAGAAGATACGACAACACCTCCAGCTGCTTAAAATTTCGGGACGAAATTTATTTAACGGGTAGGTTCTGTAGTGAACCGAACTTTTACATGTTTATATATATTAAATGAAATTGTTATTTACATGATTAAGTGTTTCCAACATGTTAAGCAATCAAACTTGTTAAGACTTGATTAATTGAAATAGGTTTCATATAGACAATTGACCACCCAAGTTGACCGGCGTTTCACGAACGTTAAAACTTGTAAAAACTATATGATGACATATATATGATTATATATATAGTTAACATGATATTATGATAAGTAAGTATCTCATTAGGTATTTTAACAATGAGTTATATACATAAAATTGAGTTTATTGAATTAAGAAACTCGAAACGATATATATAACGATTATCGTTATAACAACGTCTTGCTAAATACATATGAATCATATTAAGATATTGATACACTATGTTTAATCATGATAAATGATAAGTAAACATGTCATTAAGTGTATTAACAATGAACTACATATGTAAAAACAAGACTACTAACTTGTTGATTTCGAAACGAGACATATATGTAACGATTATCGTTGTAACAACATTTAACTGTATATATATATATATCATACTAAGATATATTAATATATCATAATATCATGATAATGTAATAATTTAACATCTCTTTAGATATAATAAACAATGGGTTAACAACATTTAACAAGATCGTTAACCTAAAGGTTTCAAAACAACATTTACATGTAACGACTAACGATGACTTAACGAACTCAGTTAAAATGTATATACATGTAGTGTTTTAATATGTATTCATACACTTTTGAAAGACTTCAAGACACTTATCAAAATACTTCTACTTAACAAAAATGCTTACAATTACATCCTCGTTCAGTTTCATCAACAATTCTACTCGTATGCACCCGTATTCGTACTCGTACAATACACAGCTTTTAGATGTATGTACTATTGGTATATACAATCCAATGATAAGCTCTTAGCAGCCCATGTGAGTCACCTAACACATGTGGGAACCATCATTTGGCAACTAGCATGAAATATCTCATAAAATTACAAAAATATTAGTAATCATTCATGACTTATTTACATGTAAACAAAATTACACATCCTTTATATCTAATCCATATACCAACGACCAAAAACACCTACAAACACTTTCATTATTTAATTTTCTTCATCTAATTGATCTCTCTCAAGTTCTATCTTCAAGTTCTAAGTGTTCTTCATAAATTCTATAAGTTCTAGTTTCATAAAATCAAGAATACTTTCAAGTTTGCTAGCTTACTTCCAATCTTGTAAAGTGATCATCCAACCTCAAGAAATCTTTCTTATTTACAATAAGATATCTTTCTAATACAAGGTAATACTCATATTCAAACTTTGATTCAATTTCTATAACTTTAACAATCTTATTTCGAGTGGAAATCTTACTTGAACTTGTTTTCGTGTCATGATTTTGCTTCAAGAACTTTCAAGCCATCCAAGGATCCTTTGAAGCTAGATCTATTTTTTTCATTTCCAGTAGATTTACCCACAAAACCTGAGGTAGTAATGATGTTCATAACATCATTCGATTCATATATATAAAACTACATTATTCGAAGGTTTAAACTTGAAATCACTAGAACATAGTTTAGTTAATTCTAAACTTGTTCGCAAACAAAAGTTAATCCTTCTAACTTGACTTTTAAAATAAACTAAACACATGTTCTATATCTATATGATATGCTAACTTAATAATTTAAAACCTGGAAACACGAAAAACACCTAAAACCGGATTTACGCCGTCGTAGTAACACCGCGGGCTGCTTTAGGTTAGTTAATTAAAAACTATGATAAACTTTGATTTAAAAGTTCTTCTTCTGAGAAAATGATTTTTCTTATGAACATGAAACTATATCCAAAAATCATGGTTAAACTCAAAGTGGAAGTATGTTTTCCAAAATGGTCATCTAGACGTCGTTCTTTCGACTGAAATGACTACCTTTAGAAAAATGACTTTTAACCTATATTTCTGACTATAAACTTATACTTTTTATGTTTAGATTCATAAACTTAAGTTCAATATGAAACCATAGCAACTTGAATCACTCAAAACGGATTTAAAACGAAGAAGTTATCGGTAAAACAAGATTGGATAATTTTTCTTGTTGTAGCTACGTGAAAATTGGTAACAAATCTATATTAATCATATCCTAGCTAACTTATATTGTATTATACATGTATTCTAATATATTATGTAATCCTGGGATACCATAGACATGTATGGAAATGTTTTGACATATCATATCGACCCATGTATATATATTATTTGGAATAACCATAGACACTCTATATGCAGTAATGTTGGAGTTAGCTATACAGGGTTGAGGTTGATTCCAAAAATATATATACTTTGAGTTGTGATCTAGCCTGAGACGTGTATACACTGGGTCGTGGATTGATTCAAGATAATATATATCAATTTATTTCTGTACATCTAACTTTGGACAACTAGTTGTAGGTTACTAACGAGGACAGCTGACTTAATAAACTTAAAACATCAAAATGTATTAAAAGTGTTGTAAATATATTTTGAACATACTTTGATATATATGTACATATTTGTTATAGGTTCGTGAATCGACCAGTGCCCAAGTCTTACTTCCCGACGAAGTAAAAATCTGTGAAAGTGAGTTATAGTCCCACTTTTAAAATCTAATATTTTTGGGATGAGAATACATGCAACTTTATAAATGTTTTACAAAATAGACACAAGTAGATGAAACTACTTTCTATGGTTGAATGATCGAAGCCGAATATGCCCCTTTTTGCTTGGTAGCCTAAGAATTAGGGAACATCACTAATTTTGAGAATTAGTGCACGCCTAATTGACGCGAATCCTAAAGATAGATCTATTGGGCCTAACAAACTCCATCCAAAGTACCGGATACTTTAGTACTTCGAGTTTTTTATCATGTCCGATGGATGTCCCGGAATTATGGGGATATTCTTATATGCATCTTGTTAATGTCGGTTACCAGGTGTTCACCATATGAATGATTTTTTTATCTCTATATATGGGATGTGTATTGAAATATGAAATCTTGTGGTCTATTATTACGATTTGATAAATATATAGGTTAAACCGATAACTATCACACCCCCAGTTAGGGCCTGGGTGAAATGTGACTTAATATCAAAATATACCAACATATTATATAAACGAGAACAAAACTAAATGATTAAATTAACTTAAATGAGTACGCAGCGGAAAAATATGAAATGTCGTTACAATCGGAAATAAATAATTGTTCAAATATAAAGGTAAAATATGCGGTAATCTCTTGATCCTATGTCCAAGTAGCATCACATAAGCAGTAGATAGGTAAGCTTGAATCAAACATCACCTGAGACAAAACATGCTAAAGTGTCAACCAAAAAAGGTTGAGTGAAGTTCATAGGTTTAACAAAAGTTTAACCGTTGTTTTAGACCACAAGACTTAGTTTGTAAAGTTGATCTCTCAAGATCAAAAGTTATGCCAATGCGTGATATTTAGACTAAACGTTGTTTGCCCCATGACAAGTTAGTTCTCCTTGTCGGTTAAATTTCATTATCAAGTAATACAAAGACTTAGTCAAATGTATCGGGGACGTTACTCCCGATAGGCCTACCCCCAATAAATAAGCATGCTGCAGCACTTAAAAATATCACTGTAGGGACTTAGTCGGACATAGCCGGGTATAGCATAGTTTAAGTAGTTTGGTACTTGTGTCTAAAGTGTAAAAAGTAAAAACAACATGTGTCTCACCCCAAAAGTAAGTAAGTAAATTTGCTAGCAATAAAGAGGGGCTATGAATTCACCTTAGTAAGTAGAGAGAGAGAGTTATTCCTCGGAATAGAGAGTTGAACGAGTGAGCAGAAAAGGCAACCTATTGACATTTAAGAGTAGTTAAGTGTTTTACCCATGTTTGAGTTTAAGTACGTGTTTATGTATAGTTTGTTTCACTAAATTTCTGTCCCTAGCAAGTTTCTATACTTAGAAAGTTTCTACTTAAAGAGTGTTTTCCATTTTAGGATACTTGTCGTATTAGATCAGCTACCAATCACCCCTTTCCCTTCGAATGGCCATTTGAGATCTAGGGGCTTGAGCCATAGGACCCTTTAAATCGGAAGTCCAAACCCTCTGCCTAGAGTCTCGTAGAACCATTCGTCAAGAAAGTTTGAAGATCTATACATCTCTAATACATATCCCAAAACGTTCTTAAGTGTTATAATATAAGTAGTAGGTTATAGGTGCTAGTAATAGTAATAGTGTATACATGTTAATAGTAGTATTAAGGTTTCATTAATTAGAGTTAGTTATTTAAAGTGGTATTTAATTAACTAGGGTTTAGTAATTAGTGTCCTAGGGTTTCATAAATTAGGGTTTAGTAAATTAGGGTTTTATTTAATGTAGTAATGATTAGGTAATGATTAGGGTTTAATAATTAAAGTGGTATTAATTAATTAGGGTTAGGTTTAATGAATTAGGGTTTAGTAATTAATTAGGTTTTTAATGAAACTAGGGTTTGATTAAAGTAGTATAGTTTAGGTATAATTAGGTTTAAGGTTTTAGTATATATATGTATATGTAATCGTGTATATATATATATATATATATATATATATATATATATATATATATATATATATATATATATATATATATATATATATATATATATATATATATATATGTATACAAAAAAAATTAATTTTTACAAATATACATATATATGTATCGATTTATATGTATATGTATATATAATTATTTTGTTTCCTTAATTAAACACTAACAATCTTCCATGTCACAACCTAGGGTTTTAAGATCAAAGTTTTCCCCCTTTTTTTTAGTCGACATTATACATGCATACATATATTCATATTATTTTTTTTACATATATAGATGTAGGTTTGTTCTTATGTTTATGTGTTTATGATTTTATGTGAATATAGATTAAAACAAAGATCAAAGAATTAAGAAAATAGATTAGGGTTTTATGTTTATACCTTTGAAGATTCAAGAAGACTAACAAAGAAAAGAAGAACTTGATGAAGATGGATGATCAAAGCTTTGAATATCTTGAAGAACACCTTGAAGATTCTTGAAGAACACGAAGAACGCGAAGAACACTTGAAGATTTCTTGGAAACCCTAAGGATTTCGATGGTAGTGGGGGATTTTCGGTTTTGGCCGAAAATTGGAGAGGGAGAGAGAGATTTTTGAGTGAGGGATGTAATTATGATTTGGTACATAGAATGGTTTAGCCTAGGGGTCTATTTATAGCGAGGATAGGAGCATTCTAGAATTAGGGTTTTATAAGGAATTACTTAGGGAACAAGTTAGCTTGGAAAAAGGGTTAGGAAGGGATGCATGGGCTGAAATTTAGAGGGGTATATGGGTAATTTTACCCTTCCAAATTGCCTAGGGTTTTATGAGCAAGGGTTTTAATATTTTCACTTAAGTCCTTGTACTTTGATTTAGCTTAATAACCCTTAATTATTCAAGTTTATTCATTTTAATTACACAAGTCTTTTTAGTTATTTATTTACTCACAAAAGTTTATTAACTTATTATTTTTATTAACTTGTCAATTAATGTACAAAGTTAATTATCGTATTTTATAATTCTTAACGCCTAACCTTTATCGATTAAAGTTTACTTATTAAGTTTAACTATTTTATTGGGCATTTAATAAGGAAAAGTATTGAATGGAAATATGAGAAATGTAGTATGGAAAAATGAGAGTCGTTATAGTACCTCCCCGTTATTGAAAACTTCTTCCCGAAGTTTTTAGGTAGTTTTCTCGTTTGCATCAGCTGTTGAGAAGAGATGGGGATATTTTCGTTTCATGTGGTCTTTGCGTTCCCAGGTATATTCGGGGCCTCTACGCGAATTCCATCGGACTTTTACAATAGGTATGTTGCTTTTACGCGTTTGTTTGACTTCTCCTTCCATGATTTCTATAGGTTCTTCAACGAAGTGCATTTGCTCATCAATGCGGACGTCATCCAGAGGAATAATGAGTGTGTCATTAGCAAGACATCGCTTAAGATTCGAGACATGAAACACATCATGTACTTGACTGAGTTCGGTTGGTAGTTCTAATCGATATGCCACAGGACCGACTCTTTTAGTGATTGTGAAAGGTCCTACATATCGTGGACTGAGTTTACTTCCCGAAGCGAACAACACCTTTCCAAGGGGATACTTTCAACATGACTTTATCTCTAACTTGGTATTCGATGTCTTTTCGTTTCTTATCGGCATAGCTCTTCTGTCGGCTATGGGCAGTTTCTAAACGTTGCTTAATCTGAACGATCTTTTCAGTAGTTTCATGGATAATTTCAGGACCAGTTAAATGTCTGTCTTCAAGTTCATCCCAACACAGAGGGGATCTACACTTCTGTCCATATAAAGCTTCAAAAGGTGCAACTTTAATGCTAGAGTGATAAATGTTATTGTAGGAAAATTCAATCAAAGGTAGGTGTCTATCCCAACCTTTGCCGAAATCGATTGCACAAGCACGTAGCATATCTTTCATGGTTTGAATAGTTCTTTCACTTTGACCATCAGTTTGTGGATGATAGGCTGTACTCATGTCGAGTTGAGTTCCAAGAGCAGATTGTAAAGTTTTCCAGAATCTAGAAACAAATCGGCTATCGCGATCAGAAATAATTGAGATAGGAACACCATGACGTGAGACGATTTCTTTAATATAAAGCTGTGCTAATCTCTCCATCTTGTCAGTTTCCTTGATTGGTATGAAATGTGAAGATTTAGTAAGACGATCAACTACGGCCCATATTATATCGTTACCGTTCGCATTCTTCGGTAACTTAGTAACAAAGTCCATAGTGATGCATTCCCACTTCCACTGCGGAATATCGGGTTGTGTCAACAGACCAGAAGGATTTTGATGCTCGACCTTGACCTTCAAACAAGTAAGACACTTACTAACATAAGTAGCAATGTCGGCTTTCATATTAGGCCACCAGTAGAATTGCTTCACATCGTGATACATCTTACTGGAACCGGGATGAATAAAATATCTAGTCTTATGAGCTTCATCCAAGACTAGTTCACGGAGATTACCGAAACGAGGAACTCAAATTCTATTGCCAAAATACCGTGTACCATTAGCTTTCACTTGAAGTTGGTTCTCAAAACCAATAGGTCCTTTTCCTTCGATAATTGTCAGTTTGATAGCTTCCAGTTGAGCTTCACAGATTTGTGAGATAAGATTTGATTTGATTTTTAGGTTTAGAGCACGAACACGTTTAACATCGTCTTTTCGACTAAGGGCATCAGCAACTACATTCGCCTTGCCAGGATGATATTTCAACTCACAGTGATAATCGTTCAAAGTCTCGAGCCATCGACTTTGTCTCATATTCAACTGTTTCTAATCAAAGATATGTCTAAGACTTTTATGGTCAGTGTATACCGTAAAATGGGTACCATACAAATAATGTCTCCATATCTTTAATGCAAATACCACAGCACCTAACTCAAGGTCATGTGTGGTATAGTTCTCTTCATGTTTCTTCAACTGCCTAGATGCGTATGCAATAACTTTTTCACGTTGCATTAAAACACAACCAAAACCTTGCTTCGAAGCATCGCAGTAAATAACAAAGTCGTCAGTACCATCAGGTAAAGATAGAATCAGGGCTGTGGTCAATTTCTCCTTCAGAATCTTGAAAGAAGATTCCTGTTCTTCGGACCACTCAAATTTCTTCCCTTTTTGAGTTAGCTTCGTAAGAGGTTTAGCAATGAGAGAAAAATCTTTAATGAATCTTCGATAGTAACCGGCAAGTCCCAAAAACTTGCGAATATGCTTCGCAATCCTTGGTATCTCCCAATTCTGAATAGCAGTGATTTTAGCAGGATCGACATGTATTCCGTTTCTATCAACAACATGTCCAAGAAATTGTACGGTTTTGAGCCAAAACTCGCACTTAGAGAATTTAGCATAGGGTTGTTCCTTTCTTAAGAGTTCAAGAATTATGCGCAAATGCTGCTCATGTTCTTCCTCACTCTTGGAATAGATCAGAATGTCATCAATGAATACAATGACGAATTTATCAAGATAGGGTTTACATACACGGTTCATAAGATCCATGAACACAGCAGGAGCATTAGTCAAACCAAAAGGCATAACACAAAACTCATAGTGTCCATAGTGAGTACGAAAAGTAGTCTTAGGAATATCGGATTCCTTAACTCTGAGTTGATGATAACCAGACCTTAAATCAATCTTGGAATAAACACTTGACCCTTGAAGTTGATCAAACAGATCATCAATACGTGGCAACGGATAACGGTTCTTGATAGTCAGCTTGTTAAGTTCACGGTAGTCAATACACATCCTTAACGTACCATCCTTCTTCTTAACAAACAGAATAGGAGCTCCCCATGGGGACGTGCTAGGACGAATGAAACCTTTATCCAACAGTTCTTGGAGCTGATTGGATAATTCCTTCATCTCGGGAGGTGATAAACGATATGGGGCTTTAGCAATAGGAGCAGCACCGAGAGTTAAATCAATTTTAAATTCAACTTGTCGAGGAGGTGGAAGACCAGGAAGATCTTCGAGAAACACATCAGGATAGTCTTTAACAACTGGTACATCTTCAATACGCTTCTCTTCTGATTCAATCAGCTTAACGTGAGCTAGAATAGCTGGATAACCTTTCATAAGGTATATACGAGTTTTAATACAGGAGATGATATTGAGATTGGAACCACTCTTTTCACCCTGAATGATGAGAGTATCTCCATTTCTCAATGGAACATTAAAAGTTTTATCGTAACACATGATAGCAGCATGTAACGGACGTAACCGATCCATACCAACTACGACGTCAAAACTTCCGAGTTCGATCGGCAAAAGGTCTATCTTAAATTCCTTATCGGCTAAGATTAGGTTGCAGTTTTTATAGATTTTATCGACTTGCATGACTTTTCCATTAGCCACTTCTACTAAACGTTTAGTCTCTAAGGGTTGAGGCTTTTCAGTAAATAGGGTACAAAAATCACTAGACATGTAACTTCTATCGGCACCAGTATCGAACAAAATAGTTGCATAACAATTATTGACAAGATACGTACCCGTGATAACTTCATCCTCATCTCGGGCTTCAGCAGCAGTAATAACAAACGCACGACCCTTCGCAGCAGTAGATTTTGCTCCAGTAGCGGGATTATCCTTCTTCTTAGGACAAGTCGGACTAACATGTCCCTTTTCTCCACAAGTATAACATGTAGGAGGAGCTTTGGCTGGAACAATAGCCTTATCCTTTGGAGGAGTCTTACACGTCTTAGCAATGTGTCCCACTTTCTTACACAATGCACAAACAGCAGTACACTTCCCCAGGTGATGCCTCTCACAACGAATACAGAAAGGAAAGGAACCCTTATAATTTGACCTTGTACCATCCGCAGGTTTCTTATTATCATTCTGAGCTGAACCTTGAGATGGCTCAAACCTCCTCTTACCATCATTATGTAGTGACCCGAACATTTCCATGTTTATATATATATTAAATGAAATTGTTATTTACATGATTAAGTGTTTCCAACATGTTAAGCAATAAAACTTGTTAAGACTTGATTAATTGAAATAGGTTTCATATAGACAATTGACCACCCAAGTTGACCGGTGATTCATGAACGTTAAAACTTGTAAAAACTATACGATGACATATATATGGTTATATATATAGGTAACATGATTTTATTATAAGTATGTATCTCATTAGGTATTTTAACAATGAGTTATATACATAAAAATGAGACTATTAATTTAAGAAACTCGAAAACGATATATATAATGATTATCGTTATAACAACGTCTTACTAGGTACATATGAATCATATTAAGATATTGATACACTTGGTTAATTATGTTAAATGATAAGTAAATATATTATTAAGTGTATTAACAATGAAATACATATGTAAAAATAAGACTACTAACTTAATGATTTCGAAACGAGACATATATGTAACGATTATCGTTGTAACGGCATTTAACTGTATATATATCATACTAAGATATATTATATATCATAATATCATGATAATATAACAATTTAACATCTCATTTGTTATAATAAACAATGGATTAACAACGTTCAACAAGATTGTTAACCTAAAGGTTTCAAAACAACATTTACATGTAACGACTAACGATGACTTAACAACTCAGTTAAAATGTATATACATGTAGTGTTTTAATATGTATTCATACAATTTTGAAAGACTTCAAGACACTTATCAAAATACTTCTACTTAACAAAAATGCTTACAATTACATCCTCGTTCAGTTTCATCAACAATTCTACTCGTATGCACCCGTATTCGTACTCGTACAATACACAGCTTTTAGATGTATGTACTATTAGTATATACACTCCAATGATCAGCTCTTATCAGCCCATGTGAGTCACCTAACACATGTGGGAACCATCATTTGACAACTAGCATGAAATATCTCATAAAATTACAAAAATATGAGTAATCATTCATGACTTATTTACATGAAAACAAAATTACATATCCTTTATATCTAATCCATACACCAACGACCAAAAACACCTACAAACACTTTCATTCTTCAATTTTCTTCATCTAATTGATCTCTCTCAAGTTCTATCTTCAAGTTCTAAGTGTTCTTCATAAATTCCAAAAGTTCTAGTTTCATAAAATCAAGAATACTTCCAAGATTGCAAGTTTACTTCCAAGTTTTCTAAATCCATTCCAAATAATCATCCAAGATCAAGAAACCTTTGTTACTTACAGCAGGTTATATTTCTAATACAAGGTAATAATCATATTCAAACTTTAATTCAATTTCTATAACTATAACAATCTTATTTCGAGTGGAAATCTTACTTGAAATTGTTTTCGTGTCATGATTCTGCTTCAAGAACTTTCAAGCCATCCAAGGATCCTTTGAAGCTAGATCTATTTTTCTCATTTCCAGTAGGTTTATCCAAGGAACTTGAGGTAGTAATGATGTTCATAACATCATTCTATTCATACATATAAAGCTATCTTATTCGAAGGTTTAAACTTGTAATCACTAGAACATAGTTTAGTTAATTCTAAACTTGTTCGCAAATAAAAGTTAATCCTTCTAACTTGACTTTTAAAATCAACTAAACACATGTTCTATATCTATATGATATGCTAACTTAATGATTTAAAACCTGGAAACACGAAAAACACCGTAAAACCGGATTTACGCCGTCGTAGTAACACCGCGGGCTGTTTTGGGTTAGTTAATTAAAAACTATGATAAACTTTGATTTAAAAGTTGTTATTCTGGGAAAATGATTTTTATTATGAACATGAAACTATATCCAAAAATTATTGTTAAACTCAAGGTGGAAGTATGTTTTCTAAAATGGTCATCTAGACGTCGTTCTTTCGACTGAAATGACTACCTTTACAAAAACGACTTGTAACTTATTTTTTCGACTAAAAACCTATACTTTTTCTGTTTAGATTCATAAAATAGAGTTCAATATGAAACCATAGCAATTTGATTCACTCAAAACGGATTTAAAATGAAGAAGTTATGGGTAAAACAAGATTGGATAATTTTTCTCATTTTAGCTACGTGAAAATTGGTAACAAATCTATTCCAACCATAACTTAATCAACTTGTATTGTATATTATGTAATCTTGAGATACCATAGACACGTATAAATTTTTTCGACCTATCCTGTCGACACATCTATATATATTTCGGAACAACCATAGACACTCTATATGTGAATGTTGGAGTTAGCTATACAGGGTTGAGGTTGATTCCAAAATATATATAGTTTGAGTTGTGATCAATACTGAGATACGTATACACTGGGTCGTGGATTGATTCAAGATAATATTTATCGATTTTTTTCTATACATCTAACTGTGGACAACTAGTTGTAGGTTACTAACGAGGACAGCTGACTTAATAAACTTAAAACATCAAAATATATTAAAAGTGTGGTAAATATATTTTGAACATACTTTGATATATATGTATATATTGTTATAGGTTCGTGAATCAACCAGTGGCCAAGTCTTACTTCTCGACGAAGTAAAAATCTGTGAAAGTGAGTTATAGTCCCACTTTTATAATCTAATATTTTTGGGATGAGAATACATGCAGGTTTTATAAATGATTTACAAAATAGACACAAGTACGTGAAACTACATTCTATGGTTGAATTATCGAAATCGAATATGCCCCTTTTTATTAAGTCTGGTAATCTAAGAATTTGGGAATAGACACCCTAATTGACGCGAATCCTAAAGATAGATCTATTGGGCCTAACAAACCCCATCCAAAGTACCGGATGCTTTAGTACTTCGAAATTTATATCATATCCGAAGGGTGTCCCGGAGTAATGGGGATATTCTTACATATATGCATCTTGTTGGTTACCAGGTGTTCACCATATGAATGATTTTTATCTCTATGTATGGGATGTGTATTGAAATATGAAATCTTGTGGTCTATTGTTACGATTTGATATATATAGGTTAAACCTATAACTCACCAACATTTTTGTTGACGTTTAAAGCATGTTTATTCTCAGGTGAATACTAAGAGCTTCCGCTGTTGCATACTAAAATAAGGACAAGATTTGGAGTCTATGTTTGTATGATATTGTGTAAAAACTGCATTCAAGAAACTGATTTCGATGTAATATATTTGTATTGTAAACCATTATGTAATGGTCGTGTGTAAACAGGATATTTTAGATTATCATTATTTGATAATCTACGTAAAGCTTTTTAAACCTTTATTTATGAAATAAAGGTTATGGTTTGTTTTAAAAATGAATGCAGTCTTTGAAAAACGTCTCATATAGAGGTCAAAACCTCGCAACGAAATCAATTAATATGGAACTTTTTTAATCAATAAGAACGGGACATTTCAGTTGGTATCCGAGCGTTGGTCTTAGAGAACCAGAAAATTTGTATTAGTGTGTCTTATCGAGTTTGTTAGGATGCATTAGTGAGTCTGGACTTCGACCGTATTTTCTTTAAAAATGATTGCTTAACATTTTTGTTGGAAACTATATATTATTAACATGTATATATTATGTGATATATTAATCTCTTAACATGTTTGATATTGTGTGATAGATGTCTACCTCTAGCACAAATCCCATTGACTCACCTAATAATAACGAAGAGTCGAATATATATTAGACTGATTCACAAGTTCCCGAAGAAGAACCGGAAGAAGAATCAGAACCGGAAGAGGAGGAACTGGAGGAGGAAATAGAACCGGTGGGGGGAATAATAAAACGGTTAAGTAAAAGAAAATCCTCAACCAACCGACCAAGGTTAATTATGGTCAATGGTGTTTCCGCCAAGGAAGCAAAATATTGGGAGGATTACCAATTCTCCGATGAATCGGATTCCGACGAGAATTCCGATGATGTTATAGAAATTACCCCAACTGAATTTAAAAAGGTAAAAGAAAATAATAAGGGAAAGGGCATAAAAATAGAGAAATCTAATTCCGAACTTTATATGTATCGTCAACCCCCGAAGCCCTTAAGTTGTAACAATGACCCGGGAACCTCTAAACCACCAGGTTTTTCTAAACCAATGTGCAAAACGACGGCTCGTATTAGGGGAACATCATATATCCCTAGAAACTTGGAAAAACGAACCAAAACTGAAGAAAAAGAAGAAACGAGCGAGTCGGAATAAGATAGTTGTATTCGTGTGGTGTAATATATGTAATATAGTGTGCTTATGCTTTATGATATATGTAAAAATTGCTTGTATTAATAAGTAATTTTTTTATGAATCTAACTCTTGTCTATTTCACAGCTTAAAAACACAAAATGGATAGACAACCCAATATTTTAAGAGACCTACCCGGAGACATGATTGATGAAATCTTGTCTAGAGTCGGTCAGAATTCCTCGGCACAACTATTTAAGGCGAAATCAGTTTGTAAGACATTCGAAGAACGTTCCAAGAATGTCTTGGTTTATAAGAGACTTTCGTTTGAAAGATGGGGGATATCACATTGGGAAACCCATAAGTTACGATGTATTTACTTTGACGCATATATTGCGGGGAACCCAAATGCTATTTTATGCAACGGGTTAAGAAATTATTTTGACTCAATGTATCCGAATATAGGACTTCATGATTTAGAAAAAGCGGCTAACATGCAACATAAAGAAGCATGCCATGCTTACGGGTTAGTAATGTTCGCTTCTCACCAAAGTGAGAACAAGAACATCGGGCTACAACTATTAAACAAAACGTTCCCACAAGTAACGGAGTCGGTAATTGGGGTAAGAAATGAGGTTTTCAGATTGTTACGGGACTGTTGGACATTACGTAACCCTCGTCCCTTTGACGACGTTACAACACGCTGTTTTATCAACGGCCATAACGGTTATGTTTCACAAGACCAAGGATGGGAAGTAGTCCTAGTAAAACCAGAATGCATGACTTGTTTCTGGACGTATGAATTACGTGTCTTTATTGCCTTTGCTGAACGACTTGTGTACTAGCTAGAATTATCTTCACAACTATCTTGTATCAAAGTTATTGTGTGCTATATTTCATGCTTTATGTAAAATAAGCGGTATTGTAAGTTTGTAAAATATTGTATAAAAGTTTGAACGCAAAATATTATTATAATCAGTTTTTCATATAGAATTGTAGTAGTTGAATTGTATATTAGCTACTAAGTATGAACTTAACGGGTAGGTACTACCCGAATTTAAACTTATAAAACGCTAATATGAAGAAAAAGCTTTTATATATGAGTTCATATTATGCTACGAAATACTATTAACTACTCTTAATATTTTGTATGATTAACTTGTTCCATTTGACTATTTTGAAGGAAATGGCACCGACTACTCGACACACCGTGAATATGAATGAAGAGGAATTCCGTACTTTTCTAGCTTCAAACATAGCCGCAGTACAGGCTGCGCTACATACCAACAATAACCTTGGATCTAGCAGTACAGGAAATCGCGTAGGATGCACCTACAAAGAATTCACTGCCTGCAAACCTTTGGAATTTGATGGAACCGAAGGACCGATCGGATTGAAACGGTGGATCGAGAAGGTCGAATCTGTGTTTGCCATAAGTAAGTGTACTAAAGAGGACAAAGTGAAGTACGCTACGCATACCTTTACAGGTTCTGCGTTAACATGGTGGAATACCTATCTAGAGCAAGTGGGACTAGATGATGCGTACGCACTACCGTGGTCAGCATTCAAGCACTTGATGAACGAGAAGTACCGTCCCAGAACCGAGGTCAATAAGCTCAAGACAGAACTTAGAGGGTTACGAACCCAAGGATTTGATATTACCACGTACGAAAGACGATTCACAGAATTGTGCCTATTGTGTCCGGGAGCGTTCGAAGATGAGGAAGAGAAGATCGACGCATTTGTGAAAGGATTACCGGAAAGAACCCAAGAAGATATAAGTTCACACGAGCCCACCTCCATACAACATGCATGTAGAATGGCTCACAAACTAGTGAACCAGATTGAGGAAAGAATTAAAGAACAGACGGCTGAAGAGGCCAATGTGAAGCAAGTCAAAAGAAAGTGGGAGGAAAACGGTGATAAGAATCACCAATACAACAACAACAGCAATTACAATAATAATCGCCACAATTATCCTAACAATCGCAACATCAATCGCAACTACAACAAACGGCCCAACAACAACAACAACAACAACAACAACTACAACAATCATCCCAACAACAATAACAACCGCAACAACAATAACAATCAGAAGCAGCTATACCAAAGGTGTGAAAAGTATCACTCGGGGTTCTGCACCAAATTTTGCAACAAGTGTAAAAGAAATGGTCATAGCGCAGCGAAGTGTGAGGTTTACGGACCAGGGGTTAACAGAACGAAAGGAACAAATGGTGTCGAAACGAGTAATGGCGGAGCAAGTAGTGTCGGAGCAAGTTATGCCAATGTAGTTTGTTATAAATGTGGAAAATTGGGCCACATTATTAGAAATTGCCCGAACCAGGAGAACACGAATGGACAAGGCCGCGGAAGAGTTTTCAATATTAATGCGGCAGAGGCACAGGAAGACCCGGAGCTTGTTACGGGTACGTTTCCTATTGACAATAAATCTGCTTACGTTTTATTTGATTCGGGTGCGGATAGAAGCTATATGAGTAGATATTTTTGTGCTAAATTAAGTTGTCCATTGACGTCGTTGGATAGTAAATTTTTACTCGAATTAGCAAACGGTAAATTAATTTCAGCAGATAATATATGCTGGAATCGAGAAATTAAACTGGGTAGCGAAATATTTAAGATTGATTTGATACCAGTAGAGTTAGGGAGTTTTGATGTAATAGTTGGCATGGACTGGCTGAAGAAGGTGAAAGCAGAGATCGTATGTTATAAAAATACAATTCGCATTGTACGAGAAGAAGGAGAATCCTTAATGGTGTACGGAGAAAAGGGCAATATGAAGCTACATCTTATTAGTAATTTGAAGGCACAAAAACTAATAAGAAAAGGTTGCTATGCTGTTCTAGCACACGTCGAGAAAGTACAAACTGAAGAAAAGAGCATCAATGATGTTCCCGTCGCAAAAGAATTTCCCGATGTATTTTCGAAAGATTTACCTGGACTACCTCCACATCGATCTGTTGAATTTCAAATAGATCTTGTACCAGGAGCTGCACCAATAGCTCGTGCTCCTTATAGACTCGCACCCAGCGAGATGAAAGAACTGCAAAGCCAACTGCAAGAACTATTAGAATGTGGTTTCATTCGACCAAGCACATCCCCATGGGGAGCTCCTGTTTTGTTTGTCAAGAAGAAGGTTGGTACAATTAGGTTGTGTATTGACTACAGAGAGTTGAACAAACTTACCATCAAAAACCGTTATCCACTGCCGAGAATTGACGACTTATTTGATCAACTACAAGGCTCGTTGGTTTATTCGAAGATCGATTTACGATCTGGATATCATCAAATGCGAGTAAAGGAGGATGATATTCCAAAAACTACTTTTAAGACGCGTTATGGTCATTATGAGTTTATGGTTATGCCGTTTGGATTGACTAAAGCACCAGCTGTGTTCATGGACCTTATGAACCGAGTGTGTGGGCCATATCTTGACAAGTTTGTCATTGTTTTCATCGATGACATACTTATTTACTCAACGAATGATCAAGAGCACGAAGAACATTTGAGAAAAGTGCTAGAAGTATTGAGGAAAGAAAAACTGTACGCTAAGTTTTCAAAGTGTGCATTTTGGTTGGAAGAAGTTCAATTCCTCGGTCACATAGTGAACAAAGAAGGTATTCAGGTGGACCCGGCAAAGGTCAAAATCGTTGAAAAGTGGGAAAACCCAAAAACTCCGAAGCATATACGTCAATTTTTAGGATTGGCTGGTTACTACAGAAGATTCATCCAAGATTTCTCCAAAATAGCAAAACCCTTGACTGCATTAATGCATAAAGGGAAGAAATTTGAATGGAAGGATGAACAAGAGAAGGCGTTTCAATTATTGAAGAAAAAGCTAACTACGGCACCTATATTGTCATTGCCTGAAGGGAATAATGATTTTGTGATTTATTGTGACGCATCAAAGCAAGGTCTCGGTTGTGTATTAATGCTACGGACGAAGGTGATTGCTTATGCGTCTAGACAATTGAAGATTCACGAGCAAAATTATACGACTCATGATTTGGAATTAGGCGCGGTTGTTTTTGCATTAAAGACTTGGAGGCACTACTTATATGGGGTCAAAAGTATTATATATACCGACCACAAAATTCTTCAACACATATTTAATCAGAAACAACTGAATATGAGGCAGCGTAGGTGGATTGAATTGTTGAATGATTACGACTTTGAGATTCGTTACCACCCGGGGAAGGCAAATGTGGTAGCCGACGCCTTGAGTAGAAATGACAGAGAACCCATTCGAGTAAAATCTATGAATATAATGATTCACACTAACCTTACTACTCAAATAAAGGAGGTGCAACAAGGAGTTTTAAAAGAGGGAAATTTGGAGATACCCAAAGGATCGGAGAAGCATCTTAATATTCGGGAAGACGGAACCCGGTATAGGGCTGAAAGAATTTGGGTACCAAAATTTGGAGATATGAGAGAAATGGTACTTAGAGAAGCTCATAAAACTAGATACTCAATACATCCTGGAACGGGGAAGATGTACAAGGATCTTAAGAA
This sequence comes from Rutidosis leptorrhynchoides, assembly GCF_046630445.1. Classification (NCBI taxonomy): domain Eukaryota; kingdom Viridiplantae; phylum Streptophyta; class Magnoliopsida; order Asterales; family Asteraceae; genus Rutidosis; species Rutidosis leptorrhynchoides. Next base: position 298,970,584 of record NC_092337.1, read on the forward strand.
ATATTTTTGGTGGCCAGGTATGAAAGCCGATATTGCTAAATATGTAGGAGAATGTTTGACGTGTTCTAAGGTCAAAGCTGAACATCAGAAACCATCAGGTCTACTACAACAACCTGAAATCCCGGAATGGAAATGGGAAAATATTATCATGGATTTCATTACTAAATTGCTAAGGACTGCAAGTGGTTATGATACTATTTGGGTAATAGTTGATCGTCTCACCAAGTCAGCACACTTCCTGCCAATAAGAGAAGATGACAAGATGGAGAAGTTAGCACGACTGTATTTGAAGGAAGTCATCTCCAGACATGCAATACCAATCTCTATTATCTCTGATAGGGATGGCAGATTTATTTCAAGATTCTGGCAGACATTACAGCAAGCATTGGGAACTTGTCTAGACATGAGTACTGCCTATCATCCACAAACTGATGGGCAGAATGAAAGGACGATACAAACGCTTGAAGACATGCTACGAGCTTGTGTTATTGATTTAGGAAACAGTTGGGATCGACATCTACCGTTAGTAGAATTTTCCTACAACAACAGCTACCATTCAAGCATTGAGATGGCGCCGTTTGAAGCACTTTATGGTAGAAGGTGCAGGTCTCCGATTTGTTGGAGTGAAGTGGGGGATAGACAGATTACGGGTCCGGAGATAATACAAGAAACTACCGAGAAAATCATCCAAATTCAACAAAGATTGAAAACCGCCCAGAGTCGACAAAAGAGCTACGCGGACAGTAAAAGAAAAGATATAGAGTTTAAAATTGGAGAAATGGTCATGCTTAAGGTTTTACCTTGGAAAGGCGTTGTTCGATTTGGTAAACGGGGGAAACTAAATCCAAGGTACATTGGACCATTCAAGATTATAGATCGTGTCGGACCAGTAGCTTACCAACTGGAGCTACCTCAACAACTCGCGGCTGTACATAACACTTTCCACATCTCAAATTTGAAGAAATGTTTTGCTAAAGAAGATCTCACTATTCATTTGGACGAAATCCAAATCAATGAAAAACTTCAATTCATTGAAGAACCCGTTGAAATAATGGATCGAGAGGTTAAGAGACTTAAACAAAACAAGATACCGATTGTTAAGGTTCGATGGAATGCTTGTAGAGGACCCGAGTTCACCTGGGAGCGTGAAGATCAGATGAAGAAGAAATATCCGCATTTATTTCCAGAAGATACGTCAACACCTCCAACTGCTTAAAATTTCGGGACGAAATTTATTTAACGGGTAGGTACTGTAGTGACCCGAACTTTTCCATGTTTATATATATATTAAATGAAATTGTTATTTACATGATTAAGTGTTTCCAACATGTTAAGTAATCAAACTTGTTAAGACTTGATTAATTGAAATAGGTTTCACATAGACAATTGACCACCCAAGTTGACTGGTGATTCACGAACGTTAAAACTTGTAAAAACTATACGATGACATATATATATGGTTATATATATAGTTAACATGATTTTATTATAAGTATGTATCTCATTAGGTATTTTAACAATGAGTTATATACATAAAAATGAGACTATTAATTTAAGAAACTCGAAAACGATATATATAACGATTATCGTTATAACAACGTCTTACTAGGTACATATGAATCATATTAAGATATTGATACACTTGGTTAATTATGTTAAATGATAAGTAAATATATTATTAAGTGTATTAACAATGAAATACATATGTAAAAATAAGACTACTAACTTAATGATTTCGAAACGAGACATATATGTAACGATTATCGTTGTAACGGCATTTAACTGTATATATATCATACTAAGATATATTATATATCATAATATCATGATAATATAACAATTTAACATCTCATTTGTTATAATAAATAATGGGTTAACAACATTCAACAAGATCGTTAACCTAAAGGTTTCAAAACAACATTTACATGTAACGACTAACGATGACTTAACGACTCAGTTAAAATGTATATACATGTAGTGTTTTAATATGTATTCATACACTTTTGAAAGACTTCAAGACACTTATCAAAATACTTCTACTTAACAAAAATGCTGACAATTACATCCTCGTTCAGTTTCATCAACAATTATACTCGTATGCACCCGTATTTGTACTCGTACAATACACAGCTTTTAGATGTATGTACGATTGGTATATACACTCCAATGATCAGCTCTTAGCAGCCCATGTGAGTCACCTAACACATGTGGGAACCATCATTTGGAAACTAGCATGAAATATCTCATAAAATTACAAAAATATGAGTAATCATTCATGACTTATTTACATGAAAACAAAATTACATATCCTTTATATCTAATCCATACACCAACGACCAAAAACACCTACAAACACTTTCATTATTCAATTTTATTCATCTAATTGATCTCTCTCAAGTTCTATCTTCAAGTTCTAAGTGTTCTTCATAAATTCCAAAAGTTATAGTTTCATAAAATCAAGAATACTTCCAAGATTGCAAGTTTACTTCCAAGTTTTCTAAATCCATTCCAAGTAATCATCCAAGATCAAGAAACCTTTGTTACTTATAGTAGGTTATCTTTCTAATACAAGGTAATAATCATATTCAAACTTTAATTCAATTTCTATAACTATAACAATCTTATTTCGAGTGGAAATCTTACTTGAAATTGTTTTTGTGTCATGATTCTGCTTCAAGAACTTTCAAGCCATCCAAGGATCCTTTGAAGCTAGATCTATTTTTCTCATTTCCAGTAGATTTATCCGAGTAACTTGAGGTAGTAATGATGTTCATAACATCATTCTATTCATACATATAAAGCTATCTTATTAGAAGGTTTAAACTTGTAATCACTAGAACATAGTTTAGTTAATTCTAAACTTGTTCGCAAATAAAAGTTAAGCCTTCTAACTTGACTTTTAAAATCAACTAAACACATGTTCTATATCTATATGATATGCTAACTTAATGATTTAAAACCTGGAAACACGAAAAACACCGTAAAACCGGATTTACGCCGTCGTAGTAACACCGCGGGCTGTTTTGGGTTAGTTAATTAAAAACTATGATAAACTTTGATTTAAAAGTTGTTATTCTGGGAAAATTATTTTTATTATGAACATGAAACTATATCCAAAAATTATGGTTAAACTCAAAGTGGAAGTATGTTTTCTAAAATGGTCATTTAGACGTCGTTCTTTCGACTGAAATGACTACCTTTACAAAAATGACTTGTAACTTATTTTTCGACTATAAACCTATACTTTTTCTATTTAGATTCATAAAATAGAGTTCAATATGAAACCATAGCAATTTGATTCACTCAAAACGGATTTAAAATGAAGAAGTTATGGGTAAAACAAGATTGGATAATTTTTCTCATTTTAGCTACGTGAAAATTGGTAACAAATCTATTCCAACCATAACTTAATCAACTTGTATTGTATATTATGTAATCTTGAGATACCATAGACACGTATAAATTTTTTCAACCTATCATGTCGACACATCTATATATATTTCGGAACAACCACAGACACTCTATATGTGAATGTTGGAGTTAGCTATACAGGGTTGAGGTTGATTTCAAAATATATATAGTTTGAGTTGTGATCAATACTGAGATACGTATACACTGGGTCGTGGATTGATTCAAGATAATATTTATCGATTTATTTCTGTACATCTAACTGTGGACAACTAGTTGTAGGTTACTAACGAGGACAGCTGACTTAATAAACTTAAAACATCAAAATATATTAAAAGTGTTGTAAATATATTTTGAACATACTTTGATATATATGTATATATTGTTATAGGTTCGTGAATCAATCAGTGGCCAAGTCTTACTTCTCGACGAAGTAAAAATCTGTGAAAGTGAGTTATAGTCCCACTTTTAAAATCTAATATTTTTGGGATGAGAATACATGCAGGTTTTATAAATGATTTACAAAATAGACACAAGTACGTGAAACTACATTCTATGGTTGAATTATCGAAATCGAATATGCCCCTTTTTATTAAGTCTGGTTATCTAAGAATTAGGGAACAGACACCCTAATTGACGCGAATCCTAAAGATAGATCTATTGGGCCTAACAAACCCCATCCAAAGTACCGGATGCTTTAGTACTTCGAAATTTATATCATATCCGAAGGGTGTCCCGGAATGATGGGGATATTCTTATATATATGCATCTTGTTAATGTCGGTTACCAGGTGTTCACCATATGAATGATTTTTATCTCTATGTATGGGATGTGTATTGAAATATGAAATCTTGTGGTCTATTGTTACGATTTGATATATATAGGTTAAACCTATAACTCACCAGCATTTTTGTTGACGTTTAAAGCATGTTTATTCTCAGGTGAATACTAAGAGCTTCCGTTGTTGCATACTAAAATAAGGACAAGATTTGGAGTCCATGTTTGTATGATATTGTGTAAAAACTGCATTCAAGAAACTAATTTCGATGTAATATATTTGTATTGTAAACCATTATGTAATGGTCGTGTGTAAACAGGATATTTTAGATTATCATTATTTGATAATCTACGTAAAGCTATTTAAACCTTTATTTATGAAATAAAGGTTATGATTTGTTTTAAAAATGAATGCAGTCTTTGAAAAACGTCTCATATAGAGGTCAAAACCTCGCAACTAAATCAATTAATATGGAACGTTTTTAATCAATAAGAACGGGACATTTCACATTACCCTTGGTTTCAACTTGCTTATTTGCTGGCGCTCTTCTTCACTTAGCCAACATGAGATTTTGTGCCATTAGAATCACAGCATCCAGAGTAACCTTCTCCGCAGCAATTACATTCCCTTAAACATCCTCGGGAAGACCTTCAATATACCGCTCAATTCTTCTAGCTTCAGTAGGAAACATTTCAGGACATAGAGTAGAAAGTTCCAGAAAACGATTGGTATAGTTCTCAATGTCAGTACCCTTGATCTTGAGTTCCCAGAACTCAGCTTCAAGTTTCTGAACTTGACTCCTCGGGCAGAATTTGTTGACCATCATGCTTTTGAGTTCGTCCATGGAATTGCATTAGCATTATCAATTCCTACAGACTTGGCATGAGCAGTCCACCAAGTTAAATCATTACCACCCAATGAGCTAGTGGCATACTTTACTCGATCGTCATCTCCACAGTTGCAGATACAGAAAATAGATTCCATCTTCTCGAACCAACGGACTAGTTCAACAGCTTCCTCAGTTCCCTTAAATGTAGGAGGATGACAGATTGAAAAATCCTTGTAGGAACAAGGTTTTGGTTGAGGATTAACATTGTTAGCTTGGTTGTTGCCTTGTGTGGCAGTGAGTAGTTGTTGGAATTGCTCAGTAGTCAAGACGATATTGTTAACAGTAGGTGCAGCTGGACGAACCATGGGGTTGCTACATAGGTGAACATAAGTCGGATAAGTTAACAAATTATAGGGTTGAGCACTCACAAGTAGGAATAAGATAAAGTATTAATATCTCATGATATAAAAAAAACACTTTATTTTATTAAGGAACGAGGAATTAAATAAGCCTTAATACACGATTCGGAATTAGAAATAGTCTTAAGGCATAGCCTTTACATAGATGGAAAAATAGGAAAGATAACTAAAGAATATTAAGATTGAAATAGTCTTCATATTTCTTCTTCTCGTCCTCAAACTGCTTCATCACTTTTTCCATGTTATCCTTCACAAGTTTCTCTAACCTTTCTGTTTGAGAGTCGAGAGACTCTTTGCTAATTTCCTTCAAGATTTTGTTTTCTTTTTCTAGGATGTTTAGACGCACTTCTATTCGAGCAACATGACATCTACTAAACTCCCTATTCTTCTCACAGCTACTCTGAAGGTTGATGATATCAGTCTTCACCCTTACATGCTTCTCGTTATTACAGAATAATGGACTGGTAGCGGGTTCGGGTTGCTTTCTCTTTAGAGTTGAGTTTTTAGATGGTTCTTCAATAGGTTCTTCTTCGGGTTCATAATTTGAGAAGTCACTATCGTAGTTAGGGAGAGCTTGAAGAGCATCCCATTCGGGAGTACTCATTGGTTTATGCACCAATGAGTGAAAAGAGCCAGAGTCAGCAGATTTGCAGAGTTTTCTCCTTCACTTTCATATCCTTGAGTTGGATGAAAATCAGGAGAAGCAGGTGGACTATAGTTTGGTGAATGAGGACCACCAAAGCCATAAGGTGGACTTTGGACTGATCCTTCAGTAGAAGACCCTTTAGTTTTTTCTTTGATTGGCTTGATGAGAGTTGTTTTATTAATGCTCGAGCTTGACATCCTATCATTAGGAAAGAGACTTTTGATTAGAATCTTTTAGTCAAGTTTTGGAAAGCATAAATGTTAAGATTACAGGGAAATCCTAAGTGCATTAAAATCTAAGGCAGGAAAGGTTATAGTTTCCTAGATTTCTAAGGCACCCTAGCTAGAAAATAAGGCACACATAAAAATGCAATCCTGGTTCTCTATAACAGCCTGGTTATGCTCAGATACAAATCTATCACACCCCCAGTTAGGGCCTGGGTGAAATGTGACTTAATATCAAAATATACCAACATATTATATAAACGAGAACAAAACTAAATGATTAAATTAACTTAAATGAGTACGCAGCGGAAAAATATGAAATGTCGTTACAATCGGAAATAAATAATTGTTCAAATGCAAAGGTAAAATATGCGATAATCTCTTGATCCTATGTCCAAGTAGCATCACATAAGCAGTAGATAGGTAAGCTTGAATCAAACAGCACCTGAGACAAAACATGCTAAAGTGTCAACCAAAAAACGTTGAGTGAAGTTCATAGGTTTAACAAAAGTTTGACCGTTGTTTTAGACCACAAGACTTAGTTTGTAAAGTTAATCTCGCAAGATCAAAAGTTATGCCAATGCATAATATTTAGACTAAACGTTGTTTACCCCATGACAAGTTAGTTCTCCTTGTCGGTTAAATTTCATTATCAAGTAATACAAAGACTTAGTCAAATGTATCGGGGACGTTACTCCCGATAGGCCTACCCCCAATAAATAAGCATGCCGCAGCACTTAAAAATATCACTGTAGGGACTTAGTCGGACGTAGCCGGGTATAGCATAGTTTAAGTAGTTTGGTACTTGTGTCTAGAGTGTAAAAAGTAAAAACAGCATGTGTCTCACCACAAAAGTAAGTAAGTAAATTTGCTAGCAATAAAGAGGGGCTATGAATTCACCTTAGTAAGTAGAGAGAGAGTTATTCCTCAGAATAGAGAGTTGAACGAGTGAGCAGGAAAGTCAACCTATTGACATTTAAGTACATGTTTATGTATAGTTTGTTTCACTAAATTTCTGTCCCTAGTAAGTTTCTATACTTAGAAAGTTTCTACTTAAAGAGTGTTTTCCATTTTAGGATACTTGTCGTATTAGATCAGCTTCCAATCACCCCTTTCCCTTCGAATGGCCATTTGAGATCTAGGGGCTTGAGCCATTGGACCCTTTAAATCGGAAGTCCAAACCCTCTGCCTAGAGTCTCGTAGAACCATTCGTCAAGAAAGTTCGAAGATCTATACATCTCTAATACATATCCCAAAACGTTCTTAAGTGTTATAATATAAGTAGTAGGTTATAGGTGCTTGTAATAGTAATAGTGTATACATGTTAATAGTAGTATTAGGGTTTCATTAATTAGAGTTAGTTATTTAAAGTGGTATTTAATTAACTAGGGTTTAGTAATTAGTGTCCTAGGGTTTCATAAATTAGGGTTTAGTAAATTAGGGTTTTATTTAATGTAGTAATGATTAGGTAATGATTAGGGTTTAATAATTAAAGTGGTATTAATTTATTAGGGTTAGGTTTAATGAATTAGGGTTTAGTAATTAATTAGGTTTTTAATAAAACTCGGGTTTGATTAAAGTAGTATAGTTTAGGTATAATTAGGGTTTAAGGTTTTAGTATATATATGTATATGTAATCGTGTATATATATATATATATATATATATATATATATATATATATATATATATGTATACAAAAAAATAATTTAATTTTTACAAATATACATATATATGTATCGATTTATATGTATATGTATATGTATTTATTTTGTTTCCTTAATTAAACACTAACAATCTTCCATGTAACAACCTAGGGTTTTAAGATCAAAGTTTTCCCCTTTTTTTTTAGTCGACATTATACATACATACATATATTCATATTATTATTTTTACATATATATCTAGGTTTGTTCTTATGTTTATGTGTTTATGATTTTATGTGAATATAGATTAAAACAAAGATCAAAGAATTAAGAAAATAGATTAGGGTTTTATGTTTATACCTTTAAAGATTCAAGAAGACTAACAAAGAAAAGAAGAACTTGATGAAGATGGAAGATCAAAGCTTTGAATATCTTGAAGAACACCTTGAAGATTCTTGAAGAACACGAAGAACGCGAAGAACACTTGAAGATTTCTTGGAAACCCTAAGGATTTCGATGGTGGTGGGGGATTTTTGGTTTTGGCAGAAAATTGGAGAGGGAGAGAGAGATTTTTGAGTGAGGGATGTAATTATGATTTGGTACATGGAATGGTTTAGCCTAGGGGTCTATTTGTAGGGAGGATAGGAGCATTCTAGAATTAGGGTTTTATAAGGAATTACTTAGGGAACAAGTTAGCTTGGAAAAAGGGTTAGGAAGGGATGCATGGGCCGAAATTTAGAGGGGTATATGGGTAATTTTGCCCTTCCAAATTGGCTAGGGTTTTATGAGCAAGGGTTTTAATATTTTCACTTAAGTCCTTGTACTTTAATTTAGCTTAATAACCCTTAATTATTCAAGTTTATTCATTTTAATTACACAAGTCTTTTTAGTTATTTATTTACTCACAAAAGTTTATTAACTTATTATTTTTATTAACTTGTCAATTAATGTACAAAGTTAATTATCGTATTTTATAATTCTTAACGCCTAACCTTTATCGATTAAAGTTTACTTATTAAGTTAACTATTTTATTGGGCATTTAATAAGGAAAAGTATTGAATGGAAATATGAGAAATGTAGTATGGAAAAATGAGAGTCGTTATAATAACTCACCAACATTTTTGTTGACGTTTAAAGCATGTTTATTCTCAGGTGATTATTAAGAGCTTCCGCTATTGCATGCTAATATATGGACAAGATTTGGAGTCAGCATGCTTGTATTATATTGTTTAAAACTGCATTCGAAATTTACTTTGTTGTAACATATTAAAATTGTAAACCAATATGTATTGGTAGTGTGTAAGTGTGATATTTTTAGATTATCATTTCTGATAATCTAGGTGGTGTCCTTTTAACCTTGTCGATAAAATAAATGTTATGGTTTGTTTTAAAAACGAATGAAGTCTTTGAAAAAACATCTCATATAGAGGTCAAAAGCTCGCAACGAAAGCAATTAATATGGAACGTTTCTAATCAATATGAACGGGACATTTCAGAAAACATGAAATGCTTTTATAAATGTTTGACAAAATAGACACAAGTACTTATAAACATTCTACGAATGAGTTATGAGTACACCGGATATCAACCCTTTTAGTCTGGTAATCTGAGAATTTGGGAACCGAGCCCCAAATTGACGCGAATCCTAAAGATAGATCTATGGGCACTAACAAACCCCAGTCAGAGAATTTGAACTGCTTTAGTACTTCGAAATAGGTATACAACTGCCAGCTTTAAAATATATGATCTGTTTGTGAGGTGTACACAACCATCATATTTAAAAGAGTGGCCTGATTGTATGCTTTTTGCATGACCGTGCGGAATACCGGTATGCGGGGGATATTCTAGATGCATTTTGTTAAGGTCAATTACCAGGTGTTTGTAGTTCATATGAATGACTTTTATCTATATCCCGTGTGAAATTCCTGATATGAGATTATGTTTATGAAAGATATTAAAAATCGCGAGGCAACCTACGGGGGAGAAAAGGATACGAACATATTCTGCTAAGCATTATGAAATATGGTTTCGTACACGAGATAGGTGTACTGTATTTGAAATCTTGTGGTCTATCAAAATGAAAAATTTTATTGTTTACAATAAACCTATGAACTCACCATCCTTTTGGTTGACACTTGAAAACATGTTTATTCTCAGGTATGAAAGAAATCTTCTGCTGTGCATTTGCTCATTTAGAGATATTACTTGGAGTCATTCATGGCATATTTCAAAAGATGTTGCATTCGAGTCATTGAGTTTATCAAGAAGATTATTAAGTCATTTATAGTCGAATATACTATGAAATGGTATGCATGTCGTCAACTTTCGAAGTGATGAAAGTTTGTCTTTTAAAAACGAATGCAATGTTTGTAAAATGTATCATATAGAGGTCAAGTACCTCGTGATGTAATCAACTATTGTGAATCGTTTATAATGTATATAAACGGGTCCTTTCAGTTGGTATCAGAGCGGTGGTCTTAGCGAGCCAGGTCATGCATTAGTGTGTCTAACTGATAGTTTCTTAGATACATTAGTGAGTCTGGACTTCGACCGTGTTTGCATGTCAAATGTTTTGCTTATCATTTCGTGTCAAAAATTATCTACTTATCATCCTTAGGAAATTTCCTGCTTATCATTCCTTATCTAGGCACATCTTACTGCATTGATTGCATGAATAGTGTATAGACAAAATTCATATCTTAGCGCATCTGTTAATCTAAATCTTAGTGTATCTGTTACTATAAACTTTGCCTGTCAGTTCCGGAAAATCCTCCGTAACTTATGAGATTTTGGAATATCAAACTAAGTCCTATAATCTATTGCATATCGAAAATCAATTCCCTGATCGCACCAGATAGATCCCTCAATTAGTTCGAGTGCTTCGGATTCCGATAAGCTATTCCGATAGTCATTCCAACCGCTATTCTGATATGGATATTCACCTAATCTCCAAAAGCAGTGTAACCGGAATTGATCAACCAATTAGTCATCACCTATTTTGGACGAAATGGGGATGGGTTCGTAGTCGACTTAATCAATGGAGATGAGAAGAAGACGATCATTTCCATCAACCAAATTCACCTCTTAGCGAAGAACCTGAAGCACTTACCCGCGAACCTGTTCATGATACTATTTTCACCCTCATTTCCCGAATATCTCGCTATGATTATATTCTATCTAATATTCTTAACCTTATTCATTCGCTCGTTCCGACAGACAATCATCCCAGAATAATATAAGAAATCAACGAACTTCGCGCTCGAGTAATTAATTTGGAGAATATGGTGCAAAACTTACCAGCTTCAGCAACATTACTGGCACCAACAGTACCACCAACAACCCAAGTTTCAACATCACACGCCTCAACATCTCATTCTGTACCTCGAGTGTAATTATACGTATCGTTCTACGTATCGTTCTACATCAATTCTCTTCGTTCTTCATAGAGACTATATAATCTCTAATGTTTTAGAGATTATATATTCTAGTTCTAATGGTAATTCAAATGAGATTAATATCATATTAACTCATTAAATTCATGATTACATCTAAAGAAAATATATATGTAAGTATATTTTCATAAAGATTGTAATTAAAAATTCTTTTGTACAAACTGTTAATGGTGAAAATATTTTAACGGATAGGTAATACCTGAGGAATATTTAGATTTCACATTAATAAGTTACACTGTACATTCTTCGAAGCTGATTCAACAGTCGTTTACTATCCTACTTACATCAACTGATATACTAATCCATTCACCACAGAATAACCATTTTCATCCAATTTCATATTTGAATTTTGATTTTTTCAGAATCCAACAAGTGGCATAATAAAGAAAAACATTGGACCAAATAAATTTTTTTAGAAACAAACAAATTAACTATGAGAAAATTTTTTTGTTAAGAATCCACGCTAACTATTTCCAGCTAACTGTTCCTAGCTAACTGATTACATTTTATTTATCCCAGTTTATTTATCGCAATTTAATTATCGCAAATTTATTTATCGTCATTTAATTTCTGTTATTTACTTTAAGCACTTTATTTATCATCATTTAATTTCTGCTATTTATTTTACGCACTTTAAATATCGGGACATGTATACAATGTTTTGACATATCATATCGACGTCATCTATATATATTATTTGGAATAACCATAGACACTCTATATGCAGTAATGATCGAGTTCTCTATACAGGGTTGAGGTTGATTCTAAAATAATATATATACCTTGAGTTGTGATCGAGTCTGAGACATGTATATAACGGGTCACGACACGTATTAATTAATTTACATATTATATATTAAACTATATATGAATTGTTGAACTAATAATTGTGGACTACTAACTGTGGACTAATAACATTCGATAATTAAAATGAATTAAAATATTGATTATAACATATGAAACTAAACATTTCTTCAAGTTTACCACTTGATTTCATCTTAAACCTCATTTGTATCTTGACTATTACAATATGCGTTCAAACCTTTCACGGATCTTGAAAACACCTCAATCAAGAGGATGATCCAACCACATGTTATCTACGAAAGGGAGAACTTATGCATATAGGCATGCACCTGGAAAACTCTCAGAACCTGAGTAAACTTTTAACATGTATTTGTGCTAGATCCTTTAGCATTATTATTACCCAAAATAACTTTACAATTCCTTTTCAAGGTAGCCAATTTTGTCACAGCTTTACCAAGTCAACTTCGACTTTTCATTCGAAACAACCATATTATAACCTTGATATATATGCGTACTCTTTTATTGTTACCGGGGAACCTTTTATATTCCACCATATTACTAGCAGATGTACCAGCAACCTCGTTGCTCCTTGGCTTAAATCTCTCCGACAAATCACTAAATTTATCTATTGAAGTCTTATAATGAACTTATCGGCATCTTATAACGAGAATTACCATACCAATTACCGAGAATTAGTAAATCAGTATTTTGAATCTCGCGACATTCCTACATTAATAGTTATATGTATACATATAACATTTATCTCTTAGAATTATGATCTTCCAATTTGATATTCTGAAAAGCACTCAGGTTATGAACCAATACTCTGAATATTCTAAAAGCTGAATGATGACGCAGAAACTGTAAGCGATTTTAACATTCAGAAGTTTGATGATAGAGAATAGTATGTTGGCAAAGCTCAGAAAAGTTAGAATTGGAAAATGGATTGAGCAAACCATGAAGGAGGCTGTGGACAAATCACAAAGACTAAACCTGCCCTTAAAGAATCCAAATGATTCAGTACCTACTGAAGTCATTAATGAATACCTTGCTTCTGACTCTAAACTCTTGGGTAAAAATCTTCTTCATCATTCATCGATATTAGAAATTCTAAGATATCATCATATATTTTAATATAAATATCCTCAATATTTCTGAAGATATTTTCATAACTATTCTTATCTGAAATCATTTATCTCTTCGCGATATCAGTGTTACATCAGAAAGGAAACTGCTTTAGTTTCTAAATTCTGAAAAATTTGAATCTAAAATATGACTGTTATTGAAGTAGTGTTGGGAATTGAAGCATGATTTAGTATAATATAATGACATTTGATCAACGTGATTATATTACAGTAAGTCATGCTGAGTTTCTAATGGAACGTGATGATTCATAGATCATAACGTCATCTTGTACCATGTTACACAACTCATACATTCTATCTAATCTCTAAACATATCAAGAACATAATTTCTTGATATTTCTATCTTTTCCATGAATTCTAGTAATTTGATAAATCAAATCGTGCTATTACCTTTCCTTCCTACATAGTATATTATGATCATTGGAAACTTCATACCTACGAATTCTGGATCATTACTTGTTTGACTTAAAGTCAGGAAGAGAAAACAAAAGGATGGAACTCCAAAATATAAAGGAAACGAAAGGGGCTGATTTATAGGGAAATATCCGACAGAGCAATCGAAACAGATTAGCGCATTTAACCAAAGAGGATCTTAATGTCCCTAATTATCGAAGACCCAAATCTTATTACGAAAATATTCTCTAAATCCCTTGAATTTCGAAAATCAACCGTAACTACGTCACCGGTTAAGACGAACCTGCATTTATTCATTTCACTATTTTGTGATAGCTTCACTCGCACTCTTCGAAAAATCAAATCGTTTTATCTATATTAGTCAATAATGATAAAACTCTATTTATCAGCTCATATTCGTCATGAAAACATTTTTATCGTTAGCCATGACGACCTCACTCAAATTTTGGGACGAAATTTCTTTAACGGGTAGGTACTGTGACGACCCGGGAATTTCCGACCAAATTTAAACTTGATTCTTATATGATTTCGACACGATAAGCAAAGTCTGTAATGTTGAGTCTCAAAATTTTAAAACGATGTTCATAAATTCATTTAACCTTCGACCAATTCCGACGATTCACGAACAGATAATTGTAAATAGATTTGTGTGTATTTAATTATATATGTATAGATGAATATAATAATTTGAAAATATAAATTGAAATATTATATATCGTAATTGTTAGAATTAATAATGTAAAATAAAATAATATATAATAACTATTATTTAAAAGGTATCTATATATGTAAATGAAGTATATTGAATTTATATATATTTTCGAATTTATTTTGTAATTGACGGTAACGCTCAATTGTAATTCGATCGATATTAAACGAGTTAAAAACGAATATATGTGATTTTAAAATAAACGGTGATCTGAAAATGAGTTCTATAAATTTTAGACTTATTAAAAATGTATTTAGGAAATATTTGTTAAGTTTTAACACTTTTTATTTTTCACCCATAAATGAGGGGAACAGTTGATGTAATTTTTATTTTACAAATTAAGGATCGAATTTTATATCATAATGACCAAAATAAATAAATATAGTTAATCTAAAAATTTGGGATTTTTCTAGACACTTTTATCCGTCACTAATTAGCAACGGAGTACGATATAGTACCCGTGTAAACTGTCGGTAGAAAATATCTATCAAGTAGGAGGCTAGTTATCTTAATATGTTTTAAAATTATGTGATTCACATGAACCTACTATGCTTGTTTTCAACTTTCCGTTTGTTTTCAACTTTCCAGGACATTATACATTTATATTATACTCCCACATGAGTTAAACAAAACCACAACCAAATTTACTTCTCTGCATTTTTTTTGTCACTCCACAACCACTCAGTTCTTATCATCTTAGTGTTGTACAACCAAAGAACACAATCTTCTTCATCTATTTTTCTGTCTCTCACAAACCAAAACCACCACATCATTTTTTTTTCTCTGTTATCTATCTTATCTATCATTTTTCATTTTATATACGTATATACTTAATCGATAGATTTACAGAGAACAAACTTTGAGATATGAACCATATCCTCCTTAAACCCTCATCTTCCATCACCTTCCACGACAACCTACACCCTGACCATGCACAACCATCATCAAACTCCATTAGTCGCATGAATCGGTCTAGGTATTTTACTACGTACAAGAAAACATAAACGTTATGGATATCAAACTCATAAAGAGTTTACATTTCACCTATTATCCAGATGACCCAATTGGTGACAAGCCCAATTATTTATTAGGTCCATCACCTGCTGTTCTTGATCAGAACACAATAACCGTCACCCATAACTGCCACATTACAACTCCAAATAAATACCACCACTTGATCATCATTGTCAAAACCCGACCTTAACCATAAGGACGAATACAATAACATATGATTTCATCGCGAGGTATTGACCTCTATATGCGACATTTTTCAAAAACTGCATTCGTTTTTACAATACAAACCATAGCTTTTATTACAAATACAAGGTTTAAACAACTTAATAATGATTATCGTTTAGCGATAATCTTAGACTTACAAACCTTACATGTGATAATAACAATACGACTTCCAACATATTTTACATTACAAATCCTCCGATATGCAGTTTTATTTTTGACATAAATATGCATACTCAAGATCTTGCTTAAATTCAACATGTTGCAGCGGAAGCTTTTAGTTATCACCTGAGAATAAACATGCTTAAAATGTCAACATAAAGTTAGTGAGATATAGGTTTAATGCCGGCAGCGTTATAAATATAGACCACAAGATTTCATATATAAATGTTTTAATAAAAATATTCTAAGTTGTTGAGCACTTGATAACCATACTTAACATTTAATCAACGTCGCTTATTCCCTTTATTATGAAATCTTACTATACCGTACCAAGTGTAGTTACCGAAACGAAGTACTGTGCAACCGTTGAATACTGGTCGTCCAGTCCGGTTGGGGTTGTCAGGCCCGATAGATCTATCAATAGGATTCGCGTTTACAATACCTCATGTAAATAGTAGTTACCAAGTTACATGGAAGTATGCCAGTAGTACAACTCAACGTAGAATATATATTTTTAATCACTTTTGTCCATAACGTAAATCATAAAATGCATGTATTCTCATCCCGAAATATTTAGAGTTTAAAAGTGGGACTATATACTCACTTTTGCCTTGAAGGTATTTAATTCGACTTGGTCTCCGATAGATATCACGAACCTAACCATATATATAATATATCAACATATTTTCTTTTCAAGTAATCGTTACATATATATATATATATATATATATATATATATATATATATATATATATATATATATATATATATATATATATATATATACTTATAATACTTTTAATATTTTCTTAGTCCGTAGTTAGCAGTCCGATATTAGTGGTCCACAATTAGTTGCTCAATAAAATAAATAAAGACCTCATCGTATTCGTATTGATCAGAATTAATCTCAACCCATGGTACCATGTTGTCAAATGACGTATTGCGTACAATCATGAGGTCTTATGATTAATCTTCTCGTGTTGTTTACGGGTGGTCCTGAAATATATAAAATCAAATCATAAGTAATTATATATAAAATATCATATTAATTAGGAAAGATATGATTAATTTACTTTTTCTCCAAATATTTTCGTAGCTAAACTAGCTTCGGATACCCAATCTTGTTTTAGTCGTAGTTTCTTCATTACAACTCCGTTTTTGTTGGTTCAACTTGTCACTTCCTTGGATCGAGTCAAATTTTAAGAATATGAACTGAAAATACCTTAGTTTGTATTCGAAATCATAGGTTATAGGTCAAACTTTTGTGAAACTTATGAAAGTGATCATTTTCCATCATAAAAACAACATTTAATGATCATTTTTCTAAAAATACTCACACTTTGAGTTAAACCATGAAATTTTTATGTGTTAACATATTCATAAGAAATATCATTTTTCCAGAACATGAACTTCCAATTCAAAGTTCAAGATGGTTTTTAATTATCCAACCCAAAACAGCCCCCGGTTGCACTCTGACGACGTAGATTCAGTTTTTAAGATGTTCTTTATAAAACCAAGTTATATCTTGTTAAGTTAGCATATCATTATGATATATTATAGGTCTTGAAGTGTTTTAAAAGTCAAGTTAGAAGGATCTATTTAGTTTGCGAACAAGTTTGAAATCATTCAAACTATGTTCTTGTTGTTAAAATTTTATACCACAAAATAAGATAGCTATATGAATATGAATTGAATAAGATTATGAACAAGGTTACTACCTCAAGTTACTTGGACAAAGTTACTGCAAAAGATAAGAAATAATCTTGGAATCAAAGAGTGGTGGAGTTAGATCAAAAGGTTGGAAGTAAACTTCTTCAAATGGGTGGTTATTTTGATATGTTCTTGAAAGAGTTTTCTTATGGTGTTTAAGGCTTGTAATTGAAGCTAAATGATGGGGAAAATTCTTGGATATGATCAACTATGAAGTTAGGAGTATTTTGAGAGAGAAATGAGGGTGTAGGTATGAGAAAATGGAGTGAAGAAATGGTGTTCATTCATAAAAACGTTTTTAGTTTATAAAGAAAGAAAAGGATTCCTAATTTTGTTTTCTTACTAATAATTCATGCTACTTGACAAATCCTAGTTACCTCATATCTAGGTCAGTCATAATGTTGATTAGGATGTTGATTTGATGTGTATATACCAATAGTAAATACGTATAGAAGATGGGTATGATACGGGTACATATACCCTAGATATACGTATAGAAATCTTGAGAAAACGGAACGAGAATTCAAATATAGCTATCTTTTGTGAATATACTTATATTGTTTTATGTATTTAAGTCCTTAAAAAGTGATTAAATACATTATATATATGATACATGTATAAGCATTATAGGTTATAAGTATATATATCAAAGAATGTTACGTATAGTTATCGTTTTGAAAACTTAAGTTAGTAGTTTCAAAATATACTTATAACTCTTTGTCATTAGTACACAATGAGATGTTAAACCATCCTTAGATCATGTTAAATATATATAAATACATATATATACACAAATGTATAATTATCGTATGTTATATAGTTCGTGATATCATCGGTCATATTGGACGGTCAAACATTGTGTAAAACTCTTTTCAAAAACACAAGTCTCAACAATTTGGATTGCTTATCATGTTGGTATGGTTTAATTTATGTAAATATTAATCTCATAAGTGTAAAATGATCGTAAAAATCTGGGTCGTTACAGTACCTACCCGTTAAATAAATTTCGTCCCGAAATTTTAAAGTTGTACCTATTTTGCGTTCTCGGGAAACAAATGTGGGTACTTTTGTTTCATCTGATCCTCTCATTCCCAAGTAAACTAGGGACCTCTTCGAGCATTCCAACGAACCTTAACGATTGGTATGGTACTCTGCTTGAGCCGTTTAACTTCACGGTCCATGATTTCGACTGGTTCTTCTATGAATTGTAGTTTCTCGTCGACTTGGATTTCTTCAAGAGGAATGGTGAGATCTTCCTTTGCAAGACATTTCTTAAGGTTTGAGACGTGAAATGAATTATGTACTCCGGCGAGTTGTTGTGGTAACTCGAGTCGATAAGCTACCGGTCCGATGTGTTCGATGATCTTGAACGGGCCTACATACCTTGGGTTCAGTTTACCCCTTTTACCGAAACGTATTACACCTTTCCAAGGTGACACCTTTAGCATAACCATGTCACCGATCTGAAACTCTAATGGTTTCCTTCGGACATCGGCGTAGCTCTTTTGGCGACTACGGGCTATTTTCAATCTCTCCTTGATTTGTACTATCTTCTCAATCGTTTCTTTTATGATCTCGGGACCAGTTAATTGTCGATCTCCTACTTCATTCCAATAGATAGGGGATCTACACTTCCTTCCATATAATGCTTCAAATGGTGCAGCTTTAATGCTCGCATGATAACTGTTATTATACGAGAATTCTGCTAATGGTAGATATTTTCCCATCCGTTTCCAAAATCGATCACACATGCCATGAGCATGTCTTCAAGAGTCTGAATTGTTCTTTCACTCTGCCCGTCAGTTTGCGGATGATATGCGGTGCTCATATCCAAACGGGTTCCCAGGGCCTCCTGTAGTGATTGCCAAAACTTTGATGTAAATCTACTATCACGATCGGATATAATGGAAATAGGTATTCCATGCCTTGAAACAATTTCCTTTATGTATAATCGTAATAGTTTCTCCATTCTATCCGTTTCCTTTATAGGCAAGAAATGTGCAGATTTGGTGAGACGATCAACTATTACCCAAATGGTGTCATAACCCCAGGCAGTCTTAGGTAACTTTGTGATGAAATCCATGGTAATACCATCCCATTTCCATTCTGGAATTTCTGGTTGTTAAAGTAACCCTGACGGCTTCTGGTGTTTTGCTTTGACTTTGGAACAAGTTAAACATTCCCCAACATATGTTGCAACATCTGTCTTTAAATTAGGCCACCAATAATGTGTCTTAAGATCTTGATACATCTTTCCAACTCCAGGATGTATCGAGTATCTTGTCTTATGTGCCTCGTTCAATATCAACTTCCTTAATCCACCCAACTTTGGTACCCAAATACGGTTTGCAAAATATTGAATTCCGTCTTCCCATATAACGAGTTGTTTTCCATACTTATTCATTATTTCATTTCCTATGTTTTCTTTAGTAAGAGCTTCTCGTTGAGCCTCTTTGATTTGTGAGTTGAGATTCATGCAAATTTTTATGTTCATTGCTCGTACTCGAATTGGTTCCCGTTCCTTTCTGCTTAGAGCGTCGGCCACTATATTCGCTTTCCCGGGATGATAGCGAATCTCACAATCATAGTCGTTTATCAGCTCGACCCACCTACGTTGCCTCATGTTCAGCTGTTTCTGATCAAAAATATGTTGAAGGCTTTTATGATCAGTAAACACAGTGCATTTAACCCCATATAAATAGTGTCTCTATATCTTCAATGCAAACTCTACTGCTCCCAATTCTAAATCATGCGTCGTAAAATTCCGCTCGTGAATCTTCAATTGTCGGGATGCGTATGCTATAACTTTCTTCCGTTGCATAAGGACGCAACCAAAACCTTGTCGCGAAGCGTCACAATATATCTCAAAATCATCGTTCCCTTCAGGTAATGATAAAATAGGTGATGTAGTCAACTTCTTCTTCAGTAATTGAAATGCACTCTCCTGCTCAGAAGTCCATTTGTACTTCTTCCCTTTTTGCGTTAACGCTGTTAATGGTTTAGCTATTCGGGAAAAATCTTGAATAAACCTTCTATAATAACTTGCTAAACCCAAAAATTGGCGTATCTGCGTTGGTGTTTTAGGAGTCTCCCATTTTTCAATGGCCTCAATTTTAGCTGGATTAACCTGAATTCCTTTGCTACTAACAACGTGGCCAAGAAATTGCACTTCTTTCAACCAAAATGCACACTTAGAAAATTTGGCGTATAACTGTTCTTTTCTTAACAATTCTAATACCAACCTTAAATGTTGTTCATGCTCTTGCTCACTCTTGGAATAGATAAGAATATCGTCAATGAAAACGATAACAAACTTATCTAAATACGGACTACAAACTCGATTCATGAGGTCCATGAATACAGTTGGCGCATTTGTCAACCCAAACGGCATGACCAAAAATTCGTAATGACCATAACGTGTCCGGAAAGTATTTTTCAGAATGTCTTCTTCTTTGACACGTAGTTGATGATAGCCCGATCTTAAGTCGATTTTCGAGTACACACATGATCCTTGCAGTTGATCAAATAAGTCGTCAATTCTTGGTAGTGGATACCGATTCTTGATAGTTAACTTATTTAATTCACGATAATCTATACACATCCTAAAAGATCCATCCTTCTTTTTAACAAATAAAATTGGAGCTCCCCACGGTGAAGTACTTGGTCGTATGAATCCTCGGTCCAGTAATTCTTTTAACTGACTCTGAAGTTCTTTTAACTCAGACGGTGCAAGTCTATATGGAGCACGAGCAACCGGTGCAGCTCCTGGTACAAGATCTATTTGAAATTCTACAGACCTGAAAGGAGGTAGTCCCGGTAATTCTTCCGGAAAAACATCGGGAAAGTCTTTTACTACATTTACATCGTTGATATTCTTCTCCTTTTCTTCAACTTTCTTTACATGTGCTAGGATGGCATAACATCCTTTTTCTAAGCACTTTCGAGCTTTCAAACAGCTAATGAGATTTAGGTTTAAGTTACCTTTATCTCCGTAAATCATTATCATTGATTTATCCTTTCGAGGAATACGAATTGCCGTTTCAGCACACACTACTTCGACTCCTACTTTGGACATCCAGTCCATGCCGATAATTACATCAAAACTTCCTAATTCTATGGGTATCAAATCAATCTTGAATGTTTCTCCGGCTAAATTTATTTTACAATCACGATAAATTTTATCGGCTTTAATTAGTTTACCATTAGCTAACTCAATCATGTACTTAGCATCTAGAGGTAATGATGAACAATTCAAATTAGCGTAAAAGTCACTACACACGTAACTTCTATCAACACCAGTATCAAATATAATAGATGCTGATAAGTTATTGATGATAAATGTACCCGTAACCAGCTCCGGGTCTTCATACGCCTCTCTAGCATTAATAATAAATGCTCTTCTACGTGCAGATCCGTTATTCTTCTCTGGATTTGGGCACTGGCTCTTATAATGACCCTGTTTCCCACACCCATAATATGTAACAGTGGCCAAGGCAGTTCTATTTGCATTAGTGGCAGGAGTCTTGGTGCCATTGGTATTTGTAACAGGAATCCTACAATCTTCAGCAAGATGACCCATTCGATTACAATTTTCGCACACCACATTACAATAACCAGAGTGATGTTTGTGGCATCTGTTACATAAATGATTTCATCCTTTGTAACCAGAGCTTGAACCACTACCCGCACCTTGCGTAGTTTTTTGTTTCTTGTTGGATTGTTGATTACCTTCCCACTTTCTTTTGTTTTCTGATGTCTTGACATCGGTGTTCTTATCCAGAATAATCTGGTCCATCAACTCATTTGCCATGGTGATGGCTTCGTGAATAGTCTTGGGTTTCGATGCTGTAACATTTGCTTTGACATTTTTAGGCAAACCATCTTTGTACAGTTCTATCTTTCGTTCTTCGGTTGGTACCAATTCGGGACATAGCAAAGCTAATTCCATGAATCGCTGATTGTAGTTGGTGAGTTCAGTACCAACAACTTTCAGGCTTCGTAATTCAGCTTCCAACTTCCTAACCTCGTTCCTTGGACAATACTCGTTGATTAGCATTGTTTTGAATTCTTCCCAGGGAGTATCATAAGCTACATCTCCTCCTACGGCCTTCACATAGTTTTTCCACCACGTAAGTGCACTATCTTGTAAGATGCACGATGCATACTTGGTCATGTCCTTCTCAATACAACCACTGATTTTAAACACAGACTCAATCTTTTCGATCCACCGGGTTAAACCGACCGGTCCTTCTGTTCCACTGAATGATGAGAGCTTACAACCTTGAAAAGTTTTGTAAGTACATCCCACACGAGGATTTGGGTTAACTGCAGCACCTCTCGCAGCCTCGACCCATAACATTCTATCGTCCACTCGCTGATTGATGAGTTCCTCGATTTCTTGTTCCGTCATTCGGTTCAATCGCGCCATAATCTTCAATAAGAATGAGAAAAATAATTATTCACATGGAATATTATAGATGTAGTATGTATTTACAGTACATCGTAGCTTTTTAATAATATGAACCAGTTATTATTATAAAAGCCTTTTCTTTTTATTAGCGTTTTATAATTATATCTAGGGTAGTACCTACCCGTTAAAGTTCATACTTAATAGCTTAGTACAGAAATTAATTACTACCATCCAAATAATACTCAACCATGGAAAATTATTGCATTTCACACTTCACTCTTTTACATATGCTTATCTTACATCAAACATTAAGCAAACCACACTAGTAATATTATACAAAACGTTATATGATCCCATGGTTTAAAATAACAGCGCATCATTTAACCCAAAACGTTTGTGTTCAAAGAAATCGCTTAAAGGTTATCTTGACTGTCTCCCTGCGTTTTGGCTGAGGGGCTGAAGAACTGGATGCCGGGATAGAACTAATAGGAATAGCGGGAATAGGGGTGGAAGTGTCTGGTGGAGTTGGTGCCACAACATCCTCACTAAACTTGGGATTTGGATTTTCTAATTCAGTAGCCTTTCGTTTCTTTCCTCTTTCGAACTTGTCTTTCGTAATTTCCTGTATTTCTTCCTCCTCAGGATCACTTTCCGGTTCCTCTTCAATTGATTCATCCGAAAATTATGAGCCTTCCCCAAAGGTGTCGTTTTCATCATCGGATAGGTTAATGACTGGAACACCATCTGAAGATTCTGGTTCGGAGTCGCTGAATGTGATAACAAGTTCTAAGCCAGACATCTATCACATAACAACTAGCAAATTAGTACCACATAATATTTACATATTAATTTTTAACCAACAAGGATAAGCAATAGTTTTCGAAATCAAACACGGTCAAAGTCCAGACTCACTAATGCATCCTAACAAACTCGATAAGACACACTAATGCAAATTTTCTGGTTCCCTAAGACCAACGCTCTGATACCACATGTCAAAACCCGACCTTAACCATAAGGACGAATACAATAACATATGATTTCATCACGAGGTATTGACCTCTATATGTGACATTTTTCAAAAACTGCATTCGTTTTTACAATACAAACCATAGCTTTTATTACAAATACAAGGTTTAAACAACTTAATAATGATTATCGTTTAGCGATAATCTTAGACTTACAAACTTTACATGTGATAATAACAATACGACTTCCAACATATTTTACATTACAAATCCTCCGATATGCAGTTTTATTTTTGACACAAATATGCATACTCAAGATCTTGCTTAAATTCAACATGTTGCAGTGGAAGCTTTTAGTTATCACCTGAGAATAAACATGCTTAAAACGTCAACCTAAAGTTGGTGAGATATAGGTTTAATGCCGGCAGCGTTATAAATATAGACCACAAGATTTCATATATAAATGTTTTAATAAAAATATTCTAAGTCGTTGAGCACTTGATAACCATACTTAACATTTAATCAACGTCGCTTATTCCCTTTATTATGAAATCTTACTATACCGTACCAAGTGTAGTTACCGAAACGAAGTACTGTGCAACCGTTGAATACTGGTCGTCCAGTCCGGTTGGGGTTGTCAGGACCGATAGATCTATCAACAGGATTCGCGTTTACAATACCTCATGTAAATAGTAGTTACCAACTTACAGGGAAGTATGCCAGTGGTACAACTCAACGTAGAATATATATTTTTAATCACTTGTGTCCATAACGTAAATCATAAAATGCATGCATTCTCATCCCGAAATATTTAGAGTTTAAAAGTGGGACTATATACTCACTTTTGCCTTGAAGGTATTTAATTCGACTTGGTCTCCGATAGATATCACGAACCTAACCATATATATAATATATCAACATATTTTCTTTTCAAGTAATTGTTACATATATATATATACATATATATATATATATATATATATATATATATATATATATATATATATATATATATATATATACTTATAATACTTTTAATATTTTCTTAGTCCGTAGTTAGCAGTCCGATGTTAGTGGTCCACAATTAGTTGCTCAATAAAATAAATAAAGACCTCATCGTATTCGTATTGATCAGAATTAATCTCAACCCATGGTACCATGTTGTCAAATGACGTGTTGCGTACATAAAGTACCGTGTTGTCAAATGACGTGTTGCGTACAATCATGAGGTCTTATGATTAATCTTCTCGTGTTGTTTACGGGTGGTCCTGAAATATATAAAATCAAATCATAAGTAATTATATATAAAATATCATATTAATTAGGAAAGATATGATTAATTTACTTTTTCTCCAAATATTTTCGTAGCTAAACTAGCTTCGGATACCCAATCTTGTTTTAGTCGTAGTTTCTTCATTACAACTCCGTTTTTGTTGGTTCAACTTGCCACTTCCTTGGATCTAGTCAAATTTTAAGAATATGAACTGAAAATACCTTAGTTTGTATTCGAAATCATAGGTTATAGGTCAAACTTTGGTGAAACTTATGAAAGTGATCATTTTCCATCATAAAAACAACATTTAATGATCATTTTTCTAAAAATACTTACACTTTGAGTTAAACCATGAAATTTTTATGTGTTAACATATTCATAAGAAATATCATTTTTCCAGAACATGAACTTCCAATTCAAAGTTCAAGATGGTTTTTAATTATCCAACCCAAAACAGCCCCCGGTTGCACTCCGACGACGTAGATTCAGTTTTTAAGATGTTCTTTGTAAAACCAAGTTATATCTTGTTAAGTTAGCATATCATTATGATATATTACAGGTCTCGAAGTGTTTTAAAATTCAAGTTAGAAGGATCTATTTAGTTTGCGAACATGTTTGAAATCATTCAAACTATGTTCTTGTTGTTAAAATTTTATACCACAAAATAAGATAGCTATATGAATATGAATTGAATAAGATTATGAACAAGGTTACTACCTCAAGTTACTTGGACAAAGTTACTGCGAAAGATAAGAAATAATCTTGGAATCAAAGAGTGGTGGAGTTAGATCAAAAGGTTGGAAGTAAACTTCTTCAAATGGGTGGTTATTTTGATATGTTCTTGAAAGAGTTTTCTTATGGTGTTTAAGGCTTGTAATTGAAGCTAAATGATGGAGAAAATTCTTGGAGATGATCAAGTATGAAGTTAGGAGTATTTTGAGAGAGAAATGAGGGTGTAGGTATGAGAAAATGGAGTGAAGAAATGGTGTTCATTCATAAAAACATTTTTAGTTTATATAGAAAGAAAAGGATTCATAATTTTGTTTTCTTACTAATAATTCATGCTACTTGATAAATCCTAGTTACCTCATATCTAGGGCAGTAATAATGTTGATTAGGATGTTGATTTGATGTGTATATACCAATAGTAAATACGTATAGAAGCTGGGTATGATACGGGTACATATACCATAGATATACGTATAGAAATCTTGAGAAAACGGAACGAGAATCCAAATATAGCTATCTTTTGTGAATATACTTATATTGGTTTATGTATTTAAGTCCTTAAAAAGTGATTAAATACATTATATATACGGTACATGTATAAGCATTATAGGTTATAAGTATATATATCAAAGAATGTTACGTATAGTTATCGTTTTGAAAACTTAAGTTAGTAGTTTCAAAATGTACTTATAACTCATTGTCATTAGTACACAATGAGATGTTAAACCATCCTTAGATCATGTTAAATATATATAAATACATATATATACACAAATGTATAATTATCGTATGTTATATAGTTCGTGATATAATTGGTCATATTGGACGGTCAAACGTTGTGTAAAACTCTTTTCAAAAACACAAGTCTCAACAATTTGGATTGCTTATCATGTTGGTATGGTTTAATTTATGTAAATATTAATCTCATAAGTGTAAAATGATCGTAAAAATCCGGGTCGTTACAATCATCAACACCGCCTATCTATTATTCGAACAAGCTATTACGACTCCGGTTATGTTCTTGATCAACCATCTCCATTGAACTAACAGTTACAACCATAACAACAAATCACCTTACACTGTCATTAGATCACCACCTCCGCTGTCTACAATCACCATTGTTAATTTTCACTGCTGCTACCACCATCCGATGTCACCTTTCATATTTTTTTTCTTCTTCTTTTTGTTTCACTATCTACTTCCGTTCCTGTTTGAGAAACACACAATGACAACCATCAATCAAGATCACCACACCATGCTTTATTTCTTCTTCGGATACCGCTGTATCATTCGAGACCCACCCATCTAAAACCGCCATCCATCGACCTCCATCACCTTTAGAACCACTGCTACCTTCCACCACCTACGTCACCATCAACTAAATTTTTTTCTGTTAATCGAAAACACCCAACCGAACCCATATTAATTCTACTACTGCTACCTTTCTTGTTTTTCTGTTTCTGATTTCCGAAACTAGAACAGTGAATAACAATGATGGAAGGTAATAGATGACGAGCTTTTTATGTTGATATAAGTGTTGTTATGCTAGAAGAGAAATGAGATGAATGATGATGAATAATACCGGTGATGATAAACAAAGAATAACGATGATGATGATGATTTACGGATGATGATGATGATGATGATGGGTTAAAATTAAAATGAAAACCAGCGTTGTTAAGTATTAAATAAATAAACATTACGATTTATAACAAGAATTCACGAGTGCCTAAGTGGTTTGGGCGCCTGTGTGATTATTCGAGAGGTTGCAAGTTCGAGTCCGATCTGGGGCATTATTTTTTTGGAACTCACTCTTCAAAGGTTGTAAACTTAATGTTACTATTATTATTATTATTATTATTATTATTATTATTATTATTATTATTATTATTATTATTATTATTATTATTATTATTATTATTATTATTATTATTATTATTATTATTATTATTATTAACATAAGTATTATTATTAGTGTTATCATTATTATTATTACTAACATGATTATCTTTATTAGTATTATTATTATTATTAAAAATTATTATCATTTTTATCATATTTTTACTAAAATTATCATTGTTATTAGAATAAGAATTATTATTAAAAGGATCATTATCATTATCATTATTATTACAACTATATTATTATTTGTAACGACCCGTCAAAATCACTATTGACGCGGCACGTTAATCATTGATTCCACAGTGATGTTTTGACCTCTATATGATACGTTTTGATAAAATATTGCATTCATTAAAATAAGTGACTTTCTAAACATAGAAAGTTATAAACATATGGACGAGTGCTTAAGTATAAGCAAATCCCCAAAATACATAAGTCTTTATTTTACAGGTTGACATCACAGTCGAATAATTTATTTCACAACGTGGTTTTGTTTCGAATGCAATAAACTTTATACAAAGTATGAGAGACTCCTTGCAGGCAACAAGCACATCACAGGGGAAGCAGTCTAAGGACCTGAGAATAAAAACATGCTAAAAATGTCAACACGAATGTTGGTGAGTTATAGGTTTAATTGCTCGAGTCATAAATATATAAAGATGGACCACAAGATTTCTTCAAAAGTTTATCAATAGATTCAACATAACAGAGCACCCTGGTAACTAAACTTAACGCTATAATGATAATTACCCTATTCATTTTAATACACGCAAACCAACTTGTCATAAACTCAAATAACATACGTCCGTTAAAAGGCTAGCGCTCAAGCTCGAACGGGGATGTCAAGCCCTATGGATCAATATACAATTATTCGCCCCACCAGTCCATATCCTATGTACTGGCAGCTACTAGTTACCAAAGCTAAGGGATTTTCGGTTTAACTCAGTGTAGAATTAAGTATGTACTTGTGTCCATTGCATTTAAAATAAATTGCATGTATTCTCAGCCCAAAAATATTTATAGTATTTAAAAAGGGAGACTATAAACTCACTGTTCAATATTGAGGTTCAATATTGTAGGCAATTTACGTAGACGTAAAGATAGTGGATAACTGTACGGTTGGTCTTGGATTCATGAACAATACCCCCGAACAATACCCAATATTTCCTTAGTTTACACCGGTTTGAAACCCGAATTAAAAACACACGTACATAACTTATTGTAGTATATAACTTCTAATATTTTGAAATTCATAAAAACAGATACGGAGTAATATTTCTGTGTTCGAAGATGTTCATATATATATGTACATATATGTAATATAATAATAAATATAATAATATAATAATTATGATAAGATAATATCATAATATAATAATAATAAACGTGTTAAATTAAAAGCCACCATCGGCAAACATTACGTGTTTCACATAGATAGGTAGGCGGTCCGCATATGGTGTCTTCATGAAAGTTGTAGATTTATGAGTTACGGTCGTCTGGACATCAGAATCAGCTTTTTTCGAGTTAGTATGATTTAGTTATGATTTTTCTCGTGCAAGTGCACAGGTTTAGTGATTTCCATCATTTTAACTTGAAATCTTGATACGAAATGTTGTAGTCTTTTGTTGCTCATTAGAAATATTTATTTTATATTTAACAATATTTAAGTAAGACTAATTATATACACACACGTCAGCTTGCATGATCAAATGTCTAGCTACTTTAAATTTTGTCCTCGTCTAATATCGAATCTATATAGATATGCATGTTTATCAAAAGTGAAAAATAGAAAGTCCCACATTTTGTCCAAATACAATCTTGCCATTTTTAATGATATATATATTGAGTTATTTATATAACATATATAATTAAATTATTTATTTAAATCGTTATATATATATATATATATATATATATATATATATATATATATATATATATATATATATATATATATATATATATATATATCCATTTAAAAATCGTTGTTCGTGAATCGTCGGAAATGATAAAAGGGTACTTGAACGTGTAAACTAGTTCAAAAAGTTTTAAGACTCAACATAATAGGTCCGTTTATCATGTCGAAAACATTCTATCCTATAAATAATTTATTAATGTGAAATTTTCTGGGTCATCACAGTACCTCCCCGTTAAAGAAAATTTTGTCCCGAAATTTTGAGTAGTAGCTGTTTTATAAGCGATATCAGTGAACAAATGTGGATACTTTTGCTTCATTGGATCTTCTCGTTCCCAAGTAAACTCGGGTCCTTGTCTAGCGTTCCAACGAACTCTAACTATCGGTATTTTATTTTGTTTTAATTGTTTGACCTCACGGTCCATGATTTCAACAGGTTCTTCGTTAAAATGGAGTTTATCATTGATTCGTATTTCGTCAAGAGGAATTACGACATCCTCTTCAGCTAAATATTTCTTCAAATTTGACACGTGAAATGTGTCGTGAACACCACTAAGTTCTTGCGGTAGCTTTAATCGATAAGCAACTGTTCCAATTCTTTCGGTGATTTCAAAGGGTCCTACGTACCTAGGACTTAGCTTTGCTCGTTTACCGAATCGTACAACGCCTTTCCAGGGTGACACTTTTAACATGACTTTGTCACCCACTTGAAATTCTAGCGGTTTTCTTCCTTTGTTAGCATAACTCTTTTGACGACTCATGGCCGTTTTCAATCGTTGTTGTATTTAAAAGATCTTTTCGGTAGTTTCATGAATAATTTCTGGTCCAGTAAGTGGTTTTTCTCCTACGTCACTCCAACAAATAAGAGATCTGCACTTTCTACCGTAAAGTGCTTCAAATGGTGCTGCGTTGATGCTCGTATGATAGCTGTTATTGTATGAAAATTCTGCCAAAGGTAAGTGTCGATCCCAACCGGTTCCAAAGTCAATAACGCATGCCCGTAACATGTCTTCCAATGTTTGTATTGTTCTTTCACTTTGACCATCTGTATGTGGGTGATAAGCGGTGCTCATATCTAATCGAGTTCCCAATGCTTTTTGTAATGACTTCCAAAAATGTGATACGAATCTGGTGTCACGATCAGATATAATGGAGATAGGTACACCATGTCTGGAAACTATTTCCTTCAAATATAAGCGTGCTAATCTCTCCATACTGTCTGTCTCCTTTATTGGTATGAAGTGAGTTGACTTAGTGAGGCGATCAACTATCACCCAAATAGTATCGTGACTACTTGCAGTCCTTGGCAATTTCGTAATGAAATCCATGGTTATTCTTTCCCATTTCCATTGAGGAATTTCTGGTTGTTGCAGTAATCCCGATGGCTTCTGGTGCTCAGCTTTGACCTTTGCACACGTCAAACATTTGCTTACATAAGTAGCAATTTCTGCCTTCATATTAGGCCACCAATAGAACTTCTTGAGATAATGGTACATTTTCCCGTTTTCTGGGTGAATTGAGTACCTCATTTTGTGTGCTTCATCCAGTACTAGTTACCTTAGGTTACCATGTTTTGGTACCCATATTCTACCAGCAAAATACAGGGTTCCATCGGCTTTTACTTCAAGTTGTTTTTCTAATCCTTTGCTCATTTCGCCTTTTTCATTTTCTTTTTTTAAACCTTCTAACTGTGCTACTTGAATTTGCTTTGTGAGATCAGTACGAATTGTAATGTTCAAAGCTCGGACCCTAAGAGACTCTTTCTTTCTGACTTAGAGCATCAGCTACAACATTAGCCTTTCCAGGGTGGTAACGGATTTCACAATCGTAGTCGTTCAATAACTCTACCCAGCGACGTTGCCTCATATTGAGTTGTTTTTGATCAAAAATATGCTGAAGACTCTTATGGTCGGTGTACACTGTACACTTGGTGCCATATAGATAGTGTCTCCATATTTTGAGTGCAAAAACTACTGCTCCAAGTTCCAAATCGTGCGTCGTATAGTGCCTTTCGTGAACTTTGGTTGTCGTGAGGCGTATGCGATAACTTTTGTGTGTTGCATCAATACACATCCTAAACCTTGACGCGAAGCATCACAATAGATCACGAAATCATCATTTCCTTCTGGTAATGACAAAATGGGTGCAGACGTTAACTTCTTCTTTAACAGTTAAAATGCGGATTCCTATTCTGTGGACCAATCATACTTCTTTCCCTTTTGGGTCAATGCAGTTAAGGGTTTGGCGATTTTAGAGAAATCTTAAATCAATCTTCGGTAGTAACCAGCAAGACCTAAAAATTGGTGGATTTGTGTTGGAGTCTTCGGGGTTTCCCATTTACTAATGGCTTCAATCTTGGCGGGGTCAACTTTAATTCCATTTTTACTAATAACATGGCCCAAAAACTGTACTTCTTGTAACCAGAAATCACACTTCGAAAATTTTGCGTACAGTTCTTCTTTCTTGAGTACCTCTAGTACCAGTCTTAAGTGTTGCTCATGTTCTTCCTTATTCTTCAAGTAAATAAATATGTCGTCGATAAAAACAATGACAAATTTGTCTAAATACGGTCTGAAGATGCGATTCATTAGATCCATGAATACTGCTGGAGCATTAGTTAATCCAAAAGGCATGACTAAAAACTCATAGTGACCGTAACGGGTTCTGAACGCGGTTTTAGGAACATCTTCTTCTTTCACTATCAGCTGATGATATCCGGAGCGTAGATTAATCTTAGAATAAACACTTGATCCTTGCAGTTGATCAAACAAACCATCAATCCTCGGTAATGGGTATCGATTCTTGATCGTTAATTTGTTTAATTCTCGGTAATCTATGCACATTCTCATAGATCCATCCTTCTTCTTGACGAACAGAATAGGAGCACCCCAAGGTGAAAAATGGGACGAATAAATCCACGATCCGATAATTCTTGCAACTGGTTTTGTAATTCTTGCATTTCTGAAGGTGCAAGTCTATATGGGGATCGTGCTACAGGTGCGGCTCCTGGTACGAGATCAATCTGGAATTCTACACATCTGTGTGGAGGTAGCCCAGGTAATTCTTCTGGAAATACTTCAAAATATTCTCTCACAACTGGCACGTCATCAATGGTTCTTTCTTCAGTATCTATCTTCTTTACGTGTGCCAGAATAACATAACAACCCTTTCTTATAAGTTTCTGGGCCTTCATACCGCTGATAAGGTTCAGCTTCGAGTTGCTCTTCTCCCCATAAATCATTAATGACGTTTCATCCTTACGAGGGTTGCGGATCGCTTTCTCAGTGCAAACAACTTTCACTCTTGTTTTGGACATCCAGTCCATGCCAACGATTACATCAAAACTTCCTAATTCTACGGGTATCAAATCGATTTTGAAGGTTTCACCAACGAGATTTATTTCACAACCATGGCACATTTTATCGGCTTTTATCAATTTACCATTAGCTAATTCAATAGTATATTTATCGTCTAGAGGCAATGATGCACATTTCAGTTTAGAACTAAAGTCTTTACAAATATAACTTCAATCGGCACCCATATCAAACATAATAGAAGCTAGTTGATTATTAACGGTAAACGTACCCGTAACAAGATCAGGGTCCTCACGTGCTTCGCTGACATTAATGTTAAACGCCCTTCCCTATGCGGGTTCTTTATTCTTCTCATTATCAGGGCATTGATTTTTAAAGTGACCAGGCTTCCCACATCTAAAACATTTCTTAACATCGGTCAGTTTTGTCTTTACTTCAGAAACGGTGGCATAATAATCTTTCGCCACATGTCCTTTCTTGTTGCACTTATCACATGTAGTGACCCAAACTTTTCCATGTTTATATATATATATATATATATATATATATATATATATATATATATATATATATATATATATATATATATTAAATGAAATTGTTATTTACATGATTAAGTGTTTCCAACATGTTAAGTAATCAAACTTGTTAAGACTTGATTAATTGAAATAGGTTTCATATATACAATTGACCACCCAAGTTGACCGGTGATTCACGAATGTTAAAACTTGTAAAAACTATATGATGACATATATATGGATATATATATATATATATATATATATATATATATATATATATATATATATATATATATATATATATATATATATATATATAGTTAACATGATATTATGATAAGTAAACATATCATTAAGTATATTAACAATGAACTTCATATGTAAAAACAAGACTACTAGCTTAATGATTTTGAAACGAGACATATATGTAACGATTATCGTTGTAACGACATTTAATGTATATATATCATATTAAAAGATATTCATACATCATAATATCATGATAATATAATAATTTAAAATCTCATTTGATATTATAAACATTGGGTTAACAACATTTAACAAGATCGTTAACCTAAAGGTTTCAAAACAACACTTACATGTAACGACTAACGATGACTTAACGACTCAGTTAAAATGTATATACATGTAGTGTTTTAATATGTATTCATACACTTTTGAAAGACTTCATGACACTTATAAAAATACTTCTACTTAACAAAAATGCTTACAATTACATCCTCGTTCAGTTTCATCAACAATTCTACTCGTATGCACCCGTATTCGTACTCGTACAATACACAGCTATTAGATGTATGTACTATTGTTATATACACTCCAATGATCAGCTCTTAGCAGCCCATGTGAGTTACCTAACACATGTGGGAACCATCATTTGGAAACTAGCATGAAATATCTCATAAAATTAAAAAATATGAGTAATCATTCATGACTTATTTACATGAAAACAAAATTACATATCCTTTATATCTAATCCATATACCAATGACCAAAAAAACCTACAAACACTTTCATTCTTCAATTTTCTTCATCTAATTGATCTCTCTCAAGTTCCATCTTCAAGTTCTAAGTGTTCTTCATAAATTCCATAAGTATAGTTTCATAAAAATCAAGAATACTTCCAAGTTTGCAAGTCTACTTCCAAGCTTTCTAATCCATTCCAAGTAATCATCTAAGATCAAGGAACCTCTGTTATTTATAGTAGGTTATCTTTCTAATTCAAGGTAATATTCATATTCAAACTTTGATTCAATTTCTACAACTATAACAATCTTATTTCGAGTGAAAATCTTACTTGAACTTGTTTTCGTGTCATGATTCTGCTTCAAGAACTTTCAAGCCATCCAAGGATCCTTTGAAGCTAGATCCATTTTTCTCATTTCCAGTAGCTTTATCTAGAAAACTTGAGGTAGTAATGATGTTCATAACATCATTCGATTCATACATATAAAGCTATCTTATTCGAAGGCTTAAACTTGTAATCACTAGAATATAGTTTAGTTAATTCTAAACTTGTTCGCAAACAAAAGTTAATCCTTCTAACTTGACTTTTAAAATCAACTAAACACATGTTCTATATCTATATGATATGCTAACTTAATGATTTAAAACCGGAAAACACGAAAAACACCGTAAAACCGGATATACGCCGTTGTAGTAACACCGCGGGCTGTTTTGGGTTAGTTAATTAAAAACTATGATAAACTTTGATTTAAAAGTTGTTCTTCTGGAAAAATGATTTTTCTTATGAACATGAAACTATATCCAAAAATCATGGTTAAACTCAAAGTGGAAGTATGTTTTCCAAAATGGTCATCTAGACGTCGTTCTTTCGACTGAAATGACTACCTTTACAAAAATAACTTGTAACCTATAATTATGACTATAAACTTATACTTTTTCTGTATAGATTCATAAACTTAAGTTCAATATGAAACTATAGCAATTGGATTCACTCAAAACGGATTTAAAATGAAGAAGTTATGGGTAAAACAAGATTGGATATTTTTTGATTATTTTAGCTACGGGAAATGTTTAACAAATCTATACAAATCATATCCTAGCTAACTTATATTGAATTATACATGTATTCTAATATATTATGTAATCTTGGGATACCATAGAAACGTATGCAAATGTTTTGACATATCATATCGACCCATGTATATATATTATTTGGAACAACCATAGACACTCTATATGCAGTAATGTTAGAGTTAGCTATACAGGGTTGAGGTTGATTCTAAATATATATATACTTTGAGTTGTGATCTAGCCTGAGACGTATATACACTGGGTCGTGGATTGATTCAAGAAAATATATATCGATTTATTTCTGTACATCTAACTGTGGACAACTAGTTGTAGGTTACTAACGAGGACAGCTGACTTAATACACTCAAATCTTTAAAACATAATAAAAATGGTTGTAATTATATTTTGATCATACTTTGATATATATGTACATATTTGTATAGGTTCGTGAATCGATCCGTGGCCAAGCCTTATTTCCAAGGAAGGAAATATCTGTGAAAGTGAGTTATAGTCCCACTTTTAAAATCTAATATTTTTGGGATGAGAATCCATGCAGGTTTTATAAATGATTTACAAAATAGACACAAGTACGTGAAACTACATTCTATGATTGAATTATCGAAATCGAATATGCCCCTTTTTATTAAGTATGGTAATCTAAGAATTAGGGAACAGACACCCTAATTGACGCGAATCCTAAAGATAGATCTATTCGGCCTAACAAACCCCATCCAAAGTACCGGATGCTTTAGTACTTCGAAATTAATATCATATCCGAAGGGTGTCTCGGAATGATGGGGATATTCTTATATATGCATCTTGTTAATGTCGGTTACCAGGTGTTCACCATATGAATGATTTTTATCTCTATGTATGGGATGTGTATTGAAATATGAAATCTTGTGGTCTATTGTTACGATTTGATATATATAGGTTAAACCAATAACTCACCAACATTTTTGTTGACGTTTAAAGCATGTTTATTCTCAGGTGAATACTAAGAGCTTCTGCTGTTGCATACTAAAATAAGGACAAGAATTGGAGTCCATGTTTGTATGATATTATTTAAAAACTGCATTCAAGAAACATATGTCGATGTAATATATTTCTATTGTAAACCATTATGTAATGGTCGTGTGTAAACAGTATATTTTAGATTACCATTATTTGATAATCTACGTAATGTTTTTTTTAAAACCTTTATTGATAAAATAAAGGTTAAGGTTGTTTTAAAAATGAATGTAGTCTTTGAAAAACGTCTCATATAGAGGTCAAAACCTCGCAATGAAATCAATTAATATGGAACGTTTATAATCAATATGAACGGGACATTTCAGTTGGTATCCGAGCGTTGGTCTTAGAGAACCAGAATTTTGTATTAGTGTGTCTTATCGAGTTTGTTAGAATGCATTAGTGAGTCTGGACTTCGACCGTGTTACTTGAAAAATGACTGCTTAACAAATTTTGTTGGAAACTATATATTTTTAACATGTGAATATTATGTGATATATTAATCTCTTAAGGTGTTTGATATTATGTGATAGATGTCTACCTCTAGAACAAGTCCCATTGACTCACCTAATAATAATGAAGAGTCAAATGTAAATTGGAATGATTCGTGGACTGATTCACAAGTTCCCGAAGAGGAACCGGAAGAAGAGTCGAAACCGGAAGAAGAATCGGAACCGGAAGAAGAATCGGAACCGGAAAAAGAAATAGAACCAGTGGGGGAAATAATAAAATGGTTAAGTAGAAGAAAATCCTCAACCAACCGACCAAAGTTAATTATGGTCAATGGTGTTTCCGCCAAGGAAGCAAAGTATTGGGAGGATTACCAATTCTCCGATGAATCGGATCCCGACAAGGATTCAGATGATGTTATAGAAATTACCCCAACACAATTTAATAAGGCAAAAGAGAAAAATAAGGGAAAGAGCATAAAAATAGAGAAATTTGATTCCAAACTCGATGAACTTTATATGTATCGTCAACACCCGTACTTTCAATATCGTGACAATAACCCGGGAACCTCTAAACCACCAGGTTTTTCTAAACCAATGTGGAAAATGATGACTCGTATTAGAGGAACATCATATATCCCTAAAATATTTGGATAAAGAACCAAGTCCGAAGAAGAAGAAACCAGTGATTCAGATTAGAGGGGTGTGAGCATGTTGTGTAATAAATGTATTGTAGTGTGCTTGTACTTTTATGTTCTATGTAAAAATTGCTTGTATTGTTTGTTATTACGAATCTAATCCTTGTCTATTTTATAGTATAAAAACAAAATGGACGTTAAGGGTAGACAACCGAATATTTTAGAAGACCTACCAGAGAATATGATTGAGGAAATCTTGTCTAGAGTCGGTCAGAATTCATCAGCACATTTAGTTCTGGCGAAATTAACTTGTCAAACATTTGAAAGACTTTCCAGAAATGCCTTAGTTTATAAAAGGCTTTCCTTTGATAGGTGGGGTATATCACATTGGGGAGACTTTAAGTTACGCCGTGTTTTCTTTAAAGCGTTAAATGCGGAGAACCCAAATGCAATTTTACGCTACAGGTTAAGAACCTATTTTGACTTAACATATCCCAACATAGAATTTCGTGAATTAGAAAGAGCTTCTAACATGCAACATAAAGAAGCATGTTATGCTTACGGGTTAGTGATGTTCGCTTCTTACCAAAGTGAGAAAAAGAACATCGGATTGCAGCTTTTAAATAAAACTTTCCCACAAGTGACGGATTCAGTAGTTGGGGTGAGAAACAAGGTTTTTAGATTATTACGGGGCTGTTGGACATTACGAATGAAGGTATTTCGTATGCCCGAGAGACATATTAAATTAACGTGGCTAGCATGTTATGATCCAAGTCGGGTCATACCCAATAACAAACTTACCAACACCTTAAAAGTATTTAATCTTAACGATTAGGTCGTTAAATAAATACGCGACACTTGGACTTTAGAAAATCGGTTTTCTAAAATATTATTACTTGAGATAAATTATTTGGATAATTTATATGATATGGTATTAATCATTTGTAAGATTAATAGTTGTGTTATGATACATTTTATAAAAGGTTTTATAAAATGGAAATTAAATTGGAACAAGTAACATATACATGGTGGAACTTGTTTTATAAATTTAAAAGACTAATTTTATAAACATCCCCATGGGGGGACGGTTTTGTGAGGACCAAGAGGTCCACCCATGCTACTTTTGTAAGTTTCAAAATGCACAAAGCCTAATGTACTTGTTCCTTGACCAAAAGATAATACATACATGCATTCAAACATCAAGTAAGAGAAAATAAGCTCTCTTTCTTCCTTGTTCCAATTCTGGCCGAATTCTTCAAGCAAGAGAGAGGTGACTTTGAGTTTATTGGAAGCTCATTTTCTAGTGTAACAAAATCCTAACCAATTTACAAGGTGTTGGTTATAAGTTTGGGGTATAATCCCTTGAGGTTTCACCATTAGAAGCTAGCATTCATCATCATCTTTTATTGTTGCTGCTGGCCGAAATTTTCAGCACAAAGAAGTGGGTTTCAAGCTAGATTAACAAGGGTGTTGAGGCTACCAAGTCTAGCTAACTTAGGGGTGGTGTTGAAGGATCAAAAGCTTGAAGTTCTACACTTTTGTTCATCATTCTACTACCTTTTTGGACAGCCCTTAAACTTAGTTTTAAGGAGGTATAAAACTCTATCTTTTCTTGTTAATTTGTAAGCATAATATTCACAACTTGATCCAAGATGGGATTTAACTTTAATTGGTTTAAAGATAACAAATAGAATTGGTTATTACACGCTTCCGTTTATTATGATTCTTAAAAGGTTTTAAGATATATGAACTTGTTAAATCCCAACAATGGTATCAGAGCCGAAGTTGTTGAAATATGCTTCGAATTATTGTTTTAAACCCACAATATTTGCATTCTAAGTACATGCATGAAAGAAGAATGCAAAAATTGTTGGTTTTGGGTGGGTACTTCATTATGGCCGAATTTATTAGGGTTCAAAATTGGGTTTTGAGCTCTATCATTTGGTCATATTTTGTTGCATGTTAAAGTTCACAATCCTAGCCTTGACCTTGTGTTGATTGCATGTTATATTTGGTTGATTTGTTATATTCATTTGGTATGTAATATTATTCATTCAATTGGCATGTAATAATTATTATTTTGGCTATGTAATTTGTTTTACATTTGGTATGTAAAATAGAATAGGTTGTATTTCATTTTCTAGATAAAAATGTATTAGGATACATATTTTGTAAAAATGAAGAACAAGATGATGAAGACTTGAAGAACACAAGGAGCATTTGGATGCAAGGTTAAGTGGGAGATTGTAATCTCCTACTTTGTATTATTACCCCTTAACCCGGTGACATTTGTTTTCGGCTAAACAAATGTCCACCAAAATGGCTAGATTG
Source organism: Rutidosis leptorrhynchoides (assembly GCF_046630445.1). Lineage (NCBI taxonomy): Eukaryota > Viridiplantae > Streptophyta > Magnoliopsida > Asterales > Asteraceae > Rutidosis > Rutidosis leptorrhynchoides. The sequence goes on from NC_092337.1 coordinate 299,010,679, forward strand.
TGAACACGCTTATTTTGCATGTGTGGTTGTTTGTATGATTATTGTTTTGCATGTTTGGTTGATACAATTAATCACAAGATAACAACAAACAAAACGACAATTTAATTGGTTAAATTAGACGTTCTAAGTACATGCAAAACGGCAATTTAAATGGTTAAATTAAAATAGCAACCAAAACCCTTAATAAATGGTTATTAAGAACAAGAAAAGGATAACGTATATAAAATGGTTTATATCAAGTAATTGGCTCAATTACAAGACATGAAATTGGTTTTTCACAAGTACCATACACTAAATGCATGTTGGTGTATGGCATAAAATTTTTCTCAAACTAGAATTAACGAAAACTTAAAATCCCTTTTACAAACAAGGTAAACAAGTTTAACGCCATCCTATTGTGTGACACTTAAAAGTATTAGGGAACTCATGATGGGATAAAGGTCACCTAACCGTTATGAGCAAACTAATATGATTAAGGTAAATTTCACATGCTTGTGGGATAAAGGTCACCTAACCACTTGTATGTTAAATTTACAAGTCTATACAAGTAGGACGACTTGATTTGGGAATCATGAACTTAGGGTCACCGAAGCATGAGGAACAAATAGGCGTTGATGGGATAAATATGCCATGCAAAAGGATTGCATGATCCCATACTCTAGAAGTTGCAAATGGATTGCAATTGTCATTTATTGACTACCTAGCTAAATCAAATTGCGGGATGAAGGTCACCTAACCGAAATTTGGTTTACCGTTGGATTCTAGAATTTAATAATTCAATTTGATTTAAAGGGTATTGAATGTTAAATTAAAATCGATACTTAAACGAACTTTGTTAATTTTGTAGATGGCCGCCAATAACAACAACAACATTCCAAACGCACCACTTAACCTAAACCACCTATCATTAAGGTCTCTCTTAGAGAAAGACAAACTCAACCATACCAACTTTATGGATTGGTTCCGCAATCTTCGGATTGTCCTCAAACATGAGGATAAAGCGTATGTACTTGAGGACCCCATTCCCGATCAACCGGATGAGAATGATGTGGAGGCAATGGCCTCTTACGATAAGTATTGCCACGACTCCCTTCAAGTCTCATGTCTAATGCTTGGGACTATGATACCCGAACTCCAAAAGGATTTCGAGCACCATAGTGCATACGACATGATAACGCAATTGAAGGAGATGTTCCTCCAACAAGCGCGTGTCGAGCGCTTCGAAACGGTTCGGGCGCTACATGCTTGTCGTATGGACGATACCCAATCGGTTTCATCTTATGTACTCAAGATGAAAAGCCTTATCGATCGTGCTAACCGACTTAACCTAAACATATCCAATGAGTTAGCCACCGATCTTATCCTTAACTCCCTATCAAAAAGGTTTGATCAATTTTTAATTAATTACAATATGAATGGGATGGATAAGAGCATAGGTGAGCTTCACGGTATGCTTAGAACGGCCGAAACTAGCATGGGTAAAAGGGCTTTACCCGTGTTAGCAATCGATCAAGGTGGATCCAAAGGTAACGCCTCTAAGCCAAAGGTGGCTAAGAGGAAAGGACCCGCCCATCAAGGCAAAGGGAAGGGGAAGATGGTTACCCCAACCAAGAACAAGGCTAAGAAGCAAAAGGTAGCCGAGAAGGCAAACCCCAAGGAAGACCCATGTTTCGGTTGCGGTGAGATGGGTCATTGGAAACGAAACTGTCCGGTCTACCTTAAGGAGTTGAAGGAGAAGAGGGATGCAGGGCAAACCTCAGGTAATATATATATGGTATATATAGAGCTTAGTATTACTTCTTCTAATACATGGGTATTAGACACTGGATGTGGAACTCACATTTGCAATTCATTGCAGGGGTTCAAAAGAAGTAGCAAGCAAACGGGAACATCGAGTCTCTACATGGGTAATGGAGCCAAAGTGCCAGTGAAGGCTCAAGGAGACTTTGTGTTAAAGCTTCCAAGTGGTTTGGAACTTATTTTGAAAGATGTTTTGTATGCACCCGATTTATGTCGAAACATTATTTCCATTTCCCGTTTGAAACAATGTGGGTTTTATCTTAATTTTGTTAATGATGATATCCATATTTATTTAGATAATGTATTCTATTTCAAGGCTTCACCTTCAAATGGAATTTATGAATTGGTTCATGATGACACATCATCTAGTAGCTCAATGTACCATACAAGCACCAAGAAACTCAAAGGGGATTTGAGTGATTCCTACTTATGGCATTGTCACCTTGGTCACATAAACAAGAACCGAATACATACACTTCAAAAGAATGGACTTTTGAAATCAAATGAAATGGATTCGTTTGAAGTATGTGAGTCTTGTTTACAAGGCAAGATGACCAAAGCACCTTTCAAAGGGACCTATGAAAGGGCTAAAGATTTATTGGGATTAATACATTCGGATGTATGTGGACCCTTTAAACCCATGACTAGGAATGGTGAAAGATACTTTGTTACTTTCATTGATGACTTTAGTCGTTTCGGATATGTCTACTTATTAAGACACAAGGACGAAACGTTTGAAGCATTCAAAGAATATCAAAACGAAGTACAAAATCAACTCAATAGGACAATTAAGGTACTTCGTACCGATAGAGGAGGTGAATACCTAAGCGATGCCTTCCAAGATCATCTTAGGAGTTGTGGGATTATCTCACAACTTACTCCACCCGGAACACCCCAGTTAAATGGAGTTTCCGAAAGGAGGAACCGAACCCTAATGGATATGGTTCGATCTATGATGGCAAGAAGCTCGTTGCCTCTATCATTTTGGGGTTATTGTCTAAGCTCCGCGGCCCGTATTTTAAATATGGCCCCAACCAAGAAAGTGGAACGAACTCCTCACGAGGTGTGGTTTGGTAAACCTCCATCTCTATCATACTTAAAGGTATGGGGATGTGAAGCTTATCCTAAGCGTTACGTCCCTAATAAGTTGAATGCTCGATCCACGAAGTGTATCTTCATAGGATATCCCAAGGATGATATGGGATACTATTTCTATGATCCATCCGAGCAGAATGTATTTGTTGCTCGGAAGGCGGAATTCCTTGAAACTAAGTTCCTAATGGAAGGAAATAGTGAAAGGAAGATAGATCTTGAAGAGGTTCAAGATCAAGTAGATGATACACAATTGGTTGACACTAGCACTCAACATGAAAATGTTGATAGTGATCAAATGGATGATCAAAATACACAAGACGTTCGAAGATCTAGTAGGATTAGTAATCCTCCCGAAAGATATGGGTTTCTAGTAGATGGTTGATATACGGTTGATTTGGATGAACCTACAAACTACGAAGATGCTTTATCAAGGATTAATAAAGATAAATGGCAGGAAGCCATGAACGCCGAGATGCAATCCATGTATGAAAACCAAGTGTGGGAACTTGTTGAGCAACCTCCTAGCTCTAAGCTAGTTGATTGCAAATGGCTTTTCAAGATGAAAACCGACATACATGGAAACTTGGATACTTATAAAGCTAGACTTGTGGCAAAAGGTTTCACTCAAACTCAAGGGGTCGATTATGATGAAACTTTCTCGCCAGTGGCAATGCTAAAGTCTATTAGGATATTATTTGCCATTGCTGCTCACTACGACTATGAAATATGGCAAATGGATGTCAAAACCGCTTTCCTAAATGGATATCTTATGGAAGATGTCTATATGGTCCAGCCTGAAGGTTTTGTTGATCCAAAATATCCTAAAAAGGTATGCAAGTTAAAGAAGTCAATCTACGGATTGAAACAAGCATCTAGAATGTGGAATCATCGTTTTAATGAGGAAGCCGAGAAATTTGGCTTCATTAAAAATGGTGATGAAGCTTGTGTATATAAGAAAGCTAGTGGGAGCACTATCATGTTCCTTGTACTATATGTGGATGATATATTATTATTTGGGAATGATATTACCACAATGCAAGGAGTCAAAACTTGGCTAAAGAGTTGCTTCTCCATTAAGGATCTTGGAGATGCACAATACATATTGGGGATAGGGATCTATAGGAATAGATCCAAGAGATTGATAGGTTTAAGTCAAAGTACATACATTGATAAAATCTTGAAAAGGTTCAAGATGGAAAACTCTAAGAAAGGTTTGGTACCTATTCAAAGAGGAACCGTTCTCAGTTCATCTCAGTGTCCTACCACGAAAGATGAACAAGATAGAATGAAGAAAGTCCCATACGCATCTGCAATTGGGTCTATCATGTATGCAATGATATGTACTAGACCGGATGTGTCATGCGCTCTAAGCTTGACAAGTAGATACCAGAACAACCCAGGAAACAGTCATTGGATTGCTGTTAAAAGTATACTGAAATACCTTAGGAGGACTAAGGATATGTTTCTAATATACGGGTCTGGTGAGGAGGAACTCGCTGTAAAAGGTTACGTGGATGCGAGTTTCCAAACTGATCGAGATGACTCTCGATCACAATCCGGTTATGTCTTCATGTTAAATGGTGGTGCGGTCTCTTGGAAGAGTTCGAAACAGGAGGTTGTTGCGTTATCCACTACAGAGTCGGAGTACATTGCCGCCTCACTGGCAGCTCAGGAAGCTGCATGGATGAAGAAATTCATCGACGACTTAGGAGTGGTCCCTTCCATTCAGGACCCTCTTGAGATCTTTTGTGACAACGAGGGTGCGATTACTCAAATCAAGGAACCTCGTGCTCATCAAAAGACTCGTCACATTGAGCGGAGATTCAACTACATCAGGGATGAGGTTGAAAAGGGAAAGATATGTATTCACAAAGTTCACACAGATCATAATGTTGCGGATCCACTCACGAAGCTTTTACATGGGCCAAAACATGAGGGACATGTTTGTGTATTAGGGCTTCGATATTCTAGTGATTGGAGATGATCTACTTTATGTATTGTAATGGAACGAATTTGTTCAAACTCATTAATATGATTATGGTTTAATTTATTTTGAGTCATGTTCCTATTTGCATATTTTATCCATGAATAAGCTATTATTCTAAAATCCGTAGTTGATCACATTTGTGGGAACAAGTGTGAGGTTTAGACTATTATGAACTTGGATTGGTATACATTCAAGGACTGAATGTGGGGCAAGGTTGCAACCAAAGTTCATAGATATTTGTGGGACACAAATATTGGAAGACCCGCTCTCAAGATTTACTGTATGGAGCCTTCGTGGTTGATCACATGTAATCTTGAGTAAAGGCGAATATCATTGTATCCTCTGACCTGAGATACATATTGGGTTCTAATATTCACCGAGTATTATGCCTTGATTCTTTCCTTCGCTATTCTGAAATATGGTAGTACATAAGGAAGAACTCAGGTATATTACAAAGTGTATATCTAGGACGTGTGTAGTCAAGATGGAATTTGTCCCTCTTATTCGTTGAGAGTCAGATGTCTAAGGCCTGAAAAGTTAAATCTATAAGAGAGTGATCACTCTGTATCTCTTGGATTTAACATGACATCTAGGATGAAAGGATATAATGAAAGATTCACCTAATCATATTCGAGATGGGAACTCGAAAGGGATGATGTTATTGAATGGCACAAAGTCATAACATATTAGGGGTGATGGACGGTGTGTTAGGCTGTATCCATCACTTGCATTAATTTCTTATGTTTCTCGTGCAAGTGGGAGATTGAAGGTATTTCGTATGCCCGAGAGACATATTAAATTAACGTGGCTAGCATGTTATGATCCAAGTCGGGTCATACCCAATAACAAACTTACCAACACCTTAAAAGTATTTAATCTTAACGATTAGGTCGTTAAATAAATACGCGACACTTGGACTTTAGAAAATCGGTTTTCTAAAATATTATTACTTGAGATAAATTATTTGGATAATTTATATGATATGGTATTAATCATTTGTAAGATTAATAGTTGTGTTATGATACATTTTATAAAAGGTTTTATAAAATGGAAATTAAATTGGAACAAGTAACATATACATGGTGGAACTTGTTTTATAAATTTAAAAGACTAATTTTATAAACATCCCCATGGGGGGACGGTTTTGTGAGGACCAAGAGGTCCACCCATGCTACTTTTGTAAGTTTCAAAATGCACAAAGCCTAATGTACTTGTTCCTTGACCAAAAGATAATACATACATGCATTCAAACATCAAGTAAGAGAAAATAAGCTCTCTTTCTTCCTTGTTCCAATTCTGGCCGAATTCTTCAAGCAAGAGAGAGGTGACTTTGAGTTTATTGGAAGCTCATTTTCTAGTGTAACAAAATCCTAACCAATTTACAAGGTGTTGGTTATAAGTTTGGGGTATAATCCCTTGAGGTTTCACCATTAGAAGCTAGCATTCATCATCATCTTTTATTGTTGCTGCTGGCCGAAATTTTCAGCACAAAGAAGTGGGTTTCAAGCTAGATTAACAAGGGTGTTGAGGCTACCAAGTCTAGCTAACTTAGGGGTGGTGTTGAAGGATCAAAAGCTTGAAGTTCTACACTTTTGTTCATCATTCTACTACCTTTTTGGACAGCCCTTAAACTTAGTTTTAAGGAGGTATAAAACTCTATCTTTTCTTGTTAATTTGTAAGCATAATATTCACAACTTGATCCAAGATGGGATTTAACTTTAATTGGTTTAAAGATAACAAATAGAATTGGTTATTACACGCTTCCGTTTATTATGATTCTTAAAAGGTTTTAAGATATATGAACTTGTTAAATCCCAACAACGAAACCCTCGTCCTTTTGACGACATTACAACATGCTGGCTAGCTAATGGTCATAACGGTTATTTTCCACAAGACCAAGGATGGGAAGTCGTCTTAGTAAAACCAGAATGCATGACTTGTTTCTGGACTTATGAATTACGTATCTTTATTTCCTTTGCTGAACAACTTGCGTATTAACTAGATTTATCTTCAACACTGTCCTGTATCATAGTGTACTATATTTCATGTTATATCTAATATAGCGAAGTTGTAAGTTTGAAGAATATTTGTATGTGATATATTATTATAATCAGTTTTTCATATGGAATTGTAGTAGTTGAATTGTATATTAGCTACTAAGTATGAACTTAACGGGTAGGTAGTACCCGAATTTAAACTTATAAAATGCTAATATGAAGAAAAAGCTTTTATAAATGAGTTCATATTATGCTACGAGATACTATTGACTACTCTTAATATTCTGTATGATTAAATTGTTTCATTTGACTATTTTGAAGGAAATGGCACCGACTACTCGACACACCTTGAATATGAGCGAAGAGGAATTTCGTGCCTTTCTTGCTTCAAATATAGCCGCAGTACAGGTTGCGCTACATACCAACAATAACTCTGAATCTAGCAATACGACTAACGGCACAAGAAATCATGTAGGATGCTCCTACAAAGAATTCACTGCCTGCAAACCTTTGGAATTTGATGGAACCGAAGAACCAATTGGATTGAAATGGTGGACCGAGAAAGTCGAATCGGTGTTTGCCATAAGTAAGTGTACTGAAGAGGACAAAGTTAAGTACGCTACGCATACCTTCACAGGTATTGTGTTAACATGGTGGAATACCTATCTAGAGCAAGTGGGACAAGATGCTGCTTACGCGCTACCGTGGTCAGCATTCAAGCACTTGATAAACGAGAAGTACCGTCCCAGAACCGAGGTCAATAAGCTCAAGTCAGAACTTAGAGGGTTATGAAAACAGGGGTTCGATATTACTTCGTAAGAAAGACAATTCACAGAATTGTGCCTATTGTGTCCGAGAGCGTTCGAAGATGAGGAAGAGAAGATCGACGCGTTTGTGAAAGGGTTACCGGAAAGAATCCAAGAAGATATAAGTTCACACGAGCCTGCCTCCATACAAAAGGCATGTAGAATGGCTCACAAACTAGAGAACCAGATTGAGGGAAGAATTAAAGAACAGGCAGCCGAAGAGGCCAATGTGAAGTTAGTCAAAATAAAGTGGGAGGAAAACGGTGATAAGAGTCTCCAAAACAACAAAAACTATCCCAACAATCGCAACATCAATCGCAACTACAACAAACGGCACAACAACAACTACAATAATCATCGCAACAACAATAACAACCGCAACAACAACAACAATCAGAAGCAGCTATGCCAAAGGTGTGAAAAGTATCACTCGGGGTTCTGCACCAAATTTTGCAACAAGTGTAAAAGAAATGGTCATAGCGCGGCGAAGTGTGAGGTCTACGGACCAGGGGTTAACAGAACGAAAGGAACAAATGGTGTCGGAACGAGTAATGGCGGAGCAAGTAGTGTCGGAGCAAGTTATGCCAATGTAGTTTGTTATAAATGTGGAAATGTAAGACCCGAGTATTTGTAGTGTATATAAGTGTACTGTTCGATACTTGAAACGGGGTTTTGGTTATATATTTAAAAGCAAGAAAGAAGCTGAACTGGAGGTGTCGCGCTCCGCGCGGCCTGGTGGCGCGCCGCGCCATCTGTCTGCGACAGATTCTCCTCTTCTTTTATAATAGATATTTTGAGGGCATTTTGTTCAAAACACATTGGAGCCCGAATTTAATGCCTTGGATCAGTTTTGGAGCTTCATTCACTCCATTCCCAACAACCTTATCTTCTCCAATTAAACTCTAGAGAGAGAGTGCAATCCTTGAGAGAGAAAGCTCCATTAAAGGGTTAAAGAGGTTGAATCGGGTCTTGGTGCAAGTTATAAAGTCGTTCATCTAGTCGATAGCTACGTGGTGATTGTGTTGGTAAGTTATAAAACCCGATTTCTTACTTTAATTACTTTAAGGGTTAGGGTTTGGGCTAGTGATGAACCAAAGACCCATTTTGTTAGTATTTTGGGGATTTTGGGTGAATATGGGTTATGAAGGCTCATTGATGACTAACCTATTGTTTGAATGTGTTAATTGGACTTTTGAGTCTTAAATTTGGTTAGTTAGTTGCTAGAACACTTTAATAATATGTAAATGGGTGTTATTGGGTATGGATGACCCAAATGGGTGTGTTGACCTTGAAATGGGTCAAATGAGTCTTTAATGACCTAAGTGGCCTAGCAAGTATGAAAACGAGTTAGCCTTGTGACCTAAATGTGTTTTAAACCCATCTTGATGAATGATTAGGGTTTTGGTGCGTGTTGACCCAAATTAGGGTTAAGGGTGCAAATGGGTTGAAATTGCACCTCGGGTCAAAATGGCTTAGAATGGTGAAAGGGTTTGGTTGATCGACTTGAGTTTGCATTTGATGATGTGTATAATATGTTAGGTACGTTACTTTGAGGTCTTGCAAGCTCGGGTATTTTTCACAAGACTTTGAGGTGAGTGGAATAATTATATGCGTATGTATATAATGTATCTATTTGTTGTAGCGTGAAATGTGTAGTGTCGAGGTGCTAAGACACCATGTTTCACGTGAAGAGTGTAGCATCGAGGTGTTAAGATGCCACTCGGGTGTAGCATCGAGGTGTTAAGATGCCACCTAGGAGTGTAGTGTCGAGGTGTTAAGACACCACTCCGTAAATTAATGAGTGATGCATCGAGGTGTTAAGATGCCACTCGGGGTGATGTGCAGAGGTGTTAAGGTGCCACCCTAGGGGTTAGAGGTGCGAGGTGTAAAGTGCCCTAACAGATGTTGTGAACACCGATGGCGTTTTCGCGAGCGCCGTTCCCTTGTACTATTGGTTAACCATGGTTATTTGTGTTGTAAGCATATTATATTATTCGAGTTTATTCATATGCGGTTATTATGCTAGCTTATGGTATTGGAGATTTATAGCTTGTTATTGTGACGATAAGCTAAGTGTGTATGCTAGCGTGTTTGCAGTTTGGTATGTAAGTGTATGAAAGTAGGTATAATTATATATGTACCCTCTCGTTGTTTACCATTTTATAGGTTCGGTTTTGGACAAGGGTAAGGGCATCGTTTTGGACTAGAGATCCCGCTTGATGCTAGGGGACGCTTTTAGCTTTAGTAGCTCTTGGAGTTTGACCGATAGTTGGGTAGTTTAATCCCAAACGCCATGCTCATTGTGTAGTTTAGAACTTAAACTTTTTGGTGGTCGAAACACTTAACTTGTACTAAACTTGTAATTTGGGTCGTGTGGGCCCCGCTTGTAAAACATTGATTTTATGTTTGAAACAGGTTAGTTTTACATATTTGGATGTATGGTAAAAAGCGTTTCGTCTAAAAGTGTCGGGAACTAGTCAATCTTTTTCGCATTTTGAGACTTTCCGGACAGTCCACTTTGGCGCGCCGCGCCCCTACCTGGCGCGCCGCGCGGGTATGCTGCACAGATTTTTTCTTTTATTTTGTATTTTTGCGTGGTTTGGTCGAGGGTTGGTTTGGGTTGTTACAAGTGGTATCAAAGCATGGTCTAAGGGATTTAGGTGACTTGAGATAGGCGCCTAGACTTAGACTTTTTGTGTGTGCGCTATGCGGGACTTGTAGGACCTTGGGTCGGATCGGGATTAGTTTGTGCATAGGTTTATATAAACTAATCATGTGCTATTTGTTACGTATGTTTAGCGAGCATCGAGTGAGATGGACGTTGTACTAGCAAGTTAACGCGACGTGCTCGCGTAACAATGATTAGCTACCATTGTTACGGGCGCAAATCATGTCAAACAAGTAATGTACGACGATTGTTGAGCGAGATGGAGTAGTGTGGCGTATGTGTATGTATATATATAATTTGTCCTTCCGTTTGGTGGTTTAACCTAATTCGTTTTATAGAATGAAGACGAGAAACGGTCCCGAACATGATAACGGAAGTACAAGTGGGGACGCCGAGTTCTCAACCAAGGTCAAGGCCATCTTTAAGAAGTTAAAAGTGGATTTTCTTGCGGACGTTCGAAAGGTCTTTCAAGATTCGGTTGATGAGCAAATAACCGATCTAATTAATGAACGAATGAAGGCCACTATCGAAGAGGCCCTTGACACTAGGAATATCTATCCTCGCGGTGAAAGAGGTGAAGGAAGGTGGGACTTCCACTACAAGAACTTCAAGGATGCTCAACCCCCGATGTTTAATGGGGTGCGGGATCCTTTAAAAAGTACATGTTGGATCTCCGATATTGAGGGAGCTTTCCGTACCGCGGAATGTCCTCCCGAAAAGAAGACGAGGTATGGTTCTAGCATGTTACGCGAAGAAGCTAAGTTGTGGTGGGACGATAAAATCAACTTGTATGGTGAAGAACAATGTATGGGCTTGACATGGGAGGAGTTCAAGAAAGAATTTTTCAGAGAATACCAAACTTCATCAGATCTCGATAGAATCCGGGACGAGTTGCACCATTTGCAACAAGGGTCAATGGACTTGGTTACACTCAAGTCTACATTCTTGGCAAAGACTCATTTTTGCCCGGAGTATGTGGGTGATGATCATAAGCTCATGAAGGATTTCTACCGTACTTTGAATGATGAGTACAAGGGGAAGATTAGTCGGGGTATGGCTAAGTCTTTTGATGAATTGTTCGAGTTGGCTCGGGGTTTTGAGCTGGAGGTTCCAAGAAAGAGTGATTTCATGTTTTCCAAAAGAAAATTTGAAGGTTTTAGTTACTCTAATGCCTCAAGCAAGAAGAGCAAGAGCAAGAGGGGGGCCGAAAGTGTCAATAGTGCAAAGAAGGGCACTACCGGCGGGTTTTCTTATACGTGCTACAATTGTGGGCAACCGGGTCATATGGCTCGTGAGTGTCCGAAACCATCTTCCGGAAACAAAGTCACTTGTTTTAATTGCGGCAAAAAGGGGCATAAGAAGCCGGAGTGTCCCGATTTGCGAAATGATAATGTGAAGCGGTTAGAGAAGGCGGCGGGTACGGCTAGGGGTCGCAACTACTTGATGACTAATGATGAAGCCAAACAATCGAACGAAGTTATCTCAGGTACTTTCATGGTTAATTCTAATCCGGCGAGGATTCTTTTTGATAGCGGTGCAAATTTGTCGTTTGTGTCTCCTAGATTTGTGCCTAAACTTGATAGACCGTTAGCTAAGTTAATTCGTCCGGTAGAAGTCGAAATAGCAAACGGCAAGACGGTAATAGTGGTCGATGTGTGTGAAAATTATGATGTTGTTTTTGGTGTCGAAACCTTTAAAATTGATCTTATTCCAATGACCTTGGGCGACTTTGATATTGTCGTTGGTATGGATTGGGTCGATCGTTATAGTGCCGATATTGCATGCCATGATAAGTTTATTCGTGTGAAGACCCCAAGTGGGGGAGAGTTGGTTATTCATGGTGATAGGCGGAGGAGACCGGTGCCGATATGCACTTTTGCACGGGCACGTCGTCATGTTGTTACCGGTGGCATGGCTTTCCTTGCTCATGTTGTTGATACTTGTAATGAGCCACCACCTATTCGTGAAATTCCGGTGGTTAATGAGTTTGAAGATGTTTTTCCGGATGAGTTACCGGGTGTTCCTGCGGAAAGACAAGTTGAATTTCGCATCGAGTTGGTTCCGGGGGCTACCCCCATTGCTAAAACTCTTTATCGTTTAGCGCCAACGGAGATGCAAGAGTTGTTAAATCAAATTCAAGAATTGCTCGAGAAGTGCTTCACCGTGGGGCGCTCCGGTGTTATTTGTGAAGAAGAAAGATGGTAGTATGCGTATGTGCATTGATTACCGTGAGTTGAATAAAGTGACGATCAAGAATCGTTATCCATTACCTAGGATTGACGATTTATTTGATCAACTTCAAGGTGCAACGTATTTCTCTAAGATCGACCTACGGTTCGGCTATCACCAAATGCGGGTCCGTGAGGAAGACATTGAGAAAACGGCTTTTAGAACGCGGTATGGGCATTTTGAATTTGTGGTAATGCCTTTTGGTCATACGAATGCACCGGCGGCATTCATGGATCTTATGAACCAAGTGAGCCAACCTATGTTGGACAAGTCGGTAATAGTGTTCATCGACGACATACTAGTCTATTCGAAAAGTATGAACGAACATGAACATCATTTGCGTGAAGTATTGAAGACCTTACGAAAGGAGAAGTTGTATGCTAAGTTCTCCAAATGTGAATTTTGGCTAAGGGAAGTCCAATTCCTTGGTCATATTGTGAACAAAGATGGTATTCAAGTAGATCCGGGGAAGATAGAGACGGTGAAGAGTTGGGGACGACCGACTACGCCTACGGAAATCCGAAGTTTCCTCGGATTGGCCGGTTATTATCGTCGGTTTATCCAAGCTTTTCTAAGATTGCTTCTCCATTAACGAAGTTGACGAGAAAGAATGCTAAGTTTAATTGGGAGAACGAGCAAGAAATTGCTTTTCAATTGTTAAAAGAGAAGTTGTGTCAAGCTCCGGTGTTAGTATTACTGGAAGGTGTGGAAGATATGATGGTTTATTGTGATGCTTCGCTAAATGGGCTCGGGTGTGTTCTGATGCAAAGAGGTAAAGTCATCGCTTATGCCTCTCGACAATTAAAGGAACACGAAACAAGATATCCGACTCATGATCTTGAGTTGGCGGCGGTTGTGCATGCGTTGAAAATTTGGCGCCATTACTTATATGGTGTCAAGTGTACGATTTATTCGGATCATAAGAGTTTGAAACATCTCTTTAATCAACGAGATTTGAATTATCGCCAACGTAGGTGGATGGATGTGGTGAAAGACTACGATTGTGAAATACTTTATCATCTGGGTAAGGCGAATGTTGTCGCGGATGCGTTGAGTCGAAAGAGTCAACATCCGGCGATAAAAGTGGGGTCGTTACGTTTGATTATTTCCAACGATTTTCTTGAGAAGCTTGGCGAGATTCAAATAGAGGCTTACGTTCACAATAAACATGTGGAACGAATCGTGGGCCAATCGGAGTTCATTACTATGGGCCCGCGTGGTTTGTTGTCTTTTCAAGGAAGGGTGTGGGTGCCTAAGATGGGTGATTACCGACGGGTGCTACTTGATGAAGCACATAAGTCAAAATATTATATTCATCCGGGCGCGAAAAAAATGTATCATGACTTGAAGAAAGATTATTGGTGGTCGGGCATGAAACGTGATGTTGTGAAGTATGTTGAGCAATGTGTCACGTGTTTACAAGTAAAAGCCGAACACCAAAAACCGTATGGTAAGTTGTAACCATTAGAAATCCCGAAGTGGAAATGGGAACACATTACCATGGATTTCATTACAAAGTTACCTAAAACGGCGAGAACCCAATTCGATTCGATTTGGGTTATAGTTGACCGATTGACAAAAAACGCTTTGTTTCTTCCCATTAAAGAAGCGATATCGTCGGAGGCCTTGGCTAAGTTGTTTATCAAGGAAGTGGTCTCGCGACATGGGGTTCCTATATATATTATTTTGGATCGAGATACCCGTTTTACATCTCGGTTTTGGGAAAAGTTTCATGAAGATATGGGTACGCAATTGAAGTTGAGTACGGCGTATCATCCTCAAACGGACGGTTAAACCGAACGTACGAATCAAACTTTGGAAGATATGTTACGGGCTTGCATCATTGACTTCGGTGGTAGTTGGGATGAGCATTTGACTTTGGTGGAATTCTCGTACAATAATAGTTATCATACTAGTATCGGGATGCCACCTTACGAAATGCTTTATGGGCGTAGGTGTCGAACTCCGGTTTGTTAGGGAGAAGTGGGTCAAAGAGAGATCGGGAGTACCGATTTGGTTTTAGAGACCAATAGCAAGATCGATTTGATTCGGGAACATTTGAAGAAGGCTCAAGATAGGCAAAAGTCGTATGCCGATAGACGTAGGCGATTGATTGAGTTCCAAGAAGGCAATATGGTGATGCTTAAGGTTTCACCATGGAAGGGTATTATTCGATTTCGAAAACGGGGAAAGTTAGCTCCTCGGTTTATTGGGCCGTTCAAGGTTTTAGCTCGTGTTGGTGAAGTTGCATATCGATTGGAATTACCCGAAGAGATTGCGGGGATCCATAATACATTTCATGTTTCCCACCTCCGTAAGTGTCTTGCGGATGATTCTTCATGGATGCCTTTAGACGAGATCGAGCTAAACAACAAGTTAGAATATGTCGAGGAACCGATTTCTATCCTTGACGAGAAGGTGAAAATGTTGAGGAATAAAGAGGTGAGAACTTTCAAGGTTCAATGGCGGCGAAGTAAAGGTTCCAAGTTCACTTGGGAGCCCGAAGAGTTCGTGTTAGTTTATCTTCCCTCGTGTCATGCGGCTTGGATTGCGAGGACGCAATCCGAATACGTGGGGGAGAGTTGTAAGACCCGAGTATTTGTAGTGTATATAAGTGTAATGTTCGATACTTGAAATGGGGTTTTGGTTATATATTTAAAAGCAAGAAAGAAGCTGAACTGGAGGTGTCGCGTGCCGCGCGGCCTGGTGGCGCGCCACGCCATCTGTCTGCGACAGATTCTCCTCTTCTTTTAAAATAGATATTTTGAGGGCATTTTGGTCAAAACACATTGGAGCCCGAATTTAATGCCTTGGATCAGTTTTGGAGCTTCATTCACTCCATTCCCAACAACCTTATCTTCTCCAATTAAACTCTAGAGAGAGAGTGCAATCCTTGAGAGAGAAAGCTCCATTAAAGGGTGAAAGAGGTTGAATCGGGTCTTGGTGCAAGTTATAAAGTCGTTCATCTAGTCGATAGCTACGTGGTGATTGTGTTGGTAAGTTATAAAACCCGATTTCTTACTTTAATTGCTTTAAGGGTTAGGGTTTGGGCTAGTGATGAACCAAAGACCCATTTTGTTAGTATTTTGGGGATTTTGGGTGAATATGGGTTATGAAGGCTCATTGATGACTAACCTAGGGTTTGAATGTGTTAATTGGACTTTTGAATCTTAAATTTGGTTAGTTAGTTGCTAGAACACTTTAATAATATGTAAATGGGTGTTATTGGGTATGGATGACCCAAATGGGTGTGTTGACCTTGAAATGGGTCAAATGAGTCTTTAATGACCTAAGTGGCCTAGCAAGTATGAAAACGAGTTAGCCTTGTGACCTAAATGTGTTTTAAACCATCTTGACGAATGATTAGGGTTTTGGTGTGTGTTGACCCAAATTAGGGTTAAGGGTGCAAATGGGTTGAAATTGCACCTTGGGTCAAAATGGCTTAGAATGGTGAAAGGGTTTGGTTGACCGACTTGAGTTTGCGTTTGATGATGTGTATAATATGTTAGGTATGTTATTTAGAGGTCTTGCAAGCTCAGGTATCTTTTCACAAGACTTTGAGGTGAGTGGAATAATTATATGCGTATGTATATAATGTATCTATTTATTGTAGCGTGAAATGTGTAGTGTCGAGGTGCTAAGAAACCATGTTTCACGTGAAGAGTGTAGCATCGAGGTGTTAAGATGCCACTCGGGTGTAGCATCGAGGTGTTAAGATGCCACCTAGGAGTGTAGTGTCGAGGTGTTAAGACACCACTTCGTAAATTAATGAGTGATGCATCGAGGTGTTAAGATGCCACTCGGGGTGATGTGCCGAGGTGTTAAGGTGCCACCCTAGGGGTTAGTGGTGCGAGGTGTTAAGTGCCCTAACGGATGTTGTGAACACCGATGGTGTTTTCGCGAGCGTCGTTCCCTTGTACTATTGGTTAACCATGGTTATTTGTGTTGTAAGCATATTATATTATTCGAGTTATATTCATATGCGGTTATTATGCTAGCTTGTGGTATTGGAGATTTATAGCTGAAAGGATCCGAAACTAATCATCCGGACGTTGTCCATATTGATTACAAACGAATTACAATAGTTGATAACATTGCGAGGTACTTGCCCTCTATATGATACATCTTACAAACGTTGCATTTATTCTTAAAAGGCAATCTATAGTTACATCCAGAATTGACATAATCGCCTGACATTTCATAATATTCAAATGACATAAACCGCCATTTACTTAATAATAGTCTCTATGAACTTCAATGACTCGAATGCAACGCCTTATGATATAAGTCCTTAATAGTCTCAAGTAGTATCCTTAGTACGAGCTAATGCACAGCGGAAGACTTAATTCATACCTGAGAATAACATGCTTTAAAATGTCAACATAAAGTTGGTGAGATATAGGTTTAATGCCGGCAGCGATATATATATATATATATAGACCACAAGATTTCATATATAAACATTTTCATAAAAATATTCTAAGTGGTTGAGCACTTGGTAACCATACTTAACATTCAATCACGTCGCATATTCCCTTTAATATGAAATCTTACTACACCGTACCAAGTGTAGTCACAAAACGAAGTACTGTGCAACCGTTGAATACTGGTCGTCCAGTCCGGTTGGGGTTGTCAGGCCCGATAGATCTATCAACAGGATACGCGTTTACAATACCGCTGTAAATATTAGTTACCAAGCTACAGGGAAGTATGCCAGTGGTACAAATCAACGTAGAATATATTTTTCAGTTACTTGTGTCCATAACGTAAATCATTTATAAAAACAGCGCATGTATTCTCAGCCCAAAAATATTTAGAGTTTAAAAGGGACTATATACTCACTTTCGTCTTGAAGATATATATATTTTGACTTGGTCTCCGGTTGATATCACGAACCTATCCATATATAATATATCAATACCTTTTCTTTTTAAACAAACGTCACATATATATACTTGTTATACTTTTAATACTTTTAATAATTCCTTAGTCCGTAGTTAGCAGTTCGATGTTAGTAATTCAATTTTAATGGTTCATTTTTAGATGTTTAATAAACCCCCAACGAAATAATAAAACCCCCATCGTATATGTATTGGTCGAGATTAATCTTGACCCACGGTACCGGTGTTGTCAAATGACGTGTTGCGTACATAAAGTACCGGTGTTGTCAAATGACGTGTTGCGTACAATCATGGGATCTTATGATTAATCTTCTCGTGTTGTTTACGGGTAATCCTGAACCATATAAAATTGAATTATAAGTACATATATATAAAATATCATGTTATCTTAAAAAGATGTGATTTATTTAATTTTTCCCAATTATTTTCGTGGTTAAACTAGTCTTGGATATCCGATTTTGTTTCGGTCATAGTTTCTTCGTTACAACTCCGTTTTCGTTGATTCAACTTGCCATCTCCTTGGATCGAGTCCCTCTTTAAGACTATGAACTTTAAATACCTTAGTTTGTATTCAAAATCACACGGCATAGGTGAAACTTTAGTGAAACTTATGAAGTTAAACATTTTTGTTACAAAAAATATCATTTAATGACCATTTTTCTAAAAATACTTATACTTTGAATTAAATAATGAAATTTTTATGTGTTAACATATTTATAGTAAAAATCATTTTTCCAGAGAATAAACTTCCAATTCAAAGTTTAAGATGGTTTTTAATTATCCAACCCAAAACAGCCCCCGGTTGCACTCCGACGTCGTAAAAACAGTTTTTAAGGTGTTCTTTGAAAAACCAAGTTATACCTTGTTAAATTAGCATATACTTAAGTTATATTACAGGTCTTGAAGTATTTTAAAAGTTAAGTTAGAAGGATCTATTTAGTTTGCAAACAAGTTTGAAAACTTTCAAACTATGTTCTTGTTGTTAAAATTGTATACCACAAAATATGATAGCTATATATATATGAATCGAATAAAGTTATGAACATAGTTACTACCTCAAGTTCCTTGGACAAGGTTGCTGTAAAAGAGGAGTAAAAAGCTAGAACCAAAAGGGTGATGGAATTGGATGAAAGATTGGAAGTAAGTTTGTGTTCTTGGAAGGATTTCTTGAAGTGTTTTTGTAAGGTTTTCTTATGAGGTTTAAGTGTTGTTTTTGAAGCTAAATGATGGGGAAAATGCTTAGAGATGATCAAGTATGAAGTTAAGAGTATTTTGAGAGAGAAATGGAAGTGTAAGTATGAGAAAATGGGGTGAAGAAATGGTGTGCATGCATAAAAACGTTTTTAGGTTATAAAGGAAAAAAAAATACCTAACTTTGTTTTCTTGCTAAATAATTCATGCTACTTGACAAATGGTTGGTTCCACATGTTTCTTAATCATTTAAGGCTGCTAAGGAGCAGATTTTTATTGGTATATACCAATAGTAAATACATCTAGAAGCTGCGTATGATACGGGTACATATACCCTAGGTATACGTATAGAAATCTTTGAGAAAACGGAACGAGGATTCAAATATAGCTATCTTTTGTAAATATACTTATATTGTTTTATGTATTTAAGTCTTTAAAAGTGATTAAATACGTTACTTATACGATATATGTATAAACATTATAGGTCATAAGTATTTAAGTCAAATAACGTTACGTATGGTTATCGTTTTGAAAACTTAAGTTAGTAGTTTCAAAATATACTTATAACTTATTGTTATTAATACAAAATGAGATATTAAAACATTCTTAGATCATGTTAAATATGTATATATACATATATATACACAAACGTATAATTATCATATATTGTATAGTTCGTGATATCATCGGTCAAACTAGACGGTCAAACGTTGTGTAAAACTCTTTTCGAAAACATAAGTCTCAACAATTTGGATTACTTATCATGTTGGTAAGGTTTAATTTATGTAAATATTAATCTTATAAGTATAGAATGATCGAAAAAGTGCGGGTCAACTTTAGGGTTTTTGCTTATCGTGTCGGAACCATATAGAGATTAGAGTTTAAATTTGGTCGGAAATTTCCGGGTCGTTACAGTACCCACCCGTTAAAGAAATTTCGTCCTCGAAATTTGGTAGAGGTTGTCATAAATAACAATAGGAATGTTTTCATGACGAATATGAGGTAATAATGAAATTTTATCATTATTGAAAGATTTAGATAAAACGATTCGGTTATGTGAGACGCACGAGCGAAGCTATCACAAAAGAGTGAAATGAGTAAATATAGAATTGTTGTAACCGATGACGTGATTAGGATTGATTTCCGGAATTTATGGAAAATCTTACGTAATAAGATTTGGTTCTTTGGCGATCAAGATCTTCTTTGATTTAGTGCGGTGATCTGTTTCGATTTCTTTGTCGAATATTTTGCTATAAATCCATTTCCTTCTCTTCCTTATTTCCACAACTCACATCTTCTATCCTTTCTCCTTCAACTCATACCTTAAAGTTGTGAAGACCCGTCCTAATCCATCCGGACGAAGTCCATATCGATTATAAACGATTCACAACAGTTGATTACATCGCGAGGTACTTGACCTCTATATGATACATTATACAAACATTGCATTCATTTTTGAAAAGACAAACTTTCATTACATCGAAAGTTGACAGGCATGCATACCATTTCATAATATATCCAACTATAATTGACTTGATAATAATCTTGATGAACTCAACGACTCGAATGCAACGTCTTTTGAAATATGCCATGAATGACTCCAAGTAATATCTATAAAATGAGCAAATACACAGCGGAAGATTTCTTTCGTACCTGAGAATAAACATGCTTTAAAGTGTCAACCAAAAGGTTGGTGAGTTCATTAGTTTAACTTAAACAATCGTTTCCATCATTTTAATAGACCACAAGATTTCAGATTTCCATTTCTCATAAACATACGTCCCATGCATAGAGACAAAAATATCATTCATATGGATTGAACACCTGGTAACCGACATTAACAATATGCATATATAAGAATATCCCCATCATTCCGGGATCCTCCTTCGGACATGATATAAATTTCGAAGTACTAAAACATCCGGTACTTTGGATGGGGCTTGTTGGGCCCGATAGATCTATCTTTAGGATTCGCGTCAATTAGGGTGTCTGTTCCCTAATTCTTAGATTACCAGACTTAATAAAAAGGGGCATATTCGACTTCGATAATCCAACCATAAAATGTAGTTTCACGTACTTGTGTCAATTTCGTAAAACAGTTATAAAAGTTGCGCATGTATTCTCAGCCCAAAAATATAAAGGGTAAAAAGGCAAATGAAACTCACCTTTGAATGCACACCAAAATAAACAAGAACAAGAGTGTAAGAGTATCCCGAAGCGTTTAACCTAGAAGAATAAGGTTGCTCAGTGGTCATACAATACATTTACAAGTTATCTTTATATTCTTTAAATTTATATTTCTATTTAAAGTTGTATAGAGTTCAGGGATTAAATTTTATAATTCCAAATCATCAACTTTTTATTTTTATTATTATTATTATTATTATTATATTTTTTTTAACAATTTACATGTAAATATTGTTCAATTTGTAATTAGAAAAGAAATAAAAACTGTAGCTACCAGTTGCATAAATTTTAAAATATTTCATTGCCATCCTAATTTGATTGACATACAAAAAAAACATGAAGCAAAATATTTATATTTTAATTCATTTTTTTTTTTATAAGAATGACGATTAAATATATATTTTAGTAATTAGTCAAACATTACTAAGTAATAGGAACCATAATAGTGTAAAATAATAAGTAACTCAGTGACTGAAATCATATGTTTATAAAATTTCATATTTTCTTCTTTGTACATCTATTTATAGTGTTACGATGGGAACAATATGAGTGTTTATATATATATATATTTTTTTTTTAAACTTTGTTGATTGTAAACTTGGTTATAACCTAGGGACTGAAACATAATTTATAAATTATCATCATCTTCTTCCAATATGAAACGTAGAACATAGTATTAAGTTTACTGTTTTAACTTCTGTATATTTAGTATAAAAATTTTCAACAGTCAAGGAACCTAAAGTACAAAATTTATAAAAAAATTCGTTTTCATGGTACCTACTACTTCATTTTTATTTTCAATACTACAAACATAAATATTGTTTGTTATGTTTGATTCCAAAAATTTTAGTTATCGTTATATATATAACGGTTAATATATGTTTGTTGAACCTACGTATGTACTTATCAAGTTATTTTAAGATGTAAAGTTTTGGATATTGTGACCGAAACCAACGGCTTCTAACGGTTGCTTTCGATTCAATCTAATCGGAAATATGAACAATAAATGACTAACGAAAGTTGATAAATGATTATTAATTAAGTTAGGATAAGAAATACCTTTCACGAAACCGAGTTTTTACCGGGACTTGACTGAAAGTTATCTTGGTGTTCCTAACTATTGGCTTCAATAGATGATGTTTACAAAAAAATTGATTGTAATTGTTGCTATGCTAACGTACAAAGTGTGTTGGAGTATATTGGTTTTAGTAAATGGGATTGTGAAAATCCCTTTATGGTTATGAGTTTAGTGAACTTATATAATATGAGGATTCTTCATGTATAAGTTGATTTTGTGTATATTAGAGAAGTAGGTAGCTAATCTAACGTAGACGACTATTGGGACAATTATTTGGGGTAGGAATCTAACGGTGGCTTTTCCAGTACCATCTCCTCTATCCTCTTTTATTTCTTTGAATTTGATCCCCCACAAAAAAAATGGTTGGCCAATTATTAGATTAGGGGAGTTTATTATTATTATTATTATTATTATTTTAAACTTATTCACATATAACATTATCTTAATTAATTATAAATAGAAGGATTTAATTAATTTAAAATAGAAAATAGAAAATGTAAAAAAAAAAAATACTAAAATTTTGAGATCACCTCCCCCATGTGTGTCGTGCCTTTTTAGAGTAATACTCCGTATTATTTATTTGTTTATTTTTATTTGTTTTTATCCTAAAGTATTTAATTAATTTATTAAATTATCCATTTTAAAGAAAATAAGATAAACACCATCAATTCATTTGGTTTTTGATTAAGGATCGAGCAAGGTGGTGGCGATTTTATGTGACCATCAAAATAAGAAGATATTTGATGAAGGTGATGGGTGCAGTGGATAATAACACAATGAAAGTGATTCATGTTGAAAGTTGAGTGGAGAGTGATAGATATATAACCCTACATAATAATGCAATTAATATAATAATAACTATAAAGAAGACGTGTGGAAGCAGTGAACAATATTGCTCTTAATTTAAATTCACGGACAAAGTAATTGGGACAAGTGAATTAGAATAAGTGGGTTTTTTTTTAATACATGAAATAATATAATAATATCACATGACAACTAGTTCGTGTGATTAGTTGAAAGAAAGCAATTCAGCAGCCGAGATGTTTAACTCTTCTGCCGACAGTTTTAATAGGATAATATTGTCCGTTGTTAAATTAGTGGCGGATAAAAAGTGTTCAGAAAAATTCCAAAATTTTAAATTAAGTAACTTTATTTATTTGGGTCATTGTGGTATAAAATTTGGTCATTAACTATTAAATAAATATTACATTAATTATTCACTCTCAATCCCAAGTAAAATATAAAAAGTTTTAAAATTTAATAACTAGGTCCTAAATACATTTTTAGTAAGCCTAAAGTTTATAGAACTCATTTTCGAATCACCGTTTATTTTAAAATCATATATTTTCAATATTCATATACGCGTTGTGAGTTATTTATATATTTATATATTTAATTCTAATAATTGGTATCCTATTTATATATTCAAATTATGATATTTAAACAAAACACATTCATAATCAAATTCTATTGGGTCGAAAAGCGTTTCCGCACGTTTAAAAAATAGGTCAAACAAATATTATGAAATTAAATTTTTCCATTAACTTTTGTCTAACTTTCATTAATTGACACATTTGTTCTTACTTGTAATCACTTTATCAATTTCCGAATATCGTTAAAAAGAACAGATTTCCTAAATCATAGTGGACCTTACTACAGAGACCCGTAATCATATCACAATATATCTAATAATTCAATCATTTGAAATTATCTTTTAATTTCGTCGATAAATATATTAAACATATATCAAAACAAATAGTCTCATGTAAAGTATTATCCATTCACTATTTTATTATTGTTTTCAAGTCGTAAATAGACCTCATAACTTATATTCATTTTAACTAAACCATTAAATGTTTTATTAATATATCTCAATCTAATAATCATACATATGTATATGTATATACATATATATTTTCACATGATTATTCGTGAATCGTTAGGCATGGTCAAAGGGTATTTGATTACATGAATATAGTTTCAAAACTTTTCGAGACTCAATATTACAGATTTTGCTTATCCTGTCGGAAACATATAAAGATTAAAGTTTAAATTTGATCGGAAATTTCCGGGTCATCACAGTACCTACCCGTTAAAAGAAATTTCGTCCCGAAATTTGAGTAAGGTCGTCATGGCTAACAATAAAAATGTTTTCATGACGAATATGAGTTAATGAATAAAGTTTTATCATTATTGATTAATATAGATAAAACAATTCGATTACTCGAACAGTACGAGTGAGCTATCATAAAAGATTGAAATGAGTAAATGCAGGTTTGTCTTATTTGGTGACGTAGTCGCGATTGAGTTCCGGAATTTAATGAAAATCTTCATAATAAGATTTGATTCTTCAGCGATTTAGGAAATTAGGATCTTCTTTGATTAAATGCAGTAATCTGTTCTGATTGCTCTGTCGGATATTTCACTATAAATCCACCCTTGTCTTTTCCGTTATATTTTGGAGTTCCATACTTTTATTTTCTCTTCCCGACTTCAAGTCAAGCGAATAATGGTCCAGAATTTATAGATATAGAGTTTTGAATGATTATAATGTTCTAAGCATGAAGGAACGTGATAGCACGATTTGATTTTCAAATTTATCAACATCACGGAAGATAGAACCATCAAGAATACATTTTCTTGATTTGTTACGGAGTTAAGTAGGATGAAAGAGCTATGTAACATGGCACATGATGACGTTATGATCTGTGAATCATCATGTTTCATTTAGAAACTCAGCATGACTTACTGTAATATAATCACGTTGATCAAGTGTCATTATATTATACTAACTCATGCATCAGTTCCCATCATTACTACAGTAACATTCATATTTTAAGCTTGAAAATTTACAGAATATAGAAACTAACAGTTTCTATATGATGTAATACTGATAGCACGAACAGATTAATGATTTCAGATAAGAATAGTTATAAAAATATCTCCAGAAATATGGAGGATATTTATAATGAAAGGTACGATAATATCTCAGAATATCTAAGATCAGAGGATGATAGAAACTATTGTCTGCAAGGGTTTAGAGTAAGGAGCAAGTTATTCACTATAGACTTTAGCAGACATTGAATTATTTGGATTCTTTGAAGTCAAACTTATTCTTTGTGATTTATCCACCGCTTTCTTCATAGTTTCGCATAATCTGCTTTTCGGTACTATATTTTCTATTGAATGTTTCCAATATATTGATACACAGGAAGCACGAAGAGGTATATAATTTCGGACGAGAATATTTATGAAAATATCCTCAGAAATATCAAAGATATTGATGATGATATTTTGGAATTTCTAAGTTCGACGGTTGATGGAGAAAGATTTTCCGCAAGATTTTAACATGACTTCGGAGCAAGATATTCTCTAAAGATTTCAACGGATCCAGAATTACCTGAATCCTTTGAATATAGGATTTGGTCCTTGTATTTGTCCTTGGTCTCCTTCATGGGTAACTCAATCTGTTTTTCAATACCCAATTTTCTATCGAGCGTTCCTAACACTCCTTTCTTTATCATCAAACTTTTGTCCGTTTAGACCATCTACCATTTTTCTGTTTCCTCTGCATTTAATGCTATGATATCTGAATCATCGGTTATTAATCCGAGGTGGTTTCAGGAGAATTGTGTTTTTAGATGATTAAACGCTGATGGTAATATGATGGAATATGAAAGGTTACCTGGTAACAATAAAAGAGCACGCGTATATATAAACGTTATAATAAGGTTGTTTCGTACGAAAAGTCGAAGTTGACTTGTTGGAGCTGTGACAAAATTGGCTAATTTTGAAAAGGGATCGTAAAGTTGTTTTTGTTAATAAATGCCAAAGGATCTGACGCGGCTACGTGTTGAACTTTTACTCAATTGCCGAGAGTTTCTCAGGTGCATAACTATATGCATAAATCTTTCCTTCCATAGATGAAGTGCGGTTGATTCATCCTATCGATTGAGGTGTTTTCAAGAATCATGAAAGGTTTGAACGCAGAATGTAATCGTGAAGATACAAATGAGGTTTAAGACGAAATCAAGTGGCAAACTTGAAGAATTGTTTAGTTTCATATGTTATATTCAATATTTTAATTCATTTTAATTGTCCAATGTTATTAGTCTACAGTCGATAGTCCACAGTTGACAGTGCAATCATTCATATATAGTTTAATATATAATATTTGAATTAATTAATACGTATCGTGAGCCGTGTACATGTCTCAGACTCGATCACAACTCAAAGTATATATATTATTATAGAATCAACCTCAACCCTGTATAGAGAACTCGATCATTACTGCATATAGAGTGTCTATGGTGATTCCAAATAATATATATAGATGTGTCGATATGTTATGTCAAAACCTTGTATACGTGTCCCGATATTTAAAGTGCGTAAAATAAATAACAGAAATTAAATGACGATAAATAAAGTGCGTAAAGTAAATAACAGAAATTAAATGACAATAAATAAAATTGCGAGAATATAAATTGCGATAAAATAAATTGCGATAAATAAATTGCGATAAATAAATTGCGATAAATAAAATGTAATACGGAATTAACAGTTAGCTAGGAACAGTTAGCTAGGATTTTGTTAGCGAGGTTTCTTAATAAAATTTAATATTGTTAATTAGTCTGTTTCTAATCAATTTTTATTGTGTCCATTATTTCTTCATTATGCCACTTGTTGGATTCTGATAGGTCAAAATTCAAATATGAAATTGAATTTGAATGAAAATAGTTATTCTTTGGTGAACGGATAAGTATCCCGGTGGTTGTAAATAGGATAGTGAATAACTGTTGAATCAGATTCGAAGAATATACAGTGTAACTTATTAATGTGAAATTTAAATATTCCTCGGGTATTACCTACCCGTTAAAATATTTTTATTATTAACAGTTTGTACAAAAGAATTTTTAATTACAATCTTTATGAAAACATATATACATATATATTTTCTTCAGATGTAATCATGAATTTAATGAGTTAACATGATATTAAACTCATTTAGTTTTCAGTTGGAACTAGAATAAATAATCTCTAAAACATTAGAGATTACATAATCACCATGTCGAACGAAGATAACTGATGTAGAATGTCATGTAGAATGATGATTATACTCGAGGTATAGATTGAGATGTTGAGGCATGTGATATTGAAATTTGGGTTGTTGGTGGTACTGTTGGTTCCGGTGATTTGGATGAAGCTGGTACGTTTTGCACCATATTTTCCAAGACTACAACTTATGCGCGAAGTTCGTTAACTTCTTCTATTACACCGGGATGATTGTCGGTTCGGACGAGTGGATGAATGAGGTTTAGAATCTGAGATAGTATATGATCGTGATGAGATACTTTGGAAATGAGAGAGAAAATGGTGTCTCGAACAGGTTCGCCGATAAACGTTTTAGGTTCATTGTCAAGAGGTGAATTTGGTTAGTGGAAATGATCGCCTTCTTCGCGTTTCCATTGATTAAGTCGACTACGAACCCATCTCCAATTCATTCAGAATAGATGATGGCTAATTGATCGATTCATTCCGGTTACTCTGCTTTCGGAGCTCGAGTGGAAATCCATATCGAAATAGCTGTCGGAATAACTATCGAAATATCTATCGAAATCTGATGGACTCGAACTGGTTGAGGGATTCATCTCGTACGATCAGATGAAGGATTTTCGATAAGAAATAGATTATAGGATGTAGATTAGTACCCTGCAATACATAATTTACATATGCATATATAATACTAAAATCCCATAAGCTACGGAGGAATCTACGGAAGCTGTCAGGCAAAGGTAACAATAACAGATACGCTAAGATATGAATTTAACTATACACTGTCTATGCAATAAAGGCAGTAAGACGTGTCTTAGACTTTAAGGATGATAAGCAAATAATTTTTCGACACTAAATGATAAGCAAAACTTTTGACATGCAGACACGGTCGAAGTCCAGACTCATTAATGCATTCTAACGACTATCAGTTAGACTCACTAATGCAAGACCTGGTTCGCTAAGACCACCGCTCTGATACCAACTGTGAAGACCCGTCCTAATCCATCCGGACGAAGTCCATATCGATTATAAACGATTCACAACAGTTGATTACATCGCGAGGTACTTGACCTCTATATGATACATTATACAAACATTGCATTCGTTTTTGAAAAGACAAACTTTCATTACATCGAAAGTTGACAGGCATGCATACCATTTCATAATATATCCAACTATAATTGACTTGATAATAATCTTGATGAACTCAACGACTCGAATGCAACGTCTTTTGAAATATGCCATGAATGACTCCAAGTAATATCTATAAAATGAGCAAATACACAGCGGAAGATTTCTTTCGTACCTGAGAATAAACATGCTTTAAAGTGTCAACCAAAAGGTTGGTGAGTTCATTAGTTTAACTTAAACAATCGTTTCCATCATTTTAATAGACCACAAGATTTCAGATTTCCATTTCTCATAAACATACGTCCCATGCATAGAGACAAAAATATCATTCATATGGATTGAACACCTGGTAACCGACATTAACAATATGCATATATAAGAATATCCCCATCATTCCGGGATCCTCCTTCGGACATGATATAAATTTCGAAGTACTAAAACATCCGGTACTTTGGATGGGGCTTGTTGGGCCCGATAGATCTATCTTTAGGATTCGCGTCAATTAGGGTGTCTGTTCCCTAATTCTTAGATTACCAGACTTAATAAAAAGGGGCATATTCGACTTCGATAATCCAACCATAAAATGTAGTTTCACGTACTTGTGTCAATTTCGTAAAACAGTTATAAAAGTTGCGCATGTATTCTCAGCCCAAAAATATAAAGGGTAAAAAGGCAAATGAAACTCACCTTTGAATGCACACCAAAATAAACAAGAACAAGAGTGTAAGAGTATCCCGAAGCGTTTAACCTAGAAGAATAAGGTTGCTCAGTGGTCATACAATACATTTACAAGTTATCTTTATATTCTTTAAATTTATATTTCTATTTAAAGTTGTATAGAGTTCAGGGATTAAATTTTATAATTCCAAATCATCAACTTTTTATTTTTATTATTATTATTATTATTATTATATTTTTTTTAACAATTTACATGTAAATATTGTTCAATTTGTAATTAGAAAAGAAATAAAAACTGTAGGTACCAGTTGCATAAATTTTAAAATATTTCATTGCCATCCTAATTTGATTGACATACAAAAAAAACATGAAGCAAAATATTTATATTTTAATTCATTTTTTTTTTTATAAGAATGACGATTAAATATATATTTTAGTAATTAGTCAAACATTAATTAATAATAGGAATCATAATAGTGTAAAATAATAAGTAACTCAGTGACTGAAATCATATGTTTATAAAATATCATATTTTCTTCTTTGTACATCTATTTATAGTGTTACGATGGGAACAATATGAGTGTTTATATATATATATTTTTTTTAAACTTTGTTGATTGTAAACTTGGTTATAACCTAGGGACTGAAACATAATTTATAAATTATCATCATCTTCTTCCAATATGAAACGTAGAACATAGTATTAAGTTTACTGTTTTAACTTCTGTATATTTAGTATAAAAATTTTCAACAGTCAAGGAACCTAAAGTACAAAATTTATAAAAAAATTCGTTTTCATGGTACCTACTACTTCATTTTTATTTTCAATACTACAAACATAAATATTGTTTGTTATGTTTGATTCCAAAAATTTTAGTTATCGTTATATATATAACGGTTAATATATGTTTGTTGAACCTACGTATGTACTTATCAAGTTATTTTAAGATGTAAAGTTTTGGATATTGTGACCGAAACCAACGGCTTCTAACGGTTGCTTTCGATTCAATCTAATCGGAAATATGAACAATAAATGACTAACGAAAGTTGATAAATGATTATTAATTAAGTTAGGATAAGAAATACCTTTCACGAAACCGAGTTTTTACCGGGACTTGACTGAAAGTTATCTTGGTGTTCCTAACTATTGGCTTCAATAGATGATGTTTACAAAAAAATTGATTGTAATTGTTGCTATGCTAACGTACAAAGTGTGTTGGAGTATATTGGTTTTAGTAAATGGGATTGTGAAAATCCCTTTATGGTTATGAGTTTAGTGAACTTATATAATATGAGGATTCTTCATGTATAAGTTGATTTTGTGTATATTAGAGAAGTAGGTAGCTAATCTAACGTAGACGACTATTGGGACAATTATTTGGGGTAGGAATCTAACGGTGGCTTTTCCAGTACCATCTCCTCTATTCTCTTTTATTTCTTTGAATTTGATCCCCCACAAAAAAAATGGTTGGCCAATTATTAGATTAGGGGAGTTTATTATTATTATTATTATTATTTTAAACTTATTCACATATAACATTATCTTAATTAATTATAAATAGAAGGATTTAATTAATTTAAAATAGAAAATAGAAAATGTAAAAAAAAAAAATACTAAAATTTTGAGATCACCTCCCCCATGTGTGTCGTGCCTTTTTAGAGTAATACTCCGTATTATTTATTTGTTTATTTTTATTTGTTTTTATCCTAAAGTATTTAATTAATTTATTAAATTATCCATTTTAAAGAAAATAAGATAAACACCATCAATTCATTTGGTTTTTGATTAAGGATCGAGCAAGGTGGTGGCGATTTTATGTGACCATCAAAATAAGAAGATATTTGATGAAGGTGATGGGTGCAGTGGATAATAACACAATGAAAGTGATTCATGTTGAAAGTTGAGTGGAGAGTGATAGATATATAACCCTACATAATAATGCAATTAATATAATAATAACTATAAAGAAGACGTGTGGAAGCAGTGAACAATATTGCTCTTAATTTAAATTCACGGACAAAGTAATTGGGACAAGTGAATTAGAATAAGTGGGTTTTTTTTTTAATACATGAAATAATATAATAATATCACATGACAACTAGTTCGTGTGATTAGTTGAAAGAAAGCAATTCAGCAGCCGAGATGTTTAACTCTTCTGCCGACAGTTTTAATAGGATAATATTGTCCGTTGTTAAATTAGTGGCGGATAAAAAGTGTTCAGAAAAATTCCAAAATTTTAAATTAAGTAACTTTATTTATTTGGGTCATTGTGGTATAAAATTTGGTCATTAACTATTAAATAAATATTACATTAATTATTCACTCTCAATCCCAAGTAAAATATAAAAAGTTTTAAAATTTAATAACTAGGTCCTAAATACATTTTTAGTAAGCCTAAAGTTTATAGAACTCATTTTCGAATCACCGTTTATTTTAAAATCATATATTTTCAATATTCATATACGCGTTGTGAGTTATTTATATATTTATATATTTAATTCTAATAATTGGTATCCTATTTATATATTCAAATTATGATATTTAAACAAAACACATTCATAATCAAATTCTATTGGGTCGAAAAGCGTTTCCGCACGTTTAAAAAATAGGTCAAACAAATATTATGAAATTAAATTTTTCCATTAACTTTTGTCTAACTTTCATTAATTGACACATTTGTTCTTACTTGTAATCACTTTATCAATTTCCGAATATCGTTAAAAAGAACAGATTTCCTAAATCATAGTGGACCTTACTACAGAGACCCGTAATCATATCACAATATATCTAATAATTCAATCATTTGAAATTATCTTTTAATTTCGTCGATAAATATATTAAACATATATCAAAACAAATAGTCTCATGTAAAGTATTATCCATTCACTATTTTATTATTGTTTTCAAGTCGTAAATAGACCTCATAACTTATATTCATTTTAACTAAACCATTAAATGTTTTATTAATATATCTCAATCTAATAATCATACATATGTATATGTATATACATATATATTTTCACATGATTGTTCGTGAATCGTTAGGCATGGTCAAAGGGTATTTGATTACATGAATATAGTTTCAAAACTTTTCGAGACTCAATATTACAGATTTTGCTTATCCTGTCGGAAACATATAAAGATTAAAGTTTAAATTTGATCGGAAATTTCCGGGTCATCACAAAAGTATTCTTTTAAATGCTCCATCCCGTTCTAATTCTTGTTATACTTCTAACTTTCATATCTTTCATTCTTCTCTAGCATTTATCGCCAGAAGAATCTATTTACTTCTATCCTTTCCTCGGAATTATAATATTTTTAATTCTCCCGTGTCTTTACGTTGCAATACGTATTGATATACACGGTTTGTAAATCCTGGGTGATTTTCGGCCTTTGTATTCTTCATTATTTTTCAAAGCTTCATACTTTCGTTTTCTCTTCCTGACTTCGAGTCAAGCGAGTAATGGTCCGGAATTTGTAGATATGAGATTCGAAATGAGTATAGTTAATGCTCTAAGAAAGAAATGGTAATAGGACAAATTTTGATTTGTCAAATTACCAGAATACCCCGGAAAAGATAGAACTGTCAGGATGACATGTTCCTATTATGTTTGAGAATTGGATAGAATGTAAGAGCCGTGTAACATGGCACATGATGATGGTACTGTGAATCATCACATTTCATTAGAAACTTAACATGACTTACTGTAATATAATGAAGTTGATCAAGTTTCATTATATTATACTAATTCATGCATCAGTTCCCAACGCTGCTTCAGAACATTCCTATTTTAAACTTGAAGGTTTTAGAACTTAGAAACTAACACAGTTTCTTTTATGTTGTAACGCAGATATTACGGAGAGATAAATATTCTCAGATAAGAATAGTTGTGAAAATATTTCCAGAAATATGGAGAATATGTATAACGGAAGATATGAAGATATCTTATAATATCTAGGATAAGATGATGATGAAGAATATCATCGGGAAAGGTTTAGGATAAGGGGTAGGGTTTTTACTAATGGTTTCAGCAGGCACTGAATCGTTTGAATCCTTTGAAAGCAGATTCAGTTCTTGTGATTTATCTACATCCTCCTTCATACTTTGCTCAATCCGTTTTCCAGTTCCAACTCTCCTCTTTTTCTAAGCTTTACCAACACAATGTACTTCATCATTAAACTTTTGACTGTTAAAGTCGTTTACAGTTTTTGCTGCTTCTTCAGCATTTCAAGAACTACTTCATAGTCCAGGATTTTTTTTCAGAACTTCACATTCGAAATATGTAATTCTTAGGGATAGTCGTTCTCGGTATAACTGGGAGAATTTCTACGAGATTTTCAAAATACTGATTGCGGATCTCGCCAAAGAGATAACGAGTTGCTGGTACGTCTGCTGATGATGTTGTGAAAAAGGTTCTCCGGTAACAACGGCGAAAGGACAAAGTATAAATATCGAGATTATAATAGGAGTAGTCTCACTGAGAAGTCAAAGTGGAGCTGTGACAAAATTAGCTTCTTGAAAAGGAATCGTATGATTGTTTTTGATAATGAATGATAAGGAATTCGACGCGGATACGTTTTAACTATAACTTCGGTTTCGAAAATTTTTCAGGTGCATCACTGTATGCATAAATCTTTCTTCCGTAAACGAGGTGCGGCTGGTTCAACTTCTCGATCGAGGTGTTTTCAAGAATCATGAAAAGATTTGAATGAGGATTATAATTGTCGAAGTACAAATGAGGTTTAGGATGAAATCAAGTGGCAAACTTGAAGAATTATTTAGTTTCATATGTTATAATCAATATTTTAATTTAATTCATTTTAATTGTCCAAAGTTAGCAGTCCAATAGTCCGATGGTTCAATGATTCATATATAATTTAATATATAATATTCGAATTAAATAATACGTATCGTGACCCGTATACCAGTCTCGGTGTCGATCACAACTCAAAGTATATATATATTTTGAAATCAACTCCGACCCTGTATAGCCAACTCCCGCCTTCACATATAGAGTGTCTACGGTTGTTCCGAAATATATATATAGATGGGTCGATATGATAAGTCGAAACCTTGCATACGTGTCCCGTTATTTAAAGTGCGTAAAAGTAAATAACAGAAATTAAATGATGATAAATAAAATTGCGAGAATGTAAATTGCGATAAATTAAATGTTAATCAGTTAACTGGGAACAGTTAGCCGGAACAGTTAGCGTGAAATCCTATCACAATTTCAATTAATTAATTCGTTTGTTTCTAACACTTTTTATTTTTGTCCAATGTTTTCTTCATTATGCCACTTGTTGGATTCTGATAGATCAAAATCCAAATATGAAATTTGAATAGAAATGGTTATTCTGTGGTGAACGGATACGTATATCGGTAGTTGTAAGTAGGATAGTAAATGACCGTTGAATCAGATTTAGAGAATGTACAACGTAACTTATTAATGTGAATTCTAAATATTCCTCGGGTACTACCCACCCGTTAAAATATTTTCATCATTAACAGTTTGTACGAAAGAATTTTTAATTACAATCTTTATAAAAATATACTTGCATATATATTTTCTTCAGATGTAATCATAGATTCAATGAGTCAATGAAGTATTAAACTCATTTGATTTATCGTTAATACTAGATTACATAACTTCTAAAGCATTAGAGATTACATAATCGCCAGGTCGAACGAAGATAAATGAGGTAAAACGATACGTAAAGCGAAGATAATCGATGTAGAACGATATATAGAACGAAGATCATACTCGAAGTTCCGATGAGGTTTTTGAGGTATGTGATGTTGATATCCGAGATACAGTTTGTGATGTTGAGATTTTGGGGGTGACAAAAGTACTGTCGGCGTTGTTGATAGTGATACAGATTATGCTGCTGGTGCTGCTGCTGGTGTTTGTAACCTTCGCACCGTATTTTCTAAAGCCACTACCCGAGCGCGAAGCTCGTTGACTTCTTCTATTATACCGGGATGATTGACAGTTGGAACGAGCGAATGAATAAGATTCGAAATATGGGATAGTATGTAATCATGACGAGATACTCTAGAAATGAGCGAGAAAATGGTGTTTCGAATAGGTTCGCCGGTAAGTGCTTCAGGTTCATCGTTAAGAGGACAATTTGGTGGATGGAATGGATCACCTTCTTCTTGTCTCCAGAGATTTAGTATATTACGAACCCATCCCCAATTCATCCAAAATAGATGATGGGAAATTGGTTGATCCATTCCGGTGACGCTGTTCTCGGAGCTCGAATGGAAATCCATATCGGCGTAGCTATCGAAGTCGGAGGAATTCGAACTGGATGAAGAATCCATCTTGTATAGTCGGAGAAATGAATTTTTGGTTTGGAATAGATTATAGGAGTTGGGTTTGGTACTCTTCAATACATAATTTACATATGTATATATAATATCAAAATCCCATGAATTACGGAGAATCTTTGAAATACGTCAGGCAATGTCTATAGTAACAGATACGCTAACATATGAATTTTGTCTATACACTATCGATGCACTAAATGCAGTAAGACGTGTCTAGACTTAAGAATGATAAGCAGGCAGTTCCCTAAGGATGATAAGCAGATGATTTCCGACTAGGATTGATAAGCAAAACTTTTGACAGGCAGACACGGTCAAAGTCCAGACTCACTTAATGTATCCTAACAACTACTAGTTAGACACACTAATGCAAAGCCTGGTTCGCTAAGACCAACGCTCTGATACCAACTGAAAGGATCCGAAACTAATCATCCGGACGTTGTCCATATTGATTACAAACGAATTACAATAGTTGATAACATTGCGAGGTACTTGCCCTCTATATGATACATCTTACAAACGTTGCATTTATTCTTAAAAGGCAATCTATAGTTACATCCAGAATTGACATAATCGCCTGACATTTCATAATATTCAAATGACATAAACCGCCATTTACTTAATAATAGTCTCTATGAACTTCAATGACTCGAATGCAACGCCTTATGATATAAGTCCTTAATAGTCTCAAGTAGTATCCTTAGTACGAGCTAATGCATAGCGGAAGACTTAATTCATACCTGAGAATAACATGCTTTAAAATGTCAACATAAAGTTGGTGAGATATAGGTTTAATGCCGGCAGCGATATATATATATATATATAGACCACAAGATTTCATATATAAACATTTTCATAAAAATATTCTAAGTGATTGAGCACTTGGTAACCATACTTAACATTCAATCACGTCGCATATTCCCTTTAATATGAAATCTTACTACACCGTACCAAGTGTAGTCACAAAACGAAGTACTGTGCAACCGTTGAATACTGGTCGTCCAGTCCGGTTGGGGTTGTCAGGCCCGATAGATCTATCAACAGGATTCGCGTTTACAATACCGCTGTAAATATTAGTTACCAAGCTACAGGGAAGTATGCCAGTGGTACAAATCAACGTAGAATATATTTTTCAGTTACTTGTGTCCATAACGTAAATCATTTATAAAAACAGCGCATGTATTCTCAGCCCAAAAATATTTAGAGTTTAAAAGGGACTATATACTCACTTTCGTCTTGAAGATATATATATTTTGACTTGGTCTCCGGTTGATATCACGAACCTATCCATATATAATATATCAATACCTTTTCTTTTTAAACAAACGTCACATATATATACTTGTTATACTTTTAATACTTTTAATAATTCCTTAGTCCGTAGTTAGCAGTTCGATGTTAGTAATTCAATTTTAATGGTTCATTTTTAGATGTTTAATAAACCCCCAACGAAATAATAAAACCCCCATCGTATATGTATTGGTCGAGATTAATCTTGACCCACGGTACCGGTGTTGTCAAATGACGTGTTGCGTACATAAAGTACCGGTGTTGTCAAATGACGTGTTGCGTACAATCATGGGATCTTATGATTAATCTTCTCGTGTTGTTTACGGGTAATCCTGAACCATATAAAATTGAATTATAAGTACATATATATAAAATATCATGTTATCTTAAAAAGATGTGATTTATTTAATTTTTCCCAATTATTTTCGTGGCTAAACTAGTCTTGGATATCCGATTTTGTTTCGGTCATAGTTTCTTCGTTACAACTCCGTTTTCGTTGATTCAACTTGCCATCTCCTTGGATCGAGTCCCTCTTTAAGACTATGAACTGTAAATACCTTAGTTTGTATTCAAAATCACACGGCATAGGTGAAACTTTAGTGAAACTTATGAAGTTAAACATTTTTGTTACAAAAAATATCATTTAATGACCATTTTTCTAAAAATACTTATACTTTGAATTAAATCATGAAATTTTTATGTGTTAACATATTTATAGTAAAAATCATTTTTCCAGAGAATAAACTTCCAATTCAAAGTTTAAGATGATTTTTAATTATCCAACCCAAAACAGCCCCCGGTTGCACTCCGACGTCGTAAAAACAGTTTTTAAGGTGTTCTTTGAAAAACCAAGTTATACCTTGTTAAATTAGCATATACTTAAGTTATATTACAGGTCTTGAAGTATTTTAAAAGTTAAGTTAGAAGGATCTATTTAGTTTGCAAACAAGTTTGAAAACTTTCAAACTATGTTCTTGTTGTTAAAATTGTATACCACAAAATATGATAGCTATATATATATGAATCGAATAAAGTTATGAACATAGTTACTACCTCAAGTTCCTTGGACAAGGTTGCTGTAAAAGAGGAGTAAAAAGCTAGAACCAAAAGGGTGATGGAATTGGATGAAAGATTGGAAGTAAGTTTGTGTTCTTGGAAGGATTTCTTGAAGTGTTTTTGTAAGGTTTTCTTATGAGGTTTAAGTGTTGTTTTTGAAGCTAAATGATGGGGAAAATGCTTAGAGATGATCAAGTATGAAGTTAAGAGTATTTTGAGAGAGAAATGGAAGTGTAAGTATGAGAAAATGGGGTGAAGAAATGGTGTGCATGCATAAAAACGTTTTTAGGTTATAAAGGAAAAAAAAATACCTAACTTTGTTTTCTTGCTAAATAATTCATGCTACTTGACAAATGGTTGGTTCCACATGTTTCTTAATCATTTAAGGCTGCTAAGGAGCAGATTTTTATTGGTATATACCAATAGTAAATACATCTAGAAGCTGCGTATGATACGGGTACATATACCCTAGGTATACGTATAGAAATCTTTGAGAAAACGGAACGAGGATTCAAATATAGCTATCTTTTGTAAATATACTTATATTGTTTTATGTATTTAAGTCTTTAAAAGTGATTAAATACATTACTTATACGATATATGTATAAACATTATAGGTCATAAGTATTTAAGTCAAATAACGTTACGTATGGTTATCGTTTTGAAAACTTAAGTTAGTAGTTTCAAAATATACTTATAACTTATTGTTATTAATACAAAATGAGATATTAAAACATTCTTAGATCATGTTAAATATGTATATATACATATATATACACAAACGTATAATTATCATATATTGTATAGTTCGTGATATCATCGGTCAAACTAGACGGTCAAACGTTGTGTAAAACTCTTTTCGAAAACATAAGTCTCAACAATTTGGATTACTTATCATGTTGGTAAGGTTTAATTTATGTAAATATTAATCTTATAAGTATAGAACGATCGAAAAAGTGCGGGTCAACTTTAGGGTTTTTGCTTATCGTGTCGGAACCATATAGAGATTAGAGTTTAAATTTGGTCGGAAATTTCCAGGTCGTTACAATAGCTTCTTATTGTGACGATAAGCTAAGTGTGTATGCTGGCGTGTTTGCGGTTTGGTGTGTAAGTGTATGCAAGTAGGTATATATATGTATTCGTATAATTATTGCATTCCCTAAGCTTTGCTTACCCTCTCGTTGTTTACCATTTTATAGGTTCGGTTTTGGACAAGGGTAAGGGCATCGTTTTGGACTAGAGATCCCGCTTGATGCTAGGGGACGCTTTTGGCTTTAGTAGCTCTTGGAGTTTGACCGATAGTTGGGTAGTTTAATCCCAAACGCCATGCTCATTGTGTAGTTTGGAACTTAAACTTTTTGGTGGTCGAAACTCTTAACTTGTACTAAACTTGTAATTTGGGTCGTGTGGGCCCCGCTTGTAAAACATTGATTTTATGTTTGAAACAGGTTAGTTTTACATATTTGGATGTATGGTAAAAAGCGTTTCGTCTAAAAGTGTCAGGAACTAGTCAATCTTTTTCGCATTTTGAGACTTTCCGGACAGTCCACTTTGGCGCGCCGCGCCCCTACCTGGCGCGCCGCACGTGTATGCTGCACAGATTTTTTTTTTTTATTTTGTATTTTCACGTGGTTTGGTCGAGGGTTGGTTTGGGTTGTTACAGGAAAACTGGGCCACATTATTAGAAATTGCCCTAACCAGGAGAACACGAATGGACAAGGCCGCGGAAGAGTTTTCAATATTAATGTGGCTGAGGCACAGGAAGACCCGGAACTTGTTACGGGTACGTTTCTTATTGACGATAAATCTGCTTATGTTTTATTTGATTCGGGTGCGGATAGAAGCTATATGAGTAGAAAATTTTTTGCTAAATTAAGTTGCCCATTGACGCCTTTGGATAGTAAATTTTTACTCGAGTTAGCAAATGGTAAATTAATTTCAACAGATAATATATGTCGAAATCGAGAAATTAAACTGGTTAGCGAAACATTTAAGATTGACTTGATACCAATAGAGTTAGGGAGTTTTGATGTGATAATCGGTATGGACTGGTTGAAAGAAGTGAAAGCAGAGATCGTTTGTTACAAAAATGCAATTCGCATTATACGCGAAAAAGGAAAACCCTTAATGGTGTACGGAGAAAAGAGCAACGCAAAGTTGAATCTTATTAGTAACCTGAAGGCACAAAAACTAATAAGAAACGGTTGCTATGCTGTGCTAACACACGTCGAGAAAGTCAATTCCGAAGAAAAGAACATCAATGATATTCCCATCGCAAAAGAATTTCCCGATGTATTTCCGAAAGAATTACCGGGATTACCCCCACATCGATTCGTTGAATTTCAAATAGACCTTGTACCGGGAGCTGCACCAATAGCTCGTGCTCCATACAGACTCGCACCCAGCGAAATGAAAGAATTACAAAGTCAGTTACAGGATCTTTTAGAGCGTGGTTTCATTCGACCAAGCACATCACCATGGGGAGCTCCTGTTTTGTTTGTCAAGAAGAAAGATGGTACATTCAGGTTGTGTATCGACTACCGAGAGTTGAACAAACTTACCATCAAGAAGCGCTACCCACTACCGAGAATCGACGACTTATTTGATCAACTACAAGGCTCGTCGGTTTATTCGAAAATCGATTTACGTTCTGGATATCATCAAATGCGAGTAAAGGAGGATTATATTCCAAAAACTGCTTTTAGGACGCATTATGGTCATTATATGTTTATGGTTATGCCGTTTGGATTGACTAACGCATGTAACATTCCAACCCGCATTAAAACCGGCCCGTAAAATTTTTTCCTTTTAATACGCGTTAAATAATACTTTAGGTCCCAATTGTGTTTCCATAAACATCTTTAATACAATAGAAGGTTTAATAAACCTTAAAACATTTAATACATTGATTAATTGTCCAAACAGACATACACGACCCGACTAGTTTAGTTTCCAACCAAAACCGAGCATGGTGATTTGGGACTACGCTACCCAAATCCTAATCGAATACAAAAGCAAGATCTTCTTAGCAACCTAGCCAAGATCTCTAATCCCCAAGTTTACCCGAGCCGCCAAGCATGCGATCCTATAAAAATAGCAGTAACGAGAGGGTAAGCTAACGCTTAGTGAATGATAATATACTACATACATATATATGTATAAAATGGACACGCCACACAAATATCAATTACCGCATATCGAAGCATCCATGAATAAGGCAACTATACTAAGCATACCGTACGATCTCTAAGCAACAAGCTAAAGATATCAACAAAGTAAGTTCGCAAACAACGTGTGAACAATGCCAACAAGCTACAACCAGAAGATTAGCTACATCACGTCAATACAACATTATACGTATACAATATATATATATATATATATATATATATATATATATATATATATATATATATATATATATATATATATATATATATATATATAACAACGCGTAAAACACCCAAGGTTAACCATAACGCTATGGTGCTACCGGCTCGTGGTTCACACCATACGCATTTGAGTCATACTATTTTATAGTGCTACCGGCTCGTGGTTCACACTCGATGCTACCGGCACGTGGTTTACATCAATTATTTTATAGTGCTACCGGCTCGTGGTTCACACTAGATACTACCGGCACGTGGTTCACATCCTATCACACACACACATTATGGCACTACCGGCTCGATGGTTCATACCATAACATTCACAAATAAATACGCCATATACACATACGTATAATTATTCCACTCACAATATTAACCCTTCGCCATTGGGGTTATATAATCCATATCACACGCCCATGTGATAATGTACATACAAGGTGTACACCTCGTCAAAGCTGGTTAACCAAAACGCACAACCATGCCAATTGGACCTATACACAAGTCCATCAATCCACCTATATGTGAAGTGAGCTCTATAACAGTGAACCACTTCACCCGACCCGCACACATCCTACACATACATATGCACATAGGATATTAACACTCACCTTGTCGCCTTGAAGAATGCTTCCAAGTAATCCGCAACTCGTCAATGGAAAGTACCTATTCCATTATCACAAATTCAACAACACACTTAGATTGGATTTACAAACCAACCCAATTTGACACTTAGTTCAAATTCGACCCAAATGCACTTCCAAGGAAAAACCGCGCCCAAACTAACCAATAATCACTAACACAAGTGATAATGGTCCTAATATGCCAATTAAACAGGAACACAAGTGTTAAACACTTATCGTTCTCAAAATCGCCCATAAACCCTAATTTTGACCCATAAGGTCAAAATCTCACCATTTACAAGTTTTGACACCAAAACAAGTTTAACTCGGTTTTATACTTCAACTTAATCCATTTTAAGTTTACAAACCTTATTAAATCGACATTCGGGTCATAATCATCAATAAACCCTAATTTTGACTCTAGTCAAAATTAGTCTACCACAAGAACCCTAAATGTCTCCAAAACATCAATAATCACTAATACTAGTGATTATACACCATTCTCAAGTCTTAAACATGGTTAAATCATTAACCAACCCAAAACCCGCCTTTAACACTTATAAACCCGAATCTTGGTTTTAATCTTCCATTAACAACAAAATGGGTTCCATCTATGAATCATAAAATCAAAAGCCCCAAATTTGAATGATGAACACAAAAACGAAATTCGGAGTTAGAGCTTACCACTAGTATCACCGTGTAGCTAAGAATGAGGAGAACAAACTTAACTACGCCAAAGATCAAATCCCGTTTCTTCCTTTCCAAAATCCCACTTGAATCACTTGGGGTATTTGAGTTTCTTGGGAGAAAATGAAAGAAAAAGGAAAAGAAAAAATAAGAAATGAAATGAATGGATGAGGTTAAATCCTCAAATCTGGCTCAAACGTTAAAAGACCAAATTGCCCTTGAACTTCATTTAATATTACAAGAATCCGGCACCAGTTTGCCCAGAATGCCGCGCCACGGCCTTAATCGTCACGCCGCGACATTTGCCTAGGTCTGGGATCATTTTTTGTCATACTTCTAATCTCAATTTCAGTCCATTGCCGCGCCGCGGCCTCCTTTGTCGCGCCGCGACACAAAGCACGATCTGAGTCATTTTCTCCTCACACAAGACTTAACACTAGAAAGTGTCCCGAACCATTCATACGCCTATCGTACATACCCAATTCACCTATAAATCATATACGGAGAAAAACGGGGTGTTACAACTCTCCCCCACTTAGATTCGATCACGTCCT
This sequence comes from Rutidosis leptorrhynchoides, assembly GCF_046630445.1. Lineage (NCBI taxonomy): Eukaryota > Viridiplantae > Streptophyta > Magnoliopsida > Asterales > Asteraceae > Rutidosis > Rutidosis leptorrhynchoides. The sequence goes on from NC_092337.1 coordinate 299,053,408, forward strand.
CGTGATCCTCGTCACTTAACCAAACGGACCACACTTCACGGTCCTCAAACATAAGTCCCAACCGACTTTCCTAAGCAATTCTTCCCAATGAATTGCCTTCGACAACAAAATCGTCACCCGCGATTTATCAATTCCACAATCCGAGCACTAAAACTTGCTCAATCCCTCACATCGGGAAATTCAACCAATCTCGTACCAAGATATCGATCCCTTAGCGGACTCATACCGAGTACAACGATAAAAGTAACCAGTCTAAACCTAAGGTCAATAACCCGAAACGATGAAGACCGAACCAAAACGAATCCTTACAGATAACACCAATCACTATACAACCCTTGTAGTGCGCAATACGACCAATACGCAACTACCTAAACATCATAACAAACGGTTAAGACCGATAACGCCCAAAACGACTATGGTAACGTTAATCCCAAGGTGTACAAAATCGACTATCGTCACACCCGTAGCAACATGTGAGCGAAACACGGCTATCGCATCACTAATCACACAACATGGTCCTCACGACCCCACCATCGGCGTATAAAACAATCGATAGTTCCCACAACATGGTCCTTACGACCCCACCATTGGTGTATCAAACAACCAATAGATCACACGACATGGTCCTTATGACCCCACCATCGGTGTATAAAATAACCGACAGATCACACAACCCGAAGGCTGGCCGAAAACACACACGCCTTAGTGAATCCGAACAACACGCGACTCACTACCTTCACCACAACAACAATCGGGATTGGCCGAACTACACGCGCCTTAGTGAATCCGAACTACACGAGAGTCACTATCCCGGAGGAATGACCGAACTATACGAGTCATTTGTGAATCCGAACTACACGAGACTCACTCCTCAATACAATGACCGAAACCACACGAGTCATTTGTGAATCCGAACTACACGCGACTCACTACCATGATGAAGTCAGCGGACCCGAAGATCATGCTTCACCAATCTCAACACCGGATGAAGTCAGCGAACCCCGTCAACGGTCATGCTTCACCGATATAACACCTCGCTCATGATGAAGTCAGCAGACCCCGAAGGTCATGCTCACCAATCGCATACTCCCATGATGAAGTCAGCGAACCCTAAAGGTCATGCTTCATCAATCACCAATACCATGATGAAGTCAGCGGACTCCGAAAGTCATGCTTCATCAATCAACGCCCTTTTGGCCTCGAACGACGAGTAGTGTAACATCGCGCTCTGCTATGCCATAGTGAATCCTAACGGATACCACTAACCATTCACACACTCGAGCAAGAACCACCTATATCAAACATAGGCACAAAACAATAATTCTCTAGAAGAGAATCCGACACACACCTCCCTTAACCGAAGGATTTTACCTTGCTCACCAAACACGTCCATTATCTCTCAACGAGATTTACCACATTACCACCTCGGTGATAATTCAAATCCAAACCATAAGTACAATTTATCCGAAATTGTAATCTACCACAAATCGACCAAAACCAGGTCTCGACAAAATTTTCCGGATCTACCAAAAGCATCATCCTAAATCTCACACTAAAACTTCCTCGTGCGGGAGTGTAACTCCCCCACTTGGAACTACGTCCCATATCCAGAACTCGTACAACCGTACAATGCTACCAAAGGTAGACTTTACAAACGATTGGGCTCACACGACCCATCACCATCTCTTGCTCCAGCCTTGAGCACACGAAGGATTTCAATCAATCCTTAAACACTTCGAACAAAAAGTGTACCACGATTACACAAACCACACCCTCGCAATCATCCAATTGCTCTAGTTTGTCAATTTCCACCTAGTCACTCATGTACCTAAGGGTTTCACTCGGGTACCCTAAGTACAATGTAACCACAACACGATCGGAGTCGAACACCATGCTAGCAGGTATAAAAGAGGCACCTAATGTCGCGTCATGTAAACTCTATTACCAACCTACATCGAGATCCAAAAAACTCGATCTCAAGGGTTCCAATCCACCCGACGAACCTCATGGTTCATCAATTTCAACACGAGAGCGAACACGCTCTAACATCTGAACACCAAAGCCCATTCCCAAGGCTTGGTAGAACATTTCTCAATACTAAGGAATGCTTGGTTACACCAAGTCTTACGCCCTTCGCCCATTAATCAAAACGTCACCATAGGGTACTTCCATTAGGAACGTCACCCATAACAATAACATGCAAAACACTATGCAACCCACAAACCCGAACGCATCGATACATAAATAAATATTTAAAGGGCATATTTATTAAAACGAAACGTACCTTAATGTCTCCTTGCGGCATTCGCCACCGCCAACTCGGGACAATCCGGCTTGCGATGCCCCTCCTTATGAGAGTAGTAGCACATCCCGTCATCACTTCTCGGCATTGTGCACTCCCATAACTTGTGGCCCCTAACACCGCAATTGAAACAACTAGGTGCACGAGAATCCATCGTGCCTTTTCCCACATTACCCGTACTCGCACTTGCACCCTTATTTTTCTTACCCGGGGCGCCGTACGAATCAACCTTTCTCTCACTTGAAGGTTCACACATCATTGATCGCGTAAATGACTCGAAACCTCTAGCCAAGTTGAATAATTCCGCAAACGATTTCGCTTGACCCCGGCTAATTTTACTTTTCAAGTCATCATTCAAGGTCCGGTAGAACTCCCCCATTAACAAACGATCATTCCCCAAATACTCCGGGCAAAAACGAGCCTTCGACATAAAGGTCGTCTTTAGAGTATTCAAGTCCATAGAACCCTGTTGCAAATTTCGCAACTCATTACGCATTTCCGACAAATCGGCTGAAGTCTGGAACTCCTCGAAGAATTCCTTCTTAAACCCGTCCCATGATAACGCCATAAATGGTTCACCACCGACAAGATCAATCTTACCATCCAACCAATCCTTCGCCCTACCCCGCAACAAACTAGTAGCGAGTCTCGTCTTCTTATTAGGAGGGCATTCAATAGTACGAAAACACCCTTCGACATCCTAGATCCAAGTTGTGATTACCAAAGGATCCGGCTTTCGGTCATACATCGGGGGTTTAGTCCTCATGAAGCTCTTAAGACAACGCTCCATTTCACTACTACCCCGAAATTCGGAATACTTCCTATCCATTTCTTCTCGAAACGCACTCATTTGCTCCGCAATGGCGGCCACAACTCTAGTGTTAAACTCAACATTGTTCGTCTCGATCCCACTTCCCGTCGCCATTCTAAGGAATGCAAAGCGATTAGATCACGAACGCATAAAATCACACGCTCCACACCGGTCCATCTTGCTAAACACTCGCCGTACATCACTTGTTTGACACGATTTGCACCCGTAATAAGGTTTACAAGTCCTTATTATGCACACACGCCGTATCAACTCGTTAGTACAACGACCGCCTCGCTCGATGATATAAACAAACACAAACAAAATTCTACGCGATATACACATACGCGAGAATTATTATCACAACACAATTAATATATTAATAATATCCACATTACCAATATCGACGTTAGTCCACCTACAACAAGGCACTAACTATAACCTATTCCGACCCGTAATCCTACAAGTCCCGCAACAAATAAGCACACACCAAAGTCTAAGTCTAGGCACCTATCTCAAGTCACCTAAATCCCTTAGACCATGCTCTGATACCACTTGAAACATCCCAACCCGTATTAAAACCGGCCCGTAAAAATTTTTCCTTTCAATACGCGTTAAATAATACTTTAGGTCCCAATTGTGTTTCCATAAACATCTTTAATACAATAGAAGGTTTAATAAACCTTAAAACATTTAATACATTGATTAATTGTCCAAACGGACATACACGACCCGACTAGTTTAGTTTCCAACCAAAACCGAGCATGGTAATTTGGGACTACGCTACCTAAATCCTAATCGAATACAAAAGCAAGATCTTCTTAGCAACCTAGCCAAGATCTCTAATCCCCAAGTTTACCCGAGCCGCCAAGCATGCGATCCTATAAAAATAGCAGCAACGAGAGGGTAAGCTAACGCTTAGTGAATGATAATATACTACATACATATATATGTATAAAATGGACACGCCACACAAATATCAATTACCGCATACCGAAGCATCCATGAATAAGGCAACTACACTAAGCATACCGTACGATCTCTAAGCAACAAGCTAAAGATATCAACAAAGTAAGTTCGCAAACAACGTATGAACAATGCCAACAAGCTACAACCAGAAGATTAGCTACATCACGTCAATACAACATTATACGTATACAATATATATATATATATATATATATATATATATATATATATATATATATATATATATATATATATATATATATATATATATATATATATATATATTTATAACAACGCGTAAAACACCCAAGGTTAACCATAATGCTATGGTGCTGCCGGCTCGTGGTTCACACCATACGCATTTGAGTCATACTCTTTTATAGTGCTACCAGCTCGTGGTTCACACTCGATGCAACCGGCACGTGGTTCACATCAATTATTTTATAGTACTACCGGCTCGTGGTTCACACTCGATGCTACCGGCACGTGGTTCACATCCTATCACACACACACATTATGGCACTACCGGCTCGATGGTTCATACCATAACATTCACAAATAAATACGCCATATACATATACGTATAATTATTCCACTCACAATATTAACCCTTCGCCATTGGGGTTATATAATCCACATCACACGCCCATGTGATAACATACACACAAGGTGTACACCTCGTCAAAGGTGGTTAACCAAAACGCACAACCATGCCAATTGGACCTATACACAAGTCCATCAATCCACCTATATGTGAAGTGAGCTCTATAACAGAGAACCACTTCACCCGTCCCGCACCCATCCTACACATACATATGCACATAGGATATTAACACTCACCTTGTCGCCTTGAAGAATACTTCCAGGTAATCCGCAACTCGTCAATGGAAAGTACCTATTCCATTATCACAAATTCAACAACACACTAGATTGGATTTACAAACCAACCCAACTTGACACTTAGTGCAAATTCGACCCAAATGCACTTCCAAGGACAAACCGCGCCCAAACTAACCAATAATCACTAACACAAGTGATAATGGTCCTAATATGCCAATTAAACAGGAACACAAGTGTTAAACACTTATCGTTCTCAAAATCGCCCATAAACCCTAATTTTGACCCATAAGGTCAAAATCTCACCATTTACAAGTTTTGACACCAAAACATGTTTAACTCGGTTTTATACTTCAACTTAATCCATTTTAAGTTTACAAACCTTATTAAATCGACATTCGGGTCATAATCATCAATAAACCCTAATTTTGACTCTAGTCAAAATTAGTCTACCACAAGAACTCTAAATGTCTCCAAAACATCAATAATCACTAATACTAGTGATTATACACCATTCTCAAGTCTTAAACATGGCTAAATCATTAACCAACCCAAAACCCGTCTTTAACACTTATAAACCCGAATCTTGGTTTTAATCTTCCATTAACAACTAAATGGGTTCCATCTTTGAATCATAAAATCAAAAGAACCAAATTTGAATGATGAACACAAAAACGAAATTCGGAGTTAGAGCTTACCACTAGTAAGACCGTGTAGCTAAGAACGAGAAGAACAAACTTGTCAACTACGCCAAAGATCAAATCCCGTTTCTTCCTTTCCAAAATCCCACTTGAATCACTTGGGGTATTTGAGTTTCTTGGGAGAAAATGAAAGAAAAAGGAAAAGAAAAAATAAGAAATGAAATGAATGGATGAGGTTAAATCCTCAAATCTGGCTCAAATGCTAAAAGACCAAATTGCCCTTGAACTTCATTTAATATTACAAGAATCCGGCACCAGTTTGCCCAGAATGCCGCGTCGCGGCCTTAATCGTCGCGCCGCGACATTTGCCTAGGTCTGGGATCATTTTTTGTCATACTTCTGATCTCAATTTCAGTCCATTGCCGCGCCGCGGCCTCCTTTGTCGCGCCGCGACACAAAGCACGATCTGAGTCATTTTCTCCTCACACAAGACTTAACACTAGAAAGTGTCCCGAACCCTTCATACGCCTATCGTACATACCCAATTCACCTATAAATCATATACGGAGAAAAACGGGGTGTTACAACGCACCAGTTGTGTTCATGGACCTTATGAACCGAGTGTGTGGGCTATATCTTGACAAGTTTGTCATTGTTTTCATCGATGACATACTTATTTACTCAAAGAATGATCAAGAATACGAAGAACATTTGATAAAAGTGCTAGAAGTATTGAGGAAAGAAAAACTGTACGCTAAGTTTTCAAAGTGTGCATTTTGATTGGAAGAAGTTCAATTCTTCGGTCACATAGTGAACAAAGAAGGTATCCAGGTGGACCTGGCAAAGATCGAAACCGTTGAAAAGTGGGAAAACCCAAAAACTAAGAAGCATATACGTCAATTTTTAGGATTGGCTGGTTACTACAGAAGATTCATCCAAGATTTCTCCAAAATGGCAAAACCCTTGACTGCATTAACGCATAAAGGGAAGAAATTTGAATGGAAGGATGAACAAGAGAAGGTGTTTCAGTTATTGAATAAAAGGCTAACTACGGCACCTATATTGTCATTGCCTGAAGGGAATGATGATTTTGTGATTTATTATGACGCATCAAAGCAAGGTCTCGGTTGTGTATTAATGCAACGAACGAAGGTGATTGCTTATGCGTCTAGACAATTGAAGATTCACGAGCAAAATTATACAACTCACGATTTGGAATTGGGTGTTGTTGTTTTTGCATTAAAGACTTGGAGGTATTATTTATATGGGGTTAAAAGTATTATATATACCGACCACAAAAGTCTCCAACATATATTTAATTAGAAGTAACTGAATATGAGACAACGCAGGTGGATTGAACTGTTGAATGATTATGATTTTGAGATTCGATACCACCCGGGGAAGGCGAATGTGGTAGCTGACGCTTTGAGTAGAAAGGACAGAGAACCTATACGGGTAAAATCTATAAATATAATGATTCACAATAACCTTACTACTCAAATAAAGGAGGCGCAACAAGGAGTTTTAAAAGAGGGAAATTTAAAGGATGAAATACCCAAAGGATCGGAGAAGCATCTTAATATTCGGGAAGACGGAACCCGGTATAGGACTGAAAGAATTTGGGTACCAAAATTTGGAGATATGAGAGAAATGGTACTTAGAGAAGCTCATAAAACCAGATACTCAATACATCCTGGAACGGGGAAGATGTACAAGGATCTCAAGAAACATTTTTGGTGGCCAGGTATGAAAGCCGATGTTGCTAAATACGTAGAAGAATGTTTGACGTGTTCTAAGGTCAAAGCTGAGCATCAGAAACCATTAGGTCTACTTCAACCACCCGAAATCCTGGAATGGAAATGGGAAAACATTACCATGGATTTCATCACTAAATTGCCAAGGACTGCAAGTGGTTTTGATACTATCTGGGTAATAGTTGATCGTCTCACTAAATCAGCACACTTCCTGCCAATAAGAGAAGATGAGAAGATGGAGAAGTTAGCACGACTGTATTTGAAGGAAGTCATCTCCAGACATGGAATACCAATCTCTATTATCTCTGATAGGGATGGCAGATTTATTTCAAGATTCTGGCAGACATTACAGCAAGCATTAGGAACTCGTCTAGACATGAGTATTGCCTATCATCCACAAACTGATGGGCAGAGCGAAAGGACGATACAAATGCTTGAAGACATGCTACGAGCATGTGTTATTGATTTCGGAAACAGTTGGGATCGACATCTACCGTTAGTAGAATTTTCCTACAACAACAGCTACCATTCAAGCATTGAGATCGCGCCGTTTGAAGCACTTTAAAAGGACCTGTTCATATACATTATAAACGATTCACAATAGTTGATTACATTGCGAGGTATTTGACCTCTATATGATACATTTTACAAACATTGCATTCATTTTTAAAAGACAAACTTTCTTTACATCGAAAATTGACAGGCATGCATACCATTTCATAATATCCACTATCCAACTATAAATTAATTTAATAATAATCTTTGATGAACTCAATGACTCGAATGCAACGTTCTTCGAAATATGCTATGAAAGTCTCCAAGTAATATCTTTAAAATGAGCAAATGCACAGCGGAAGATTTCTTTAACACCTGAGAATAAACATGCTTTAAAGTGTCAACCAAAAGGTTGGTGAGTTCATTAGTTTATCATAATCATTTATTTCCATCATTTTAATAGACCACAAGAATTTCATTTCCAGTTCTCATAAATATACGTCCCATGTATAGAGACAAAAATAATCATTCATATGGTGAACACCTGGTAACCGACATTAACTAGATACATATAAGAATATCCCCTATCATTCCGGGATCCTCCTTCGGACATGATATAAATTTCGAAGTACTAAAGCATCCGGTACTTTGGATGGGGTTTGTTAGGCCCAATAGATCTATCTTTAGGATTCGCGTCAATTAGGGTGTCTGTTCCCAAATTCTTAGATTACCAGACTTTAATAAAAAGGGGCATATTCGATTTCGATAATTCAACCATAGAATGTAGTTTCAATTACTTGTGTCTATTTTGTCAAACATTTATAAAAGCGCATGTATTCTCAGTCCCAAAAATATATATTGCGAAAGCATTTAAAAAGGGAGTAATGAAAACTCACGCATATAAATATTGTAAAACAGTTAATAAAGCATTTGCATGTATTCTCAGCCCAAAAACGTAAAGAGTAAAAGGGAGCAAATGAAACTCACGCATATAAATATTGTAAAACAGTTAATAAAGCATTTGCATGTATTCTCAGCCCCAAAAAAATGTAAAGAGTAAAAGGGCAATGAAACTCACCATACTGTATTTCGTAGTAAAAATACATATAACGTCATTGAACAAGTGCAAGGTTAGCCTCGGATTCACGAACCTAAATTAATTATATATATTTATGTGTTGGTCAATATTTGTCTAACAAATTAGGTCAAGTCATAGTGTACCACAATCCTAATGCTCGAGACTAATATGCAAAAGTCAACAAAAGTAAATTTGACTCAAAATAATTTCCAAAAATCTATACATGATTAATATATAGTTTAAATATCGTCGTTTTATATTTTTAAATATTTTTAAAAGATTTATTAGAGTAAATAATATAATTTATTTATTAATAAATAAAATTTTATATTAAATTTATATAATAAAATATACTTTTATATATATTAAGTAATAAAATTTATAGGCCAGGTTCATTTAATATCATAAAGATAATATGATAGGTATTATTAAAGTAAGTTATTACACGTAGTAAAATATGTTTGTATCACATATTTATTTGATAAAATAATATCTATAATGATAGTAAGTAAAAGTTGTATTATTTTGTAATAATAATTATTATTATAAAAATATCAATATTTATAATTACTAAGATAACATTATGATAAAACGATAATTCTAATTATGATAACTTTAATATTTACGATAATTTTTAATATTATCTTTAAAATAATAATTCTATTTAAAATAATAATAATAATAATAATATTTTATAGTAACAATGACATTTCTATTAAAATGATAATTTTTGTTAAAATGATAGTTTTGATACTAACGATACTTTTAATAATAATAGTAATGATAAAAATAATAAGAACGATAATTTTATTTAAATAAATATCTTATAATATTTTAATTTCATCATGATACTCTTACTCATTATTTCCTAATCGTTTCGTTTAATAGCTTTTAATCGTCTTTTATATCGTGTTCATAATAATGATAATAATAGTAATCAAAATAATTAGGTGTTACAAATATTTGTTTTAATTACACTAATATTAATAATGATAGTTACTATAACATTATTAACGATAATACTAATAATTATCTTAATGATAATATAGTAATAATAATAATAACAATAACAATAACCATTTTTAAATAATGATATATATATTAATAATGATAATAATAATAATAATAATACTAATAATAATAATAATAATAATAATTGGATAATAATAATAATACTAATTATAACTTTAACGATAATAACGATAGTAATAATAAAAAAAAATAACAATTTTTAATGATAAATCCCTTTTATTGATAAAGATAATAATAATGATAATAATAAGATAAAACTAGAACGACGATAATAATAATCATTTTTAATAAAAATATCGAAAATTCAATTGATTATAACTTCTAATCCGTTCATCGAAACCATTCGATATCTAAAGGAAAAGTTCTTAATTTTTCGCTAGCTTTCCAAGGACATGCATATCTTATACCTTATCTCAACCGCAAGTGTAACTAATTCAAGATTCAACCTAACCTGTCTAAGGGCAATATCAAAAGTACAAGCATGCATAATCCTAAATACTCGAGCATTAGTCAGGGATACACTATTAGTATGTAAAAGTTAAATTATGAGTACTCACGTATCAATATTGAGATTCAATATTGCAGGAAAGGTACGTAGACGCAACGGAAATGATAAACACTATATTGACCTCACGAGCATACCCATGAACCATACTCAATCACCTCCATAGCTATAACCCATAATTTCCTTAATCCTATTCTACTCGAAAAACAATTTCGAAATCACTCGGACAGCACTCCGTCGTAATATTTTATGTATACTAATAATATCTTGAAATAATACGGAGTAAATATATATATGTAAATCGATTGAGAGAGTTTAGAGAAAAATATTTTCAAGTTTCTATGAAATAATGAAACCTAATGAATTCTATTTATAATAGATATTTGAATTATTAAAGTGAATTATTAAAGTATGAATTATTAAAGTGAATTATTAAAGTATGAATTATTAAAGTGAATTATTAAAGTATGAATTATTAAAGTGAATTATTAAAGTTAAAGTAAAGTAAAAATAAAGTAGAGGTAAAGTTTAAGTAGAGTAAAAGTATAAAACTATGTACGTATAATACGCGTATAAATATATATAATATTAATTTAAATCATTTAATAAAATAAAATATAAATATCGTTATCTTTATCATACTAGTTAAGTAATGAGTTGTCAAAAGTGGTTCTAGATATTTATAAAAGTTATATACGTTTTAATAATAAAGTTCTTTTTAAACTGAAAATGTTTTTGTACGTTTGAAACTAAATAGGTCAATCGAGTCTTTATGAGATTCAATCTTCCACTATCCTTTGTCTAGTTCTCAATAATTGACAATTTGTTCTTATTTATAAATCACTTTACCATTTTCCGAATATTGTTAAAATGGAAAGATTTCTCAAATCAACGTGGGCCTTTCAACAGAGACTTGTAATCATAATTCAATATATCTGATAATTCAATCATTTGATCTTATCTTCTAATTCCATTGATAAACATTTTGAAACAGATACAATCATATAAAGTATTTAATCTAATATTTTGTTTACGTTTCAAGTTATAATATATATACACATATACATATATAATCATATTCGTTTAATGGTTTGTGAATCGTTGGAACTTGGTCGAGGTTGAATGAATGTATGAACATAGTTTAAAATTCTTGAAATTTAACTTAACAAATATTGCTTATCGTGTCGGAAACATATAAAGATTAAAGTTTAAATTTGGTTGGAAATTTCCGGGCTGTCACAGTACCTACCCGTTAAAGAAATTTCGTCCCGAAATTTGAGTGGAAAGGTCGTGAATGATAATAAGTATGTTTTCATGATGCATACGGGCTGAAAATTAGAGTTTTATCATCAGCGAATAATTTGGATAAACAATCCATTTATATGAAGAGTACGAATGAAGCTAACATAGAAGAGTGAAATGAGTAAGTGTAGATTCATCTTATCATTTGACGTAGATATGATTGATTCCTAGATTTTAAGGGATTTGAAGAAAATCTTCTTAATAAGATTTGACTCTCCGGTACTCAAGGGAATTAGGATCCTCTTTAAATGTGATCGTCCATTTTAATTGTTCTTTCGGAGATTTTCTTATAAATTCACCTCCTTCATTTCCTTACAACTCACACCTTCTGTTGATGCATTTTATGCAAGTCCCTAGACATCTACCCACGTCCATTGCAGGTACAACAGTTTACAGGCCACCATGATTGCTCGTTATTATCCTATCCATGTTTGTATGTGGTTATAGGAACTGCAGGAACGAGATTTAGATGTTTGACTATGTTAGACTTAGTCAGACGTACGAGTGAAGCCTCACTAGTACGGCTGACAAGCTTATACGCACGGTTGATGCTGAGCTAAGCCACAATTACAACCTAAATGAGAAGACATGAGTGAGTGATCACCCGTACGGCTGATGAAGCCAACTCGTACGTGTGATGAATGAATCGTATGGGTGAGTCAACAGCAGGGGTATATAAAGTCTTATGTTCTTCATTTTAGGTTAAGCCTCTCATTTGTTGCACACACTCAGATCTAGTGAGCTCCTCCGATTCTCTCTCTCAGTCCAAATCACCCAGGTGGTGAATAATAGCTCTAGGTGTTGATCTAATCACACTTGATTTAGTTGTGGTTTGACTAAATTAATCAAAAAAAAAACTTAACCTATTCACTAGAGGGTTTGATTCACTTATTCCGCCATTGTGTGAGTTAAACCTATTGATTTCTAAGTTCCTAGTCATGTTTCATCACCTTCTATTCTTTCCCCCTCAACTCATATTTTAAAGTATTCATCAATATGCTCCATCCAGTTCTGATTCTCAATATACTTCTAACTTTCATATCGGTCATTCTTCTTTTTCATCTACCGCTGGAAGAATCTATTTACTTCTACTATACTCTTGGGTTTATAGTGTTTCTAGTTCTCCCGTGTCTTTATATTGCTATATGCATCGATATATATGGTTTATAATTTATGGTTTGTCGTTGGGCTTTATATGTTCCCTTATATTTCAAAGTCTCTGCTTCTGTCTTCTATAATCATTATCATTCACAGTTAATGCTCTCTTTTATTTGCTGCAATTTATACCCCAATTTCTATTTCGGAGTTTTGTCCTTTCGTTTCTTCTTCTTGCGATTAAGCACCGCTTGTAATGGTCCAGAATTCACAGATATGAATTTCGGAATGAACATTGTTAATGTTCTAGGAAGGAAATTGTGATGGCACGATCTTGACTTGTCAAATTACTAGAATACCTTGGAAAAGGCCGAATCATCAAGAAATATTTTCTTGATATTTTAGAGGTTAAATAGAATACAAGAGTCATATAACATGGCACATGATGATGTTATGATCTGTGAATCATCACGTTCCATTTAGAAACTCAGCATGACTTACTGTAATATAATCACATTGATCAAGTGTCATTATATTATACTAATTCATGCTTCAGTTCCCAACACTAGTTCAAAATATTACTATTTTAAACTTGAATGTTTCAGAATTTAGAAACTAAAATAGTTTCTTTTATGATGTAATACAGATAGCACGAAGAGGTAAATGATTTCAAATAAGAAAAATTAAGAAAATATCTTCAGAAATATGGAGGATATTTATAATGAAAGATATGATGATATTTTAGAATTTCTAATATCAGAGGATGATGAAGAATATTGTCCGCAGGGGTTTAGAGTCAGGAGCAAGGTATTCATTAATGACTTCAGTAGGTACTGAATCATTTGGATCCTTTGAAGTCAGGTTCAGTCTTTATAATTTGTCCACAGCCTCCTTCCTACTTTGCTCAATCCATTTTCCAGTTCCAAAACTTCTCTTTTTCTGCGCTTTGCCAGTACACTTCATCATTATCATCCAGCTTTTACCATTTAAAGTCGTTTATAGTTTTTGCTGCTTCATCAGCATTTTTTTTTCCATTTTCGGAGAACCAATTCGTAGTTCGGAGTGTTTTTCAGAAACTTCACATTCAAATTAAGTCCAGAAGATAGACGTTATATATACACATATAACTGTTGGCGTAGACATGCTGCGAGATTTCAAAATACTGATTGCTAATTCCCAATGATTCGTATGGCAATTCTCATTACAAGATGCGAATGAGTAAATGATGGGGTTTCAATGAATAATTATAATGACTTTTTGGAGAGGCTAAAGTCAAAGGGTAATGAAGTTGTTGGTACATCTGCTAATAATGTGGTGGAATGTAAAAGGTTCCCTGGTAACGATGGTGTATATCTCAAGGTTATAATAAGGTTAGTCTGACTGAAAAGTCGAAGTTGACTTGCTGGAGCTGTGACAAAACTGGCTACTTTAAATAGGAGTCGCAAAGTTATTTTTGCTAATAAATGCCAAAGAATCTGACACGGATACGTTGTTTAAACTTTTACTTTGGTTTCAAGAGTTTTTCGGGTACATAACTGTGGGTAACATGTGGTTGGATCATCATCTCGATTGCTCATCATTCGAAGTGTCTTCAGAAATTTTCGAAGGGTTTGAACACAGATTGTAATCGTTAACATACAGTTGATATTCTAACACGGTTTTGAAGTCAAAATATAGCTTGTGAAAGATGTAAGGATCTAAGAGTGATGATTTTGGTCATATCTCAAGTTGAATTTTGAGATTTCAAAATCAGAATATGTAATTAAATTTTGAATGAGTATGGTTGTTTTGATTTCTATAAAAGAATGTATATTGTTGTGAAAGTAGGGAGTATAATGGATGATTTGCTGAATCAGATTCGAAGAATGTAACATATTAATTGTGAATTTATATATCTCTCGGGTATTACCTACCCGTTAAAAAAATTTCACAATTAATATTTTGTTCGAAGGTTTAAAGCTATCTTATTCGAAGGTTTAAACTTGTAATCACTATAACATAGTTTAGTTAATTCTAAACTTGTTCGCAAACAAAAGTTAATCCTTCTAAATTAACTTTTAAAATCAACTAAACACAATCATCTATATCTATATGATATGCTAACTTAATGATTTAAAACCGAAAAACACGAAAAACACCGTAAAACCGGATATACGCCGTTGTAGTAACACCGCGGGCTGTTTTGGGTTAGTTAATTAAAAACTATGATAAACTTTGATTTAAAAGTTGTTCTTCTGGGAAAATAATTTTTCTTATGAACATGAAACTATATCCAAAAATCATGGTTAAACTCAAAGTGGAAGTATATTTTCCAAAATGGTCATCTAGACGTCGTTCTTTCGACTGAAATGACTACCTTTACAAAAATGACTTGTAACCTGTAATTCCGACTATAAACTTATACTTTTTCTGTATAGGTTCATAAACTTAAGTTCAATATGAAACTATAGCAATTGGATTCACTCAAAACGGATTTAAAATGAAGAAGTTATGGGTAAAACAAGATTGGATATTTTTTGATTATTTTAGCTACGGAAAATGTTTAACAAATCTATACAAATCATATCCTAGCTAACTTATATTATATTATACATGTATTCTAATATATTATGTAATCTTGGGATACCATAGACACGTATGCAAATGTTTTGACATATCATATCGACCCATGTATATATATTATTTGGAACAACCATAGACACTCTATATGCAGTAATGTTGGAGTTAGCTATACAGGGTTGAGGTTGATTCCAAATATATATATACTTTGAGTTGTGATCTAGCCTGAGACGTGTATACACTAGTTTGTGGATTGATTCAAGATAATATATATCGATTTATTTCTGTACATCTAACTGTGGACAACTAGTTGTAGGTTACTAACGAGGACAGCTGACTTAATACACTCAAATCTTTAAAACATAATAAAAATGGTTGTAATTATATTTTGATCATACTTTGATATATATGTACATATTTGTGTAGGTTCGTGATTCGATCCGTGGCCAAGTCTTATTTCCGAGGAAGGAAATATCTGTGAAAGTGAGTTATAGTCCCACTTTTAAAATCTAATATTTTTGGGATGAGAATCCATGCAGGTTTTATAAATGATTTACAAAATAGACACAAGTACGTGAACCTACATTCTATGGTTGAATTATTGAAATCGAATATGCCCCTTTTTATTAAGTCTGGTAATCTAAGAATTAGGGAACAGACACCCTAATTGACGCGAATCCTAAAGATAGATCTATTGGGCCTAACAAACCCCATCCAAAGTACCAGATGCTTTAATACTTCGAAATTAATATCATATCCGAAGGGTGTCCCGGAATGATGGGGATATTCTTATATATGCATCTTGTTAATGTCGGTTACCAGGTGTTCACCATATGAATGATTTTTATCTCTATGTATGGAATGTGTATTGAAATATGAAATCTTGTGGTCTATTGTTACGATTTGATATATATAGGTTAAACCTATAACTCACCAACATTTTTGTTGACGTTTAAAGCCTGTTTATTCTCAGGTGAATACTAAGAGCTTCTGTTGTTGCATACTAAAATAAGGACAATAATTGAAGTCCATGTTTGTATGATATTGTTTAAAAACTGCATTCAAGAAACATATGTCGATGTAATATATTTCTATTGTAAACCATTATGTAATGGTCGTGTGTAAACAGTATATTTTAGATTATCATTATTTGATAATCTACGTAATGTTTTTTTTAAACCTTTATTGATAAAATAAAGGTTATGGTTGTTTTAAAAATGAATGCAGTCTTTGAAAAACGTCTCATATAGAGGTCAAAACCTCGCAACGAAATCAATTAATATGAAACGTTTATAATCAATATGAACGGGACATTTTATCACAGACCACCTGGCAATAACCTGAATGATGGGTGTAACATCTTTTACAAAATGGATGGGGTCCCTTATAGTTTGGACTAGCAGTTGCCCCATCTTGTTTACCTTTAAAAGTCTCTCGCCTCTTCAGGTGAGTACTTTTGCCCTTATAGTCTTTCAATTTCCTCTTTCTTTCAGTTGTCTTGACTTCGGTAATTGGTGCCTTAATCGAACTCTCCGTGATCTGGTCCATGAGTTAGTGTGCCATTGTCATGGCTTCCTGCATTGTATTCGATTTGGACGATGTAACCTTTCCTTTGATATTGATTGACAAACCGTCAATATACATCTCTATCTTCCGTTTCTTGTTTGGCACTAAATCGGGACATAACAAGGCTAGTTCCATGAAACGCTTTTCATAGTTCTTGAGATTCGCACCGAAAACCTTTAGATTACGTTGCTTAGTCTCCATCTTTCTAATCTCGTTTCGGGGACAATATTCTTCAATTAGCATCTTTTTCAGTTCTTCCCAAGAGATATCGTATGCCGTATCTACTCCTTCGGCTTTAGCATAATTGTTCCACCAAGTAAATGCACCGTCTTATAACGTGCACGAAGCATACTTTGACTTGTCTTCTTCCGCACAATTACTGATTTTGAAAACGGACTCCATCTTTTCGAACCATCGGGTTAGACCGACTGGTCCCTCAGTTCCACTAAACGTCTGTGGTTTGCATGCTTGAAAAGTTTTGTATGAGCATCCATTTCGTGAGTTTCTATTCACAGCTGCTGCTTTGGCTGCTGCTTCGGCTGCTGCCTTGGCTGCTGCTTCGGCTGCTACTTTTGCCACCTCTGCTGCAGCAATTTTTTCATTCACACATTTCTCGACTAGTTCCTCAAACTTAGCATCCGACATTTGAGACATGTTTCTTTAATAAACACAGCAGATATAATTAATCACTTAGAATATTATAGATGTGAATAATTAATGGTACATCATGGCATATTAATAATATGAACCCATTATTATAAAAGCTATTTCTTCTTTATTAGCACTTTACAATTATAACTCGGGTAGTACCTACCCGTTAATTTCATACATAATAGCTAGTACAAGGAATTAACTACTAAAATCCTAATAATATTCCACTATGAAAAATTATAGCGAGTTACTACGTTATTATGTAATAATAATAATAAGAAGTAGTAATAATACAAATAATCATTCCATGCATTTATTATTAATAAACCAAAATAATACAATACCATATAATACCGATATTTTACATAAGCTTATTTTACATAACAAGATAGAGTAGCACACATAAGCAATAGAATAGCGCATGGAAGATTTATGGTTGCGAGGTCGTTTATTCAGAACTATCAGAAGCTTCTTCCCATTTGGTTCTCTCTGCCAATTGTTTGTGTGTGCATGGTCCGATAGACATTCTAGCAGTGTATTTAATTTTTGGTCGGGGTTTTGAGGTACCCGTTGCCTCAGTGGGTTTAATACAATAAGGGTAGTTACGGATCGAATGGTCCTGTTCCTTTTTAATAATTAAGGACTTTTTATTTTTGTGGTTCTTTATAGCAAGTTTGAATTCCTTCCTAGTGATTTCTTTTATTTCATTAGCGAAATCCTCCTTTGGGTTTACGGGGAGTTAAGATTCCCCGGCTAACACAATTTCTTCTTTAATATGTATTGGAAAGCCCTTTTTAGTTGTGGAAAGAATAAACTCAATGTCCGATTCAGAATCGTACAAAATGACGGGATTAGAAGAAGTCATCTATCACATAATTGAAACAACAATTATGTTAGCATATAAATATATCACATATAATGTTTTTTGACAAAATAATAAGCAAAATTTGGTAAAAACATATATGGTCATAGTCCAGACTCACTAATGCATCCTAACAATTACCAGTTAAATACACTAATGCAAATTCTGGTTCCCTATGACCTCAAGCTCGGATACCAACTATAACGGCCCGTCAAAATCACTATTGACGCAGCACGTTAATCATTGATTCCACAGTGGGGTTTTGACATCTATATGATACGTTTTGATAAAATATTGCAATCATTAAAATAAGTGCCTTTCTAAACATAGAAAGTTATAAACATGTGGGCGAGTGCTTAAGTATAAGCAAATCCCCAAAATACATAAGTCTTTATTTTACAGGTTGACATCACAGTCAATTTATTTATTACACAATGTGGTTTTGTTTCGAATGCAATAAACTTTATACAAAGCATGAGAGACTCCATGCAGGCAACAAGCACATCACAGCGGAAGCAGCCTAAGGACCTGAGAATAAAAACATGCAAAAAATGTCAACACGAATGTTGGTGAGTTATAGGTTTAATTGCTCGAGTCATAAATATATAAAGATGGACCACAAGATTTCTTCAAAAGTTTATCAATAGATTCTACATAACAGAGCACCCTGGTAACTAAACTTAACGCTATAATGATAATTACCCTATTCGTTTCAATACACGCAAACTAACGTGTCATAAACTCAAATAACATACGTCCGTTAAAAGGCTAGCGCTCTAGACCGGACGGAGATGCAAAGCCCTATGGATCCATATACAATTATTCGCGCCCACCAGTCCATATCCTATGTACTGGCAGCTACTAGTTACCAAAGCTAAGGGATTTTCGGTTTAACTCAGTGTAGAATTAAGTATGTACTTGTGTCCATTGCATTTAAAATAAATTGCATGTATTCTCAGCCTAAAAATAATTAAAGTATTTAAAAAGGGATACTATAAACTCACTATTCAATATTGAGGTTCAATATTGTAAGCAATTTACGTAGACGTAAAGATAGTTGATGACTGTATGGTTGGTCTTGGATTCACGAACAATACCCCCGAACAATACCCAAAATTTTCTTAGTTTACACCGGTTTGAAACCCGAATTAAAAACACCCGTACATAACTTATTGTAGTATATAACTTCTAATATTTTGAAATTGATAAAAACTGATACGGAGTAATACTTCTGTGTTCGAAGATGTGTATATATATATATATATATATATATATATATATATACATATATGAAATATAATAATAAATATAATAATATAAATATAATAATATAATAATTATGATAAGATAATATAATAATATAATAATAATAAACGTGTTAAATTAAAAGCCGCCATCACTTTTTATGTCGATAAACATTACGCGTTTTGCGTAGATAGGTACGCGGTCCGCGTATGGTGTCTTCATGAAAGTTGTAGATTTATGGGTTACAGTTGTCTCGACATCGAAATCACCCTTTTTCAAGTCAGTATGATTTAGTTATAATGTTTCTCGTGCAAGTGCACAGGTTTAGTGATTTCCATCATTTTAACTTGAAATCTTGATACGAAATGTTGTAGTCTTTTGTTGCTCCTTAGAAATCTTTATTTTATATTTAACAATATTTAAGTGAGACTAATTATATAAACACACGTCAGCTTGCATGATCAAATGCTTAG
Organism: Rutidosis leptorrhynchoides; assembly: GCF_046630445.1. Classification (NCBI taxonomy): domain Eukaryota; kingdom Viridiplantae; phylum Streptophyta; class Magnoliopsida; order Asterales; family Asteraceae; genus Rutidosis; species Rutidosis leptorrhynchoides. The sequence continues at coordinate 299,073,582 of NC_092337.1, forward strand.
CTACTTTAAATTTTGTCCTCGTCTAATATCGAATCTATATAGATATGCATGTTTATCAAAAGTGAAAAATAGAAAGTCCCACATTTTGTCCAAATACAATCTTGCCATTTTTAATAATATATATATCAAGTTATTTATATAACATATATAATTAAATTATTTATTTAATGGGTTATATATATATATATATATATATATATATATATATATATTTATCCATTTAAAAATCGTTGTTCGAGAATCGTCAGAAATGCTAAAAGGGTACTCTATATGTATATTTTGGAACAACCATAGACACTCTATATGTAGTAATGTTGGAGTTAGCTATACAGGGTTGAGGTTGATTCCAAAATATTATATATACTTTGAGTTGTGATCTAGCCTGAGGCTTATATACACGAGGTGGTGGATTGATTCGAGATAATATATATTGCTTTATTTTCTGTACATCTAACTGTGGACAACTAGTTGTAGGTTACTAACGAGGACAGCTGATTTAATAAACTTAAAACATCAAAACGTATTAAAAATGTTGTAAATATATTTTGAACATACTTTGATAAATATGTACATATTTGTTATAGGTTCGTGAATCGACCAGTGGCCAAGTCTTACTTCCCGACGAAGTAAAAATCTGTGAAAGTGAGTTATAGTCCCACTTTTAAAATCTAATATTTTGGGATGAGAATACATGCAGTTTTATAAATGTTTTACAAAATAGACACAAGTAAATGAAACTACATTCTATGGCTGGACTATTAAATCGAATATGCCCCTTTTTAGTCTGGTAATCTAAGAATTAGGGAACAGAGAACATAATTGATGTGAATCCTAAAGATAGATCAATTGGGCCCAACGAGCCCCATCCAAAGTACCGGATGCTTTAGTACTTTGAATTCATCATGTCTGAAGGGAGTCCTGGAATGATAGGGGATATTCTATATGCAACTTGTTAAGGTCGGTTACCAGGTGTTCACCATATGAATGATTTTTATCTCTATGTATGGGATGTATATTGAAATATGAAATCTTGTGGTCTATTATTACGATTTGATAAATATATAGGTTAAACCTATAACTCACCAACATTTTTTTTGACGTTTAAAGCATGTTTATTCTCAGGTGATTATTAAGAGCTTCCGCTGTTGCATGTTATTATATGGACAAGATTTGGTGTCAGCATGCTTGTATAATATTGTTTAAAACTGCATTCGAGATTTATTTTGTTGTAACATATTAATATTTGTAAACCAATATGTATTGGTAGTGTGTAAGTGTGATATTTGTTAGATTATCATTTCTGTATAATCTAAGTGGTGTCTTTTTAACCTTGTCGATAAAATAAAGGTTATGGTTTGTTTTAAAAACGAATGCAGTCTTTGAAAAACGTCTCATATAGAGGTCAAAACCTCACAAAGAAATCAATTAATATGGAACGTTTATAATCAGTATGAACGGGACATTTCAGTTGGTATCGGAGCGTTGGTCTTAGAGAACCAGAAATTTTGCATTACTGTGTCTTACCGAGTTTGTTAGGATACATTAGTGAGTCTGGACTTCGACCGTGTTTTTCTTCAAAAACGATTGCTTAACATTTTTTTGTTGGAAACTATATATTATTAACATGTAAATATTATGTGATATATTAATCTCTTAACGTGTTTGATATTGTGTGATAGATGTCTACCTCTAGTACAAATTCTATTGACTCACATAATAATAATGAAGAGCCGAATATACTTTGAGAAGATTCACAAATTCCCGAAGAGGAACCGAAAGAGGAGGAACCGGAAGAGGAGGAACCGGAAGAGGAAGAACCGGAAGAAGAAGAGGTTCCGGAGGAAGAAATATTGATACCTACAGTAAATCGGTTAAATAAAAGAAAATCCTCAACCAACGGACCAAAGTCAATAATGGTCAATGGTGTTTCCGCCGAGGAAGCAAAATATTGGGAAGATTACCAATTTTCCGATGAATCGGATCCCGATGAGGATTCCGATGATGTTATAGAAATTACCTCGACCCAATTTAATAAAGCAAAAGAAAATAATAAGGGAAAAGGTATAAAAATAGAGAAACCTGATTCCAACTCCGATGAACTTTATATGTATCGGCAACGTCCGTATTTCCTAAAATGTAATAATAACCCGGAAACCTCTAAACCACCAGGTTTTTCTAAACCATTGTGGAAAATGACAGCTCGTATTAGGGGAGCATCATATATCCCTAGGAAATTAGCAAAACGAACCAAGTCCGAAGAAGAAGAAACGAGTGAGTCGGATTAAAGAGTTGTAATCATGTTGTGTAATATATGTAATATAGTGTGCTTGTGCTTTTTGGATAAATGTAAAATTACTTGTATTGTTTGTTAATTATCTTTTATGAATCTAACCCTCGTCTATTTTTACAGTATAAAAACACAAAATGGACGTTAAGGGTAAACAACCGAATATTTTAGAAGATCTACCAGAGGATATGATTGATAAAATCTTGTCTAGAGTCGGTCAGAATTCATCAGCACAATTAGTTATAGCGAAATTAACTTGTCAAACATTTGAAAGACTTTCCAGAAATGCCTTAGTTTATAAAAGGCTTTTCTTTGATAGGTGGGGTATATCACATTGGGGAGACCGTAAGTTACGCCGTGTGACGACCCGGAAATTTCCGACCAAATTTAAACTTTAATCTTTATATTATTCCGACACGATAAGCAAAGTTTGTTAAGTTAAATCTCAAGAATTTTAAACTGTGTTCATACATTCATTATATCCTCGACCAAATTCCGACGATTCACGAACCGTTATATATAAATAGATATGTATAAGTATATATATATATATATATATATATATATATATATATATATATATATATATATATATATATATATATATATATATATATATATATATATATATATATATATATATATATATATATATATATTATAACTTGAGAATATTAATAAAGTATTAAACGTATAATACTTTACACGAACGTATTTATTTCAATATGATTTTCGACGAAATTAAAAAAATATATATTAAATGATTGAATTATTAGAAACATTGAATTATGATTACAAGTCTCTGTTGAGAGGTCCACTATGATTTGAGAAAATCTATTCCTCTTAACGATATTCAGAATAATTTGTAAAGCTATTTATAAATAAAAACAAAAAGTGTCATTTACGAAAGTTAGACAAAAGTTAGTGGAGAATTGGTTTCCATAATATTCTATTAATCTATTTTCAAACGTACAAAGACGTTTTCAGTTTAAAACGAACTTTATTATTAAAACGTATATAACTTTTATAAATATCTAGAATCACTTTTGACAACTCATTACTTAACCAGTATAATAAATATAACGATATATATATTTTATTTCATTAAATATATATAACGATTTAAATTAATATTTTATATATTTATAAGCGTATTATACATACATAGTTTTTATACTTTTATTATACTTTAACTTTACCTTTACTTTACTTTTACTTTACTTTACTTTAACTTTAACTTTAATAATTCACTTTAATAATTCATACTTTAATCATTCACTTTAATAATTCATACTTTAATAATTCACTTTAATAATTCACACTTTAATAATTCACTTTAATAATTTACTTTAATAATTCATACTTTAATAATTCACTTTAATAATTCAAAAATCTTTTATAAATAGAATTCAATAGGTTTCATTATTTCATAGAAACTTGAAAATATATTTCTCTAAACTCTCTCAATCGATATATATATATATATATATATATATATATATATATATATATATATATATATATATATATATATATATATATATATATATATATATATATATATATATATATATATATATTTGCTCTGTATTATTTCAAGATATTATTAGTATACATAAAATATTACGACGGAGTGCTGTCCGAGTGATTTCAAAATAGTTTTTTTTGAATGAGTCGAAGCTAAGGAAATTATGGGTTATAGCTATGGAGGTGATGGGTATGGTTCATGGGTATGCTCGTGAGGTCAATCTAGTGTTTATCATCTCCGTTGCGTCTACGTACTTTCCTGCAATATTGAATCTCAATATTGATACGTTCGTGAATCCGAGGCCAACCTTGCACTTGTTAAATGACGTTATATGTATTTTTACTACGAAATACAGTATTGTGAGTTTCATTTTCTCCCTTTTATATATATTTTTGGGACTGAGAATGCATGCGCTGTTTTATAAATATTTTACGAAATAGGCACAAGTACTAAAACTAATTCTACGTGGGTTTAAACCAGAAATATACCCTTAGCTTGGTAACATTAAACTACTTGTCTATGTACGGTAGGCGTGAATCCTAAAGATAGATCTATTGGGCCTGACAAACCCCATCCTAACTATGGGATGCTTTAGTACTTCGAGGTTATTTTAAACACACCTGATCTAGTGTACTTCAGAGGGTAAAACATGAACGTTAAGGCTTGTTACCGGGTGCCTACAACTTATAGAATACTTTTATACACTTGCGAGTGTACATATATTTATAAACGGAAATCTTGTGATCTATTAATATATTGAAATGATTGTTATGATAAAGCTATGAACTCACCAACCTTTTGGTTGACACTTTAAAACATGTTTATTCTCGGGTATTAAAGAAATCTTCCGCTGTGCATTAGCTCATTTTAAGGATATTACTTGGAGTCATTCATGGCATATTTTGAAAGACGATGCATTCGAACCATTGAGTTCATCAAGATTATTATTAAGCCAATTATAGTTGGATGTATTATGAAATGGTGTGCATGCCGTCAACTTTCATTGTAAAGAAAGTTTGTCTTTTAAAAACGAATGCAATGTTTGTAAAATGTATCATATAGATGTCAAATACCTCGCGATGTAATCAACTATTGTGAATCGTTTATAATGTATATGAACGGGTCCTTTCAGTTGGTATCAGAGCGGTGGTCTTAGCGAACCAGGTCTGCATTAGTGTGTCTAACTGATAGTCGTTAGGATGCATTAGTGAGTCTGGACTTCGACCGTGTCTGCATGTCAAAAGTTTTGCTCATCATTTTTGTTGGAAATTACCTACTTATCATTCTTAGTCTAGACACATCTTATTACATTGATTGCATGAATAGTGTATAGACAAAATTTATATCTTATTTTATCTGTTACTGTAAACTTTGCCTGACATATTCCATAAATTCCTCCGTAATCTACGAAACCTTTTGCTCTATATAATTAGAATACCACACGATAGCCGAAAAATCATTTCATTTCGAAAAATTCTTTATTCAATCGTACGAAATGGAATTCGTCATTAGTTCAAGTCCCTCGGATTCCGAAATGGAATCCCACTCAAGTTCCGAAAGCAGTGTGACCGAAATGGATCAACTAATTAGTCATCATCTATTCTGGATGAATTGGGAATGGGTTTGTAGCCTCCTTAATCATTGGAGACAAGAAGAAGGTGATCCCTTCCATCCACCACATTGCCCTCTTGGCGAAGAACCTGAAGCACTTACCGGCGAACCTATCCGAAACACCATTTTCTCTCTTATTTCTAGAGTATATCGTCACGATTACATACTACACTAAATTCTAGATTTTATTTATCCGCTCGTCCGAACCGACAATCACCCCGATGTAATAGAAGAAGTCAACGAGCTTCGCGCTCGGGTAGTGGATTTGGAGAATATGGTGCAAAGGTTACAAACACCAGCAGCAGCACCAGCAGCATAAACAGTACCGCCATTAGCAACACCAACAGTACCATCACCACCACCAACAACAACATCCACATCCCACACCGCAACATCACAATCTGTATCTCAAACATCAACGTCATACGCCCTGTAAATATCCAGGAATATCAACAACAACAAACGATGAAGTATTAATTCATAAACTTCATTGAAGAGATATCTCTGTGGCAGTTATGTAATCTCCAAAATCTTAGAGATTATTTAATTCTGACTGTAAATCGGATGAGTGAACGGAGATGGTAGAGTAGAAACTTTGATCGAAAATGGTGTACGATTTACAAGCTAGAATTGTTTTACCAACAGCATCAACAGGACCGTAGCATCATCAACACAGTCAGTGCCGTCAGTACCGTCAGAATCAACAGCACCTGTAACATCACAAACTCTGTCAGTTCAAGAATCATTGTGGACATCATTACGAATCAACAACAAATATATTGTATCAACTAGTTATGAAGTATTAACTCATTTCCAATCGAAAGATTTATATGTATATTTTATATGTATAAATTTTTAAACCATAATAAATCTTCCCGTACTAAGCTATTATGTGTGAATCTTAACTACTCAGTTAATTCATATTACAAATATGCAATGATGTACGTCCTTCGTTCGCAACTTAACCATCGTTAATTACAATCTTTGTCTCAATTCAATAAAAATCCAATTCATAATAAATCAAGTGTATTATTCGAATATATGTTTGATTTTACACTTTCATCATCGATGTACTCGAAACTTTTCAAATAACGTCATTCGTACCATGCGAAGTTCACAAGAATTTCACGAAAACCAACAAATAACAAAGTAATGATTCATAATTTCAATATTATTGAAGAAATACTTATGCAATTTATAAAGTTTTAGGGATTACTCAATTCTAGTTCCAACCATAAAACAAATGAGTTTAATTTAATATTAACTCATTAAATCTATATTACATCTAAAGAAAATATACACATATATTTTCATAAAGACTGTAATAAACTTCTTTTGTACAAAATATTAATTGTGAAAAATTTTTAACGGGTAGGTAATACCCGAGAGATATATAAATTCACAATTAATATATTACATTTTTCGAAACTGATTCAGCAATCATCAACTATACTCCCTACTTTCACAACAATATCCATTCTTTCATATAAATAAAAACAATCATACTCATTCAAATTCAATTACATATTCTGATTTTGAAATCGCATAATTCAATTCGAAATATAACCAGTATCATCACTCTTAGATTCCTATATCTTTCAAAGCTATACTTTAACTTCAAAACTATGTTAGAACATCATATGTATTAACGATTACAATATGTGCTCAAACCTTTCGAAATTCCTGAAGACACTTCAACTAAGGAACAATCGAGATGATGATCCAACCACATGTTACCCACAGTTATACACCTGAAAAACTCTCAAAACCCAAGTCATAGTTCGACACGTATCAGTGTTAGACCCTTTGGCATTTACTAGCTAAAATAACTTTTCAATTCCGTTTCAAAATAGACAGTTTTGTCACAGCTCCAACAAGTCAACTTCGACTTCTCAATCAAAACAGTCTTATTATAACCTTGATAGATATGTTGCCCTTTCGCCAACGTTACCGGGGAATCGTTTATATTCACCACATTATCAATAAACTTACCAACAACTTCACTGATCTTTGACTTTAAAAAAAATCATTATAATTATCGAAACCCTATCATATACTCATTCGTACCTTATAACAAGAATTGCCATACCAATTATTGAGAATTAGCAATCAGTATTTTGAAACCTCGCAGCATGTCTACATCAACAATTACATATACAAACAACGTCTACCTCCAAGACTTACATTCTTTGAATGAGAAATTTCTGAAAAACACCCTAAACTGCGAACCAGTTCTCGAAATTTTGAAAAATGCTGATGAAGCAGCAAAAACTGTAAACGACCTTAACAGTAAAAAGTTGGATGATAAAGGATAGTATATTGGCAAAGCTCAGAAAAAGAGAAGCTTTGGAACTGGAAAACGGATTGAGCAAAGTATGAAGGAGGCTGTGGACAAATCACAAAGGCTGAACCTGCCTTCAAAGAATCCAAATGATTCAGTACTTGCTGAAGTCATTAACGAATACCTTGCTCCTGACTCTAAACCCCTGCGGACAATATCCTTCATCATCCTCTGATATTAGACATTCTAAGATATCATCGTATCTTTCATTATAAATATCATCCATACTTCTAAAGATATTTTTATAATTATTCTTATCTGAAATCATTTACCTCTTCGCGCTATCTGTATTATATCATAAAAGAAACTATTTTAGTTTCTAAATTCTGAAACATTCGAGTTTAAAATAGGAATATTCTTGAAGAAGTGTTGGGAGCTGAAGCATGAGTTAGTATAATATAATGACACTTGATCAACGTGATTATATTACAGTAATTCATACTGAGTTTCTAAATGGAACATGATGATTCACAGATCGTAACGTCATCATGTGCTATGTTACACGACTCTTGTATTCTCTTTGATCTCTAAATATCAAGAAAATATTTCTTGATGATTCGGCCTTTTTCGAGATATTCTGGTAATTTGACAAGTCAAGATCGTGCCATTACAATTTCCTTCCTAGAACATTAACAATGTTCATTCTGAAATTTATATCTGCGAATTCTGACCATTACAAGCGGTGCTTAATCGCAAGAAGAAGAAACGAAAGGACAAAGCTCCGAACTGGAAATGGGAGTATAAATCATAGCAAATAGAAGAGAGCATTAACTGTGGATGACAATGATTATAGAAGAAGCAAGGACTTTGAAATATAAGGGAAGATATAAAACCCAACAACAACCCAGAAATCACAAACCGTATATATCAATGCATATAGCAATATAAAGACACGGGAGAACTAAAAACACTATAAAACCAAGAGTATAGTAGAAGTAAATAGATTCTTCCGGAGGCAGATGAAAAAGAAGAGCGACAGATATGAAAGTGAGGAGTATATCAAGAATCAGCACTGGATGAAGCATATTGACAAATACTTTAAAATATGAGTTGAGAAGGTGTGAGTTGTAAGAAAACAAATGAGGTGGATTTATAGTGAAATATCCGACAGAGAAATCAAAATGGATTATCGCATTAATTCGAAGAGGATCATAATTTTCTTAATCGCCGAATAATCAAATCCAATATAGATTACAAAGATTTTCTTAAAAAAATATATATTAAATGATTGAATTATCAGAAACATTGAATTATGATTACAAGTCTCTGTTGAGAGGTCCACTATGATTTAAGAAAATCTATTCCTCTTAACGATATTCAGAATAATTTGTAAAGCTATTTATAAATAAAAACAAAAAGTGTCATTTACGAAAGTTACACAAAAGTTAGTGGAGAATTGGTTTCCATAATATTCTATTAATCTATTTTCAAACGTACAAAGACGTTTTCAGTTTAAAAAGAACTTTATTATTAAAACGTATATAACTTTTATAAATATTTAGAATCACTTTTGACAACTCATTACTTAACCAGTATAATAAATATAACGATATTTATATTTTATTTTATTAAATATATATAACGATTTAAATTAATATTATATATATTTATACGCGTATTATACATACATAGTTTTTATACTTTTATTATACTTTAACTTTACCTTTACTTTACTTTTACTTTACTTTAACTTTAATAATTCACTTTAATAATTCATACTTTAATCATTCACTTTAATAATTCATACTTTAATAATTCACTTTAATAATTCATACTTTAATAATTCACTTTATTAATTCATACTTTAATAATTCACTTTAATAATTCAAAAATCTATTATAAATAGAATTCAATAGGTTTCATTATTTTATAGAAACTTGAAAATATATTTCTCTAAACTCTCTCAATCGATTTATATATATATATATATATATATATATATATATATATATATATATATATATATATATATATATATATATATATATATATATATATTTGCTCTGTATTATTTCAAGATATTATTAGTATACATAAAATATTACGACGGAGTGCTGTCCGAGTGATTTCAAAATAGTTTTTTTTGAATGAGTCGAAGCTAAGGAAATTATGGGTTATAGCTATGGAGGTGATGGGTATGGTTCATGGGTATGCTCGTGAGGTCAATCTAGTGTTTATCATCTCCGTTGCGTCTACGTACTTTCCTGCAATATTGAATCTCAATATTGATACGTTCGTGAATCCGAGGCCAACCTTGCACTTGTTAAATGACGTTATATGTATTTTTACTACGAAATACAGTATTGTGAGTTTCATTTGCTCCCTTTTATATATATTTTTGGGACTGAGAATGCATGCGCTGTTTTATAAATATTTTACGAAATAGGCACAAGTACTAAAACTAATTCTACGTGGGTTTAAACCAGAAATATACCCTTAGCTTGGTAACATTAAACTACTTGTCTATGTACGGTAGGCGCGAATCCTAAAGATAGATCTATTGGGCCTGACAAACCCCATCCTGACTATGGGATGCTTTAGTACTTCGAGGTTATTTTAAACACATCTGATCTAGTGTACTTCAGAGGGTAAAACATGAACGTTAAGGCTTGTTACCGGGTGCCTACAACTTATAGAATACTTTTATACACTTGCGAGTGTACATATATTTATAAACGGAAATCTTGTGGTCTATTAATATATTGAAATGATTGTTATGATAAACCTATGAACTCACCAACCTTTTAGTTGACACTTTAAAACATGTTTATTCTCAGGTATTAAAGAAATCTTCCGCTGTGCATTAGCTCATTTTAAGGATATTACTTGGAGTCATTCATGGCATATTTTGAAAGACGATGCATTCGAGTCATTGAGTTCATCAAGATTATTATTAAGCTAATTATAGTTGGATGTATTATGAAATGGTGTGCATGCCGTCAACTTTCATTGTAAATAAAGTTTGTCTTTTAAAAACGAATGCAATGTTTGTAAAATGTATCATATAGAGGTCAAATACCTCGCGATATAATCAACTATTGTGAATCATTTATAATGTATATGAACGGGTCCTTTCACGCCGTGTTTTCTTTAAAGCGTTAAATGCAGGGAACCCAAATGCAATTTTTTGCTACGGGTTAAGAACCTATTTTGACTCAACATATCCCAACATAGGATTTCATGAATTAGAAAGAGCTTCTAACATGCAACATAAAGAAGCATGTTATGCTTACGGGTTAGTGATGTTTGCTTCTCACCAAAGTGAGAAAAAGAAAATTGGATTACAATTTTAAATGAAATATTCCCACAAGTGACGGACTCAGTAGTTGGGGTAAGAAACAAGGTTTTTAGATTGCTACGAGGCTGTTGGGCATTACGAAACCCTCATCCTTTTGACGACATTACAACATGTTTCCTAGCCAATGGTCATAACGGTTACTTTCCACAAGACCAAGGATGGGAAGTCGTTTTAGTAAACCCAGAATGCATGACCTGTTTCTGGACTTATGAATTACGTGTCTTTATTGCCTTTGCTGAACAACTTGCGTATTAATTAGAATTACCTTTATAGCTGCCGTGTAGCAGGTTATTATGTGCTATATTTCATTCTATATGTATAATAGTGGTATTGTATGTTTGTAAAATATTGTATAAAAGTTTGAACGCGAAATATTATTGTAATAAGTTTTTCAGATAGAATCGTAGTAGTTGAATTGTATAATAGCTACTAAGTATGAACTTAACGGGTAGGTACTACCCGAATTAAAACTATAAAATGCTAATATGAAGAAAAAGCTTTTATAAATAAGTTCATATTATGCTACGAAATACTATTGACTCCTCTTAAATTCTATATGATTAACTCAATTCTTTTGGGCTATTTTTGAAGGAAATGGCACCGGCGACTCGTAAGAATTTGAACATGAGCGAGGAAGACTTCTGTGTTTTCCTTGCAGCAAACATAGCCGCAGTACAGGCTGCGATGGAAAATAACAATAACTCTGGATCTAGCAGTGGAACTAATTCCACAAGAAATCGTGTAGGATGCTCCTACAAAGAATTCACTGCCTGCAAACCTTTGGAATTTGATGGAACCGAAGGACCAATTGGATTGAAACGGTGGACCGAGAGGGTCGAATCGGTGTTTGCCATAAGTAAGTGTACTGAAGAGGACAAAGTTAAGTACACTACGCATACCTTCACAGGTACTGCATTAACGTGGTGGAACACCTATCTTGAACAGGTAGGACAAAATGCTGCTTACGCACTACCGTGGTCGGCATTCAAGCAATTGATGAACGAGCAGTACCGTCCTAGAAACGAAGTCAATAAGCTCAAGGTAGAACTTAGAGAGTTACGAACACAAGGATTCAACATTACCACATATGAACGACGATTCACAGAGTTGTGCCTATTGTGTCCGGGAGCGTTCGAAGATGAAGAAGAGAAGATCGACGCGTTTGTAAAAGGGTTACCAGTAAGGATTTAAGAAGATGTGAGTTCACACGAGCCCGCTTCCATATAGAAGGCAAGTCGAATGGCTCATAAACTCATAAATCAGATTGAGGGGAGAATTAAAGAACAGGCGGCCGAAGAAGCCAACACGAAACAACTCAAGAGGAAGTAGGAGGAAAACGGTGACAAGAGTCACCAGTACAATAACAATAACAATTAAAACCACAACCGTAACAATAATCGCAACAATAACCGCAATCCTAACAATAACTACAACAAATGTCCCAACAACTACAACAACCGTTTCAACAACAATAACAATCCCAACAACAACCTCAATAACAACAAACAACAGAAACAACCATGCTTCAGGTGTGCAGAGTACCATCCGAATGTGTTTTGCACAACAGTTTGCACCAAGTGTAAGAGAAGTGGTCATGCCGCAGCAAAATGTGAGGTTTACGGACCAAAGAACAACAAAAATAAAGAAACAAATAAGGTCGGAACAAATAATGCTGACGTAGTTTGTTATAAATGTGGAAAACCGGGCCACATTATTAGAAATTTCCCAAACCAAGGGAATGCTAATGGGCAAGGCCGCGAAAGAGTTTTCAATATTAATGCGACAGAAGCGCAGGAAGACCCGGAGCTTGTTACGGGTACGTTTCTTATTGACAATACATCTGCTTATGTTTTATTTGATTCGGGTGCGGATAGAAGCTATATGAGTAGAGATTTTTTTGCTAAATTAAGTTGTCCACTGACGCCTTTGGATAATAAATTTTTACTCGAATTAGCAAACGGTAAATTAATTTCAGCAGATAATATATGTCGGAATCGAGAAATTAAACTGGGGGATGAAACGTTTAAAATTTATTTAATACCGGTCGAGTTAGGGAGTTTTGATGTAATAATTGGCATGGACTGGTTGAAAAAGGTGAGAGCAGAGGTCGTTTGTTACAAAAATGCGATTCTCATTATGAGTGAAAAAAGGAAAACCTTTAATGGTGTACGGAGAAAAGAACAATGCGAAATTAAATCTTATTAGTAGTTTGAAGGCACAAAAACTAACAAGAAAAGGTTATTACGTCATTCTAGCACACATCAAAGAAGTTAAACCTGAAGAAAAGAACATCAGTGATGTTCCCGTCGCAAAAGAATTTCCCGATGTATTTCTGAAAGAATTACCGGGATTACCCCCACATTGATCCGTTGAATTTCAAATAGATCTTGTACCAGGAGCTGCACCAATAGCTCGTGCTCCATACAGACTCGCACCCAGCGAAATGAAAGAATTACAAAGTCAGTTACAGGAACTTTTAGAGCGTAGTTTCATTCGACTAAGTACATCACCATGGGGAGCTCCTGTTTTGTTTGTCAAGAAGAAGGATGGTACATTTAGGTTGTGTATCAACTACCGAGAGGTGAACAAACTTACCATCAAGAACCGCTACCTACTACCGAGAATCGACGACTTATTTGATCAACTACAAGGCTTGTCGATTTATTCGAAGATTGATTTACGTTCTGGGTATCATCAAATGCGGGTGAAGGAGTATGATATTCCAAAGACTGCTTTTAGGATGCGTTACGGTCATTACGAGTTTATGGTTATGCCTTTTGGGTTGACTAACGCACCAGCTGTGTTCATGGACCTCATGAACCGAGTGTGTGGACCATACCTTGACAAGTTTGTCATTGTTTTCATCGATGACATACTTATTTACTCAAAGAATGACCAAGAGCACGAAGAACATTTGAGAAAAGTTCTAGAGTTGTTAAAGAAAGAAAAACTGTACGCTAAATTTTCAAAGTGTGCATTTTGGTTGGAAGAAGTTCAATTCCTCGGTCACATAGTGAACAAAGAAGGTATTCAGGTGGATCCAGCAAAGATTGAAACCGTTAAAAAGTGAAAAACCCCGAAAACTTCAAAGCATATACGCCAATTTTTAGGACTGGCTGGTTACTACAGAAGGTTCATCCAAGACTTTTCCAGAATAGCAAAACCCTTGACTGCATTAACGCATAAAGGGAAGAAATTTGAATGGAAAGATGAACAAGAAAAAGCGTTTCAATTGTTAAAGAAAAAGTTAACTACGGCACCTATATTGTCATTACCTAAAGGGAATGATGATTTTGTGATATATTGTGACGCCTCAAAGCAAGGTCTCGGTTGTGTATTAATGCAACGAACGAAAGTAATTGCTTATGCGTCTAGACAATTGAAGATTCACGAGCAGAATTATACGACGCATGATTTGGAATTAGGCGCGGTTGTTTTTGCATTAAAGACTTGGAGGAACTACTTATATGGGGTCAAAAGTATTATATATACCGACCACAAAAGTCTTCAACACATATTTAATCAGAAACAACTGAACATGAGGCAGCGCAGATGGATTGAATTGTTGAATGATTACAACTTTGAGATTCGTTACTACCCGGAGAAGGCAAATGTGGTAGCCGACGCCTTGAACAGAAAGGACAGAGAACCCATTCGAGTAAAAGCTATGAATATAATGATTCACAATAACCTTACTACTCAAATAAAGGAGGCGCAACAAGGATATTTAAAATAAGGAAATTTAAAGGATGAAATACCCAAAGGATCGGAGAAGCATCTTAATATTCGGGAAGACGGAACCCGGTATAGGGTTGAAAGAATTTGGGTACCAAAATTTGGAGATATGAGAGAAATGGTACTTAGAGAAGCTCATAAAACCAGATACTCAATACATCCTGGAATGGAAAAGATGTACAAGGATCTCAAGAAATATTTTTGGTGGCCGGGTATGAAAGCCGATGTTGCTAAATATGTAGGAGAATGTTTGACGTGTTCTAAGATCAAAGCTGAGCATCAGAAACCATCAGGTATACTTCAACAACCCGAAATATCGGAATGGAAATGGGAAAACATTACCATGGATTTCATCATTAAATTGCCAAGGACTGCAAGTGGTTTTGATACTATTTGGGTAATAGTTGATCGTCTCACCAAATCAGCACACTTCCTGCCAATAAGAGAAGATGACAAGATGGAGAAGTTAGCACGACTGTATTTGAAGGAAGTCATCTCCAGACATGGAATACCAATCTCTATTATCTCTGATAGGGATGGCAGATTTATTTCAAGATTCTGGCAGACATTACAGCAAGCATTAGGAACTCGTCTAGACATGAGTACTGCCTATCATCCACAAACTGATGGGCAGAGCAAAAGGACGATACAAACGCTTGAAGACATGCTACGAGCATGTGTTATTAATTTCGGAAACAGTTGGGATCGACATCTACCGTTAGCAGAATTTTCCTACAACAACAGCTACCATTCAAGCATTGAGATGGAACCGTTTGAAGCACTTTATGCTAGAAAGTGCAGGCCTCCGATTTGTTGGAGTGAAGTGGGGGATAGACAGATTACGGGTCCGGAGATAATACAAGAAACTACCGAGAAGATCATCCAAATTCAACAACGGTTGAAAACCGCCCAAAGTCGACAAAAGAGCTACGCTGACATTAAAAGAAAAGATATAGAATTTGAAATTGGAGAGATGGTCATGCTTAAAGTTGCACCTTGGAAAGGCGTTGTTCGATTTGGTAAACGAGGGAAATTAAATCCAAGGTATATTGGACCATTCAAGATTATTGATCGTGTCGGACCAGTAGCTTACCGACTTGAGTTACCTCAACAACTCGCGGCTGTACATAACACTTTCCACGTCTCGAATTTGAAGAAATGTTTTGCTAAAGAAGGTCTCACTATTTCGTTAGACGAAATCCAAATCAACGAAAAACTTCAATTCATCGAAGAACCCGTCGAAATAATGGATCGTGAGGTTAAAAGACTTAAGCAAAACAAGATACCAATTGTTAAGGTTCGATGGAATGCTCGTAGATGACCCGAGTTCACCTGGGAATGAGAAGATCAGATGAAGAAGAAATACCCGCACTTATTTCCAGAAGATACGTCAACACCTCCAACTGCTTAAAATTTCGGGACGAAATTTATTTAACGGGTAGGTACTGTAGTGATCCGAACTTTTCCATGTTTATATATATTAAATGAAATTTGTATTTACATGATTAAGTGCTTCCAACATGTTAAGCAATCAAACTTGTTAAGACTTGATTAATTGAAATAGGTTTCATATAGACAATTGACCACCCAAGTTGACCGGTGATTCACGAACGTTAAAACTTGTAAAAACTATATGATGACATATATATATATATATATATATATATATATATATATATATATATATATATATATATATATATATATATATATATATATATATATATATATATATATATATATATATATATATATAACATGATAGTATGATAAGTAAGTATCTCATTAGGTATTTTAACAATGAGTTATATACATAAAAATGAGACTATTGAATTAAGAAACTTGAAAACGATATATATAACGATTATCGTTATAACAACGTTTTACTAATTACATATGAATCATTTTAAGATATTGTTACACTATATATAAACATGATAAATGATTATTAAACATATCATTAAGTATATTAACAATGAACTACATATGTAAAAACAAGTCTACTAACTTAAGGATTTCGAAACGAGACATATATGTAACGATTATCGTTGTAACGACATTTAAATGTATATATATCATATTAAGATATATTAATATATCATAATATCATGATAATATAATAATTTAACATCTCATTAGATATAATAAACATTGGGTTAACAACATTTAACAAGATTGTTAACTTAAAGGTTTCAAATCAACATTTACATGTAACGACTAACGATGACTTAACGACTCAGTTAAAATGTATATACATGTAGTGTTTTAATATATATTTATACACTTTTGAAAGACTTCAAGACACTTATCAAAGTACTTCTACTTCAAAAAAATGCTTACAATTACATCCTAATTCATTTTCAACAACAATTCTACTCGTATACACTCGTATTTGTACTCGTACAATACACAGCTTCCAAATGTACTTACTATTGGTATATACACTCCAATGATCAGCTCTTAGCAGCCCATATGAGTCACCTAACCATGTGGGAACCATCATTTAACATCTAGCATGAAATATCTCACAAAGTAACAAACTAATGGAGCCTATATGATAGAGCAAAGTTCACGTGAATGAGGAGGTACACAAACACTTTCATTTTGCAACTTACATGCATCAAACAACTCTATCTCAAGTGTTCTTCCATTGTTATAAGTGTTCTTCATCATCTTCATCAAAATCTAGATCAATCTAGTTCATAAATCCATACATAAACCAAGTTATAAAACAACTACTCAAGAACACACCAACAACACTTCCAAGTTTACTAGCTTACTTCCAATCTTGCAAATCCACTTTGAGTGATCATCCAACCTCAAGAAATCTTTCTTATTTACAGTAAGATATCTTTCTAATACAAGGTAATACTCATATTCAAAGTTTGATTCAATTCCTATAACTTTAACAATCTTATTTCGAGTAGAAATCTTACTTGAAATTGTTTTCGTGTCATGATTCTACTTCAAGAACTTTCAAGCCATCCAAGGATCCTTTGAAGCTAGATCTATTTTTCTCATTTTCAGTAGGTTTATCCACAAAATCTGAGGTAGTAATGATGTTCATAACATCATTCGATTTATATATATATAACTACCTTATTCGAAGGTTTAAACTTGTAATCACTAGAACATAGTTTAGTTAATTCTAAACTTGTTCGCAAACAAAAGTTAATACTTCTAACTTGACTTCTAAAATCAACTAAACATATGTTCTATATCTATATGATATGCTAACTTAATGATTTAAAACCTGAAAACACGAAAAACACCGTAAAACCGGATATACGCCGTCGTAGTAACACTGCGGGCTGTTTTGGGTTAGTTAATTAAAAACTATGATAAACTTTAATTTAAAAGTTGTTCTTCTGGGAAAATGACTTTTCTTATGAACATGAAACTATATCCAAAAATCATGGTTAAACTCAAAGTGAAAGTATGTTTTCTAAAATGGTCATCTAGACGTCGTTCTTTCGAAAGAAATGACTACCTTTACAAAAATGACTTGTAACATGTATTTCCGACTATAAACTTATACTTTTTCTGTTTATATTCATAAACTTAAGTTCAATATGAAACCATAGCAACTTGAATCATTCAAAACGGATTTAAAACGAAGATGATATGGGTAAAACAAGATTGGATAATTTTTCTTGTTGTAGCTACGTGAAGATTGGTAACAAATCTATATTAATCATATCCTAGCTAACTCATATTGTATTATACATGTATTCTAATATATTATGTAATCTTGGGATACCATAGATACGAATACAATGTTTTGACATATCATATCGACCCATCTATATATATATTTCGGAACAACCATAGACACTCTATATGCAGTAATGTTGGAGTTAGCTATACAGGGTTGAGGTTGATTCCAAAATATTATATATACTTTGAGTTGTGATCTAGCCTTAGGCTTGTATACACGAGGTCGTGGATTGATTCGAGATAATATATATTGCTTTATTTTCTGTACATCTAACTGTGGACAACTAGTTGTAGGTTACTAACGAGGACAGCTGACTTAATAAACTTAAAACAGCAAAACGTATTAAAAATGTTGTAAATATATTTTGAGCATACTTTGATATATATTTACATATTTGTTATAGGTTCGTGACTCAACCAGTGGCCAAGTCTTACTTCCCGACGAAGTAAAAATCTGTAAAAGTGAGTTATAGTCCCACTTTTAAAATCTAATATTTTGAGATGAGAATACATGCAGTTTTATAAATGTTTTACAAAATAGACACAAGTAAATGAAACTACATTCTATGACTGGATTATTAAACCGAATATGCCCCTTTTTAGTCTGGTAATCTAAGAATTAGGGAACAGACACCCTAATTGACGTGAATCCTAAAAATAGATCTATTGGGCCCAAGGAGCTCCATCCAAAGTACCGGATGCTTTAGTACTTCGAATTCATCATGTCCGAAGGGAGTCCCGGAATGATAGGGGATATTCTATATGCATCTTGTTAAGGTCGGTTACCAGGTGTTCACCATATGAATGATTTTTATCTCTATGTATGGGATGTATATTGAAATATGAAATCTTGTGGTCTATTATTACGATTTGATAAATATATAGGTTAAACCTATAACTCACCAATATTTTTGTTGACGTTTAAAGCATGTTTATTCTCAGGTGATTATTAAGAGCTTCCGCTGTTGCATGCTATTATATGGACAAGATTTGGTGTCAGCATGCTTGTATAATATTGTTTAAAACTGCATTCGAGATTTATTTTGTTGTAACATATTAATATTTGGATAATCTAAGTGGTGTCTTTTTAACCTTGTCGATAAAATAAAGGTTATGGTTTGTTTTAAAAACGAATGCAGTCTTTGAAAAACGTCTCATATAGAGGTCAAAACCTCGAAACGAAATCAATTAATATGGAACGTTTATAATCAATATGAACGGGACATATATATATATATATATATATATATATATATATATATATATATATATATATATATATATATATATATATATATATATATATATATATATATATATATATATATATATATATATATATATATATATATATATATAATTGTGATTATAGTTATAACTAGTTCAGGTCCGGCCCGCGCGATGCGGCGGGGGCTTTTGGTCCGGTTCGAACGTAGTTAGTTTCGTTTTGTTGCTAAAAGTATTTCGAGTCTAACGGTGCTGGCGAAAAAATGTAACTCACGGCGAGCAGGAAAATACAGGCTGTCGTTGTGTTTAGCGTTTTTTAAAAAGTGTCCGATTCGAACGCACTTTTTTCGTTTTGTTCATAAAATTATTTTGAGTATGACGCTACTGGTGGAAAAATTTAACTCGCGGCGAGCGGGAAGATATGGGCTGTCGTTGTGTTTAGCTTTTTTTAAAAAGTGTCCGTTTCGAACGTACCTAGTTTCGTTTTGTTCATAAAATTATTTCGAGTTTAACGGTGTGGTCGGTGAAATTTAACTCGGGTCGAGGAGGAAGATACGAGCTGTCGAAGTGGTTGGGTGGAGTTTGTATTTTAATTTAGAAAAATGACAGTTTACACCCCTGGAGGCTGGGGTATTTTTTGTAAGTTGTTTATAGTTGAGGGGGTTTTTTGAAGTTTTTAGGTGCAAGTTTTGGTCAATGTCACCAAATTTTTGCTTTGTTGGGGATGAAACGACACATATTCTCACGAAATATAATAATAAAAATAAAACAATAATAGTAATAAAATAATAATAATAATAATAATAATAATAATAATAATAATAATTGTGATTATAGTTATAATTAATATTAATACTATACATATTAAATGACATACTATATATATTAAATCACGAGAAATGTGGTCGTTTCTACAATGCAAAAACCACAATAGCCCCAAGCCCCTTTCACACTTGATTTTACATTCCCTCCCCCTTAACTATCACCAACTTACACAAATTACACCAATCTTCAGGGGGTTAAAACGTAAATTCTCTAAATTAAAATACAAACTTCACCCAAACACTTTGACAGCCCGTATCTTCCTCCTCGGTCCGAGTTAAATTTCACTGACCACACCGTTAAACTCGAAATATTTTTATGAACAAAACAAGACTAACTACATTCGAAACGGACACCTTTTAAAAAACGCTAAACACAAAGACAGCCCGTATCTTCCCGCTCGCCGCGAGTTAAATTTCTTTGACAGCAGCGTCATACTCGAAATAATTTTATGAGCAAAACGAAAAAAAACCCGCTCGAAACGGACACTTTTTAAAAAATGCTAAACACAACGACATCCCGTATCTTCATCATCGCCGCGAGTTAACTTTTTTCGCCAGCATCGTTAGACTTGAAATAATTTTATCAACAAAACGAAACTAACTACGTTCGAACCGGACAGATTTTAAAAAACACTGAAGACGACGACACCTACAACGACACTTAACGGCTCGTTTTCTCTTCTGTAAATACATAAAGCTACGTTAAATATGAACACGCAGGCCGAACGCCCCCGTCGCATCGCGCGGGCATGACCCGGACCAGTTATATAACTATAGTTATAATTATAATTTTATAATCATAGTTCGTGAAAGTCTACTACAAAGTAATATTGTCAACGAGTCAACCATCGAGTTGTTACACAAAACTTTAAAGGAGGCTATCGTTTAAATATTGTGGTTATAATGAGAGAAAATAGTTTGGCTTTCACCACTTCGAATCTCAGCTTAAAGTTATTTTTATCTCTTAACTTTTTTTTTTTTTTTTTTTTTTTTTTTTTTTTTTTTTTGGGTAAGGTTGTTTCTTTTTCATTTTACCAAGTCTGGTCAACCACGTGTTGCGACGGTCACCCTTCCAACGCATATATAAATCTTTTTGGTACATAATTATATATTTCTAAAATTAGATATTTTAACGTTCATAAGACTAACATAACCTAAGTGACAATAATCAATTTCAACATATCAAACAGTTGTTACAATTATAAACAAAACGTAGAGTTTAGTTTTGGTTACTTTTGTGTTGATTATATACTAACTTGTTATATATATATATATATATATATATATATATATATATATATATATATATATATATATATATATATATATTATTCATGTGGCTAGGGCGATACGCTTGAGTGCGAAAGAGGGGTTCTGGATATAAGGACCATTAACACTTCGGTCTGGTTACCGTGATGAACCCTAGTCGAGATCGTGATCTCAAAAGGGTGATTATGGCTGATGGCCGGAGTCAGATCTTATGAGAGGGAAAAACCTAAACTGAGTGTAGGTAAAACCCTAATGATGATGATGAGAGGCCAATGATGTATCTCATATACCGTAGTAAGTTTAATGATGAATAGAAGGTCCCCTTTAGTTATATAGAGATAATTGGGATTTAGGAGGAAAAGCATGTGTGGCCACAGGCCAAATCCAAGTGCGAGCCCGATGTGAAACACACATTATCAAGTCCTCCAAGTTTGGAATGATAGATTGAAATATTTTATGGCGAACTTCTGCATATGCCACCATGCACGTAACCCAATAGGACTGTAACATCGGATAGTAAATCATCTAACAATAGCGCTAATTGCAATACAGTAAAGTGAAACACGATAGCATGCCAAGTATTGACGCAACACGTAATATGGCCATGTGCGCACTGTGATGTAGAAAATTGTAGTCCGCGTCTTATGTGCCATGCATATATGCGTAATACACATTTTGTAAGCAAACATCGATGGGCAATGAGCATTTCATGTGCCATGTGATAAAAGATAGTGCACACCGTAAATATGCTCAACTAGTATTGAAACGGGCCGCGCGTTGCGTCGGCCGCATTTGTAACGACCCGACTTTTTCGACTTATATTTTTGTGCTCTATACTTTCACGAATCTGCGTATATGTGCATACTGAGCTAGTTTATGCTCTGGGATCTGTATTCATGATTAATTACTTTCGTTAATGTTTTAAAACGTGCTATTAAGTGTTTAATCACTTAACTTGATCTTCGAATGCTTTTATGACCGTTAGTGTCACTTGACGTTTAAAGCGAGCTACGTACTTGGTACACATTTAACTTGTGTCATAATTGGAATATTATGACTACGTAATACTAATTGTTATTTTCTAATGACAATTTCTTGGCGTATTGGTTGCTTAATTACGCTTAGTAATTTACTAATGCACACTAGTTAGTCTTATTGGACTTTTTACCTTAATGGACTTAAGCCCACCCTACTCTAGCTAATGGACTTTTAAGTTAGCCCAATTATATTGGAATTATGACCCATTAAAATGTAAGACAAAAACCCCATTAAGATGAGCCAACATACTAGCATTTTTGTTAACCATTACTATACATGTTGCATGGGATCCCAACAACAAGCACCACCTTTAGACCACCACCATGCAAAAAGTAAAAAGTTGTCCCCCTTGTCCCACCATGGTGCCCACGGTTTTGGAGACACCAAACCACCCCTCCACCACTATAAATACAAGCCTCATTCATTCATTCATTTCACACTTGATCTCATTCTCATTTTACACACACTTCTCTCTAATTTTCTCTCTAGTCTTTCTCACACTAAAAATGGTAAGTTTTAAATTTTCTTCTTCTTCTTCTTCTTCTTCCCTCCATAAACACGACATCATCATCATCACGAGATCAAGCTTTTTAGCTTTTTGATCTTGTTATATCTTGTAGATTCAAACTTTGATTTGAATCCTTCAAGAACATGAAAGATTCAAGCTTTTTAGATTTGAATCTTCATTACTTTGTTGGATCTAAGTTTTGAAGCTTAAGATCACTTTATTTTGTTAAAAGATCAAAACTTGTGTTTATGATCTTCATGTAACTTGTAGATCTAGCTTTTTGCTTTAAGGATCTTCAAGAACATTAAAGATCCAAGCTTTCTAGCTTAAGGTTTCATTATTTTATTGAAGAACTAAGCTTTTTAGTTTTGATCTCATTACTTTTACTAGATCTTAGCTTTCTAGCTTATGGTCTCATTAATCTTGTAAAGATCAAAGCTTTCTAGCTTAGGGTTTCTTAACACTTGAGATCTAAGTTATTATTGTAGATCTCACTTACTTGGAACCTTTTTATGATTTTTATGGTGATAAAAATCAAGTCTTCATCATCTCATATGATGAAGATGCATAAACTTGTATCAAAAGGACAAAGGTTGAAGCTTTATTGTGTTTATACAATAAAGAGACAACCTTGATGTTCAAAACTTGTAAAAAGTTAGCTTTTACTTTTAGTTGTCTGTTGAAATGTCCCGTTCTTATTGATTAAAAACGTTCCATATTAATTGATTTCGTTGCGAGGTTTTGACCTCTATATGAGACGTTTTTCAAAGACTGGATTCATTTTTAAAACAAACCATAACCTTTATTTCATAAATAAAGGTTTAAAAAGCTTTACGTAGATTATCAAATAATGATAATCTAAACTATCCTGTTTACACACGACCATTACATAATGGTTTACAATACAAATATGTTACATCGAAATCAGTTTCTTGAATGCAGTTTTTACACAATATCATACAAACATGGACTCCAAATCTTGTCCTTATTTTAGTATGCAACAGCGGAAGCTCTTAATATTCACCTGAGAATAAACATGCTTTAAACGTCAACAAAAATGTTGGTGAGTTATAGGTTTAACCTATATATATCAAATCGTAACAATAGACCACAAGATTTCATATTTCAATACACATCCCATACATAGAGATAAAAATCATTCATATGGTGAACACCTGGTAACCGACAATAACAAGATGCATATATAAGAATATCCCCATCATTCCGGGACACCCTTCGGATATGATATAAATTTCGAAGTACTAAAGCATCCGGTACTTTGGATGGGGTTTGTTAGGCCCAATAGATCTATCTTTAGGATTCGCGTCAATTAGGGTGTCTGTTCCCTAATTCTTAGATTACCAGACTTAATAAAAAGGGGCATATTCGATTTTGATAATTCAACCATAGAATGTAATTTCACGTACTTGTGTCTATTTTGTAAATCATTTATAAAACCTGCATGTATTCTCATCCCAAAAATATTAGATTTTAAAAGTGGGACTATAACTCACTTTCACAGATTTTTACTTCGTCGGGAAGTAAGACTTGGCCACTGTTGATTCACGAACCTATAACAATATATACATATATATTAAAGTATGTTCAAAATATATTTACAACACTTTTAATATATTTTGATGTTTTAAGTTTATTAAGTCAGCTGTCCTCGTTAGTAACCTATAACTAGTTGTCCACAGTTAGATGTACAGAAATAAATCGATAAATATTATCTTGAATCAATCCACGACCCAGTGTATACGTATCTCAGTATTGATCACAACTCAAACTATATATATTTTGGAATCAACCTCAACCCTGTATAGCTAACTCCAACATTCACATATAGAGTGTCTATGGTTGTTCCGAAATATATATAGATGTGTCGACATGATAGGTTGAAACATTGTATACGTGTCTATGGTATCTCAAGATTACATAATATACAATACAAGTTGATTAAGTTATGGTTGGAATAGATTTGTTACCAATTTTCACGTAGCTAAAATGAGAAAAATTATCCAATCTTGTTTTACCCATAACTTCTTCATTTTAAATCCGTTTTGAGTGAATCAAATTGCTATGATTTCATATTGAACTCTATTTTATGAATCTAAACAGAAAAAGTATAGGTTTATAGTCGGAAAAATAAGTTACAAGTCATTTTTGTAAAGGTAGTCATTTCAGTCGAAAGAACGACGTCTAGATGACCATTTTAGAAAACATACTTCCACTTTGAGTTTAACCATAATTTTTGGATATAGTTTCATGTTCATAATAAAAATCATTTTCTCAGAATAACAACTTTTAAATCAAAGTTTATCATAGTTTTTAATTAACTAACCCAAAACAGCCCGCGGTGTTACTACGACGGCGTAAATCCGGTTTTACGGTGTTTTTCGTGTTTCCAGGTTTTAAATCATTAAGTTAGCATATCATATAGATATAGAACATGTGTTTAGTTGATTTTAAAAGTCAAGTTAGAAGGATTAACTTTTGTTTGCGAACAAGTTTAGAATTAACTAAACTATGTTCTAGTGATTACAAGTTTAAACCTTCGAATAAGATAGCTTTATATGTATGAATCGAATGATGTTATGAACATCATTACTACCTTAATTTCCTTGGATAAACCTACTGGAAAAGAGAAAAATGGATCTAGCTTCAATGGATCCTTGGATGGCTCGAAGTTCTTGAAGCAGAATCATGACACGAAAACAAGTTCAAGTAAGATCATCACTTGAAATAAGATTGTTATAGTTATAGAAATTGAACCAAAGTTTGAATATGATTATTACCTTGTATTAGAATGATAACCTACTGTAAGAAACAAAGATTTCTTGAGGTTGGATGATCACCTTACAAGATTGGAAGTGAGCTAGCAAATTTGAAAGTATTCTTGATTTTATGAAACTAGAACTTTTGGAATTTATGAAGAACACTTAGAACTTGAAGATAGAACTTGAGAGAGATCAATTAGATGAAGAAAATTGAAGAATGAAAGTGTTTGTAGGTGTTTTTGGTCGTTGGTGTATGGATTAGATATAAAGGATATGTAATTTTGTTTTCATGTAAATAAGTCATGAATGATTACTCATATTTTTGTAATTTTATGAGATATTTCATGCTAGTTGCCAAATGATGGTTCCCACATGTGTTAGGTGACTCACATGGGCTGCTAAGAGCTGATCATTGGAGTGTATATACCAATAGTACATACATCTAAAAGCTGTGTATTGTACGAGTACGAATACGGGTGCATACGAGTAGAATTGTTGATGAAACTGAACGAGGATGTAATTGTAAGCATTTTTGTTAAGTAGAAGTATTTTGATAAGTGTATTGAAGTCTTTCAAAAGTGTATAAATACATATTAAAACACTACATGTATATACATTTTAACTGAGTCGTTAAGTCATCGTTAGTCGTTACATGTAAGTGTTGTTTTGAAACCTTTAGGTTAACGATCTTGTTAAATGTTGTTAACTCAATGTTTATAATATCAAATGAGATTTTAAATTATTATATTATCATGATATTATCATGTATGAATATCTCTTAATATGATATATATACATTAAATGTCTTTACAACGATAATCGTTACATATATGTCTCGTTTAAAAATCATTAAGTTAGTAGTCTTGTTTTTACATATGTAGTTCATTGTTAATATACTTTATGATATGTTTTCTTATCATAGTATCATGTTAACTATATATATATATCCATATATATGTCATCATATAGTTTTTACAAGTTTTAACGTTCGTGAATCACCGATCAACTTGGGTGGTCAATTGTCTATATGAAACATATTTCAATTAATCAAGTCTTAACAAGTTTGATTGCTTAACATGTTGGAAACATTTAATCATGTAAATATCAATCTCAATTAATATATATAAACATGGAAAAGTTCGGGTCACTACAGTACCTACCCGTTAAATAAATTTCGTCCCGAAATTTTAAGCTGTTGAAGGTGTTGACGAATCTTCTGGAAATAGATGCGGGTATTTCTTCTTCATCTGATCTTCACGCTCCCAGGTGAACTCGGGTCCTCTACGAGCATTCCATCGAACCTTAACAATTGGTATCTTGTTTTGCTTAAGTCTTTTAACCTCACGATCCATTATTTCGACGGGTTCTTCGATGAATTGAAGTTTTTCATTGATTTGGATTTCATCTAACGGAATAGTGAGATCTTCTTTAGCAAAACATTTCTTTAAATTCGAGACGTGGAAAGTGTTATGTACAGCCGCGAGTTGTTGAGGTAACTCTAGTCGGTAAGCTACTGGTCCGACACGATCAATAATCTTGAATGGTCCAATATACCTTGGATTTAATTTCCCTCGTTTACCAAATCGAACAACGCCTTTCCAAGGTGCAACTTTAAGCATGACCATCTCTCCAATTTCAAATTCTATATCTTTTCTTTTAATGTCAGCGTAGCTCTTTTGTCGACTTTGGGCGGTTTTCAACCGCTGTTGAATTTGGATGATCTTCTCGGTAGTTTCTTGTATAATCTCCGGACCCGTAATCTGTCTATCCCCCACTTCACTCCAACAAATCGGAGACCTGCACTTTCTACCATAAAGTGCTTCAAACGGCGCCATCTCAATGCTTGAATGGTAGCTGTTGTTGTAGGAAAATTCTGCTAACGGTAGATGTCGATCCCAACTGTTTCCGAAATCAATAACACATGCTCATAGCATGTCTTCAAGCGTTTGTATCGTCCTTTCGCTCTGCCCATCAGTTTGTGGATGATAGGCAGTACTCATGTCTAGACGAGTTCCTAATGCTTGCTGTAATGTCTGCCAGAATCTTGAAATAAATCTGCCATCCCTATCAGAGATAATAGAGATTGGTATTCCATGTCTGGAGACGACTTCCTTCAAATACAGTCGTGCTAACTTCTCCATCTTGTCATCTTCTCTTATTGGTAGGAAGTGTGCTGATTTGGTGAGACGATCAACTATTACCCAAATAGTATCAAAACCACTTTCAGTCCTTGGCAATTTAGTGATGAAATCCATGGTAATGTTTTCCCATTTCCATTCCGGGATTTCGGGTTGTTGAAGTAGACCTGATGGTTTCTGATGCTCAGCTTTGACCTTAGAACACGTCAAACATTCTCCTACGTATTTAGCAACATCGGCTTTCATACCCGGCCACCAAAAATGTTTCTTGAGATCCTTGTACATCTTCCCCGTTCCAGGATGTATTGAGTATCTAGTTTTATGAGCTTCTCTAAGTACCATTTCTCTCATATCTCCAAATTTTGGTACCCAAATCCTTTCAGCCCTATACCGGGTTCCGTCTTCCCGAATATTAAGATGCTTCTCCGATCCTTTGGGTATTTCATCCTTTAAATTTCCCTCTTTTAAAACTCCTTGTTGCGCCTCCTTTATTTGAGTAGTAATGTTATTATGAATCATTATATTCATAGATTTTACTCGAATGGGTTCTCTGTCCTTCCTGCTCAAGGCATCGGCTACCACATTTGCCTTCCCCGGGTGGTAACGAATCTCAAAGTCGTAATCATTCAATAATTCAATCCACCTACGCTGCCTCATATTCAGTTGTTTCTGATTAAATATGTGTTGAAGACTTTTGTGGTCGGTATATATAATACTTTTGACCCCATATAAGTAGTGCCTCCAAGTCTTTAATGCAAAAACAACCGCGCCTAATTCCAAATCATGCGTCGTATAATTTTGTTCGTGAATTTTCAATTGTCTAGACGCATAAGCAATCACCTTCGTTCGTTGCATTAATACACAACCGAGACCTTGCTTTGATGCATCACAATAAATCACAAAATCATCATTCCCTTCAGGCAATGACAATATAGGTGCCGTAGTTAGCTTTTTCTTCAATAACTGAAACGCTTTCTCTTGTTCATCATTCCATTCAAATTTCTTCCCTTTATGCGTTAATGCAGTCAAGGGTTTTGCTATTCTGGAAAAGTCTTGGATGAACCTTCTGTAGTAACCAGCTAGTCCTAAAAACTGGCGTATGTGTTTCGGAGTTTTCGGGGTTTCCCACTTTTCAACAGTTTCTATCTTTGCCGGATCCACCTTAATACCTTCTTTGTTCACTATGTGACCGAGGAATTGAACTTCTTCCAACCAAAATGCACACTTTGAAAACTTAGCGTACAATTCTTCCTTCCTCAATACTTCTAACACCTTTCTCAAATGTTCACCGTGTTCTTGGTCATTCTTTGAGTAAATAAGTATGTCATCAATGAAAACAATGACAAACTTGTCAAGGTATGGTCCACACACTCGGTTCATAAAGGTCCATGAACACAGCTGGTGCATTAGTTAAACCAAACGGCATGACCATAAACTCGTAATGACCGTAACGTGTTCTGAAAGCAGTCTTTGGAATATCATCTTCTTTCACCCGCATTTGATGATACCCGGAACGTAAGTCAATCTTTGAATAAACAGACGAGCCTTGTAGTTGATCAAATAAGTCGTCGATTCTCGGTAGTGGGTAACGGTTCTTGATGGTAAGTTTGTTCAACTCTCGGTAGTCGATACACAACCTGAATGTACCATCTTTCTTCTTGACAAACAAAACAGGAGCTCCCCACGGTGATGTGCTTGGTCGAATGAAACCACGCTCTAAAAGTTCTTGTAATTGGCTTTGTAGTTCTTTCATCTCGCTGGGTGCGAGTCTGTAAGGAGCACGAGCTATTGGTGCAGCTCCTGGTACAAGATCTATTTGAAATTCAACGGATCGATGTGGGGGTAATCCCGGTAATTCTTTCGGAAATACATCGAGAAATTCTTTTGCAATGGGAACATCATTGATGCTCTTTTCTTCAGTTTGTACTTTCTCGACGTGTGCTAGAACAGCATAGCAACCTTTTCTTATTAGTTTTTGTGCCTTCAAATTACTAATAAGATGTAGCTTCGTGTTGCCCTTTTCTCCGTACACCATTAAGGGTTTTCCTTTTTCTCGTATAATGCGAATTGCATTTTTGTAACAAACGATCTCCGCTTTCACTTCTTTCAACCAGTCCATACCGATTATCACATCAAAACTCCCTAACTCTACTGGTATCAAATCAATCTTAAATGTTTCACTAACCAGTTTAATTTCTCGATTCCGACATATATTATCTGCTGAAATTAATTTACCATTTGCTAATTCGAGTAAAAATTTACTATCCAAAGGCGTCAATGGACAACTTAATTTAGCACAAAAATCTCTACTCATATAGCTTCTATCCGCACCCGAATCAAATAAAACGTAAGCAGATTTATTGTCAATAAGAAACGTACCCGTAACAAGCTCCGGGTCTTCCTGTGCCTCTATCGCATTAATATTGAAAACTCTTCCACGGCCTTGTCCATTCGTGTTCTCCTGGTTCGGGCAATTTCTAATAATGTGGCCTGGTTTTCCACATTTATAACAAACTACATTGGCATAACTTGCTCCGACACTACTTGCTCCGCCATTACTCGTTCCGACACCATTTGTTCCTTTCGTTCTATTAGCCCCTGGTCCGTAGACCTCACACTTCGCCGCGCTATGACCATTTCTTTTACACTTGTTGCAAAATTTGGTGCAGAACCCCGAGTGATTCTTTTCACACCTTTGGCATAGCTGCTTCTGATTGTTGTTGTTGCGGTTATTATTGTTGTTGGGATGATTGTTGTAGTTGCTATTGTTGTTGTTGTTGTTGTTGTTGTTGTTGTTGGGCCGTTTGTTGTAGTTGCGATTGATGTTGCGATTGTTGGGATAATTGTTGCGATTATTGTTGTAATTACTGTTGTTGTTGTATTGGTGATTCTTATCACCGTTTTCCTCCCACTTTCTTTTGACTTGCTTCACATTGGCCTCTTCAGCAGTCTGTTCTTTAATTCTTTCTTCAATCTGGTTCACTAGTTTGTGAGCCATTCTACATGCCTGTTGTATGGAGGCGGGCTCGTGTGAACTTATATCTTCTTGGATTCTTTCCGGTAATCCTTTCACAAACGCGTCGATCTTCTCTTCCTCATCTTCGAATGCTCCCGGACACAATAGGCACAATTCTGTGAATCGTCTTTCGTACGTGGTAATATCAAATCCTTGGGTTCGTAACCCTCTAAGTTCTGTCTTGAGCTTATTGACCTCGGTTCTGGGACGGTACTTCTCGTTCATCAAGTGCTTGAATGCTGACCACGGTAGTGCGTACGCATCATCTTGTCCCACTTGCTCTAGATAGGTATTCCACCATGTTAACGCAGAACCTGTGAAGGTATGCGTAGCGTACTTCACTTTGTCCTCTTCAGTACACTTACTTATGGCAAACACCGATTCAACCTTCTCGGTCCACCGTTTCAATCCGATCGGTCCTTCGGTTCCATCAAATTCCAAAGGTTTGCAGGCAGTGAATTCTTTGTAGGTGCATCCTACACGATTTCCTGTACTGCTAGATCCAAGGTTATTGTTGGTATGTAGCGCAGCCTGTACTGCGGCTATGTTTGAAGCTAGAAAAGTACGGAATTCCTCTTCATTCATATTCACGGTGTGTCGAGTAGTCGGTGCCATTTCCTTCAAAATAGTTAAATGGAACAAGTTAATCATACAGAATATTAAGAGTAGTTAATAGTATTTCGTAGCATAATATGAACTCATTTATAAAAGCTTTTTCTTCATATTAGCATTTTATAAGTTTAAATTCGGGTAGTACCTACCCGTTAAGTTCATACTTAGTAGCTAATATACAATTCAACTACTACAATTCTATATGAAAAACTGATTGTAATAATATTTCGCGTTCAAACTTTTATACAATATTTTACAAACTTACAATACCGCTTATTTTACATAAAGCATGAAATATAGCACACAATAACTTTGATACAAGATAGTTGTGAAGACAATTCTAGCTAGTACACAAGTCGTTCGGCAAAGGCAATAAAGACACGTAATTCATACGTCCAGAAACAAGTCATGCATTCTGGTTTTACTAGGACTACTTCCCATCCTTGGTCTTGTGCAACATAACCGTTATGGCCGTTGATAAGACAGCGTGTTGTAACGTCATCAAAGGGACGAGGGTTACGTAATGTCCAACAGTCCCGTAATAATCTAAAAACCTCATTTCTTACCCCAATTACCGACTCCGTCACTTGTGGAAACGTTTTGTTTAATAATTGTAGCCCGATGTTCTTGTTCTCACTTTGGTGAGAAGCGAACATTACTAATCCGTAAGCATAACATGCTTCTTTATGTTGCATGTTAGCCGCTTTTTCTAAATCACGAAGTCCAATATTCGGATATATTGAGTCAAAATAATTTCTTAACCCGTTGCGTAAAATAGCATTTGGGTTCCCCGCAATATATGCGTCAAAGTAAACACATCGTAACTTATGGGTTTCCCAATGTGATATCCCCCATCTTTCAAACGAAAGTCTCTTATAAACCAAGACATTCTTGGAACGTTCTTCGAATGTCTTACAAACTGATCTCGCCTTAAATAGTTGTGCCGAAGAATTCTGGCCGACTCTAGACAAGATTTCATCAATCATGTCTCCGGGTAGGTCTCTTAAAATATTGGGTTGTCTATCCATTTTGTGTTTTTAAACTGTAAAATAGACAAGAGTTAGTTTCATAAAAAAATACTTATTAATACAAGCAATTTTTACATATATCATAAAGCATAAGAACACTATATTACATATATTACACCACACGAATACAACTATCTTATTCCGACTCGCTCGTTTCTTCTTCTTCGGTTTTGGTTCGTTTTGCCAAGTTTCTAGGGATATATGATGTTCCCCTAATACGAGCCGTCGTTGTCCACATTGGTTTAGAAAAACCTGGTGGTTTAGAGGTTCCCGGGTCATTGTTACAACTTAAGGACTTCGGGGGTTGACGATACATATAAAGTTCATCGGGGTTGGAATTAGATTTCTCTATTTTTATGCCCTTTCCCTTATTATTTTCTTTTGCCTTTTTAAATTCAGTTGGGGTAATTTCTATAACATCATCGGAATTCTCGTCGGAATCCGATTCATCGGAGAATTGGTAATCCTCCCAATATTTTGCTTCCTTGGCGGAAACACCATTGACCATAATTAACTTTGGTCGGTTGGTTGAGGATTTTCTTTTACTTAACCGTTTTATTATTTCCCCCACCGGTTCTATTTCTTCATCCGGTTCCGATTCTTCTTCCGGTTCCGATTCTTCTTCCGGTTCCGACTCTTCTTCCGGTTCCTCTTCGGGAACTTGTGAATCAGTCCACAAATCATTCCAATTTACATTTGACTCTTCATTATTATTAGGTGAGTCAATGGGACTTGTTCTAGAGGTAGACATCTATCACATAATATCAAACACGTTAAGAGATTAATATATCACATAATATTCATATGTTAAAAATATATAGTTTCCAACAAAAATGTTAAGCAATCATTTTTAAAGAAAACACGGTCGAAGTCCAGACTCACTAATGCATCCTAACAAACTCGATAAGACACACTAATGCAAATTTTCTGGTTCTCTAAGACCAACGCTCGGATACCAACTGAAATGTCCCGTTCTTATTGATTAAAAACGTTCCATATTAATTGATTTCGTTGCGAGGTTTTGACCTCTATATGAGACGTTTTTCAAAGACTGCATTCATTTTTAAAACAAACCATAACCTTTATTTCATAAATAAAGGTTTAAAAAGCTTTACGTAGATTATCAAATAATGATAATCTAAACTATCCTGTTTACACACGACCATTACATAATGGTTTACAATACAAATATGTTACATCGAAATCAGTTTCTTGAATGCAGTTTTTACACAATATCATACAAACATGGACTCCAAATCTTGTCCTTATTTTAGTATGCAACAGCGGAAGCTCTTAATATTCACCTGAGAATAAACATGCTTTAAACGTCAACAAAAATGTTGGTGAGTTATAGGTTTAACCTATATATATCAAATCGTAACAATAGACCACAAGATTTCATATTTCAATACACATCCCATACATAGAGATAAAAATCATTCATATGGTGAACACCTGGTAACCGACAATAACAAGATGCATATATAAGAATATCCCCATCATTCCGGGACACCCTTCGGATATGATATAAATTTCGAAGTACTAAAGCATCCGGTACTTTGGATGGGGTTTGTTAGGCCCAATAGATCTATCTTTAGGATTCGCGTCAATTAGGGTGTCTGTTCCCTAATTCTTAGATTACCAGACTTAATAAAAAGGGGCATATTCGATTTTGATAATTCAACCATAGAATGTAATTTCACGTACTTGTGTCTATTTTGTAAATCATTTATAAAACCTGCATGTATTCTCATCCCAAAAATATTAGATTTTAAAAGTGGGACTATAACTCACTTTCACAGATTTTTACTTCGTCGGGAAGTAAGACTTGGCCACTGTTGATTCACGAACCTATAACAATATATACATATATATTAAAGTATGTTCAAAATATATTTACAACACTTTTAATATATTTTGATGTTTTAAGTTTATTAAGTCAGCTGTCCTCGTTAGTAACCTATAACTAGTTGTCCACAGTTAGATGTACAGAAATAAATCGATAAATATTATCTTGAATCAATCCACGACCCAGTGTATACGTATCTCAGTATTGATCACAACTCAAACTATATATATTTTGGAATCAACCTCAACCCTGTATAGCTAACTCCAACATTCACATATAGAGTGTCTATGGTTGTTCCGAAATATATATAGATGTGTCGACATGATAGGTCGAAACATTGTATACGTGTCTATGGTATCTCAAGATTACATAATATACAATACAAGTTGATTAAGTTATGGTTGGAATAGATTTGTTACCAATTTTCACGTAGCTAAAATGAGAAAAATTATCCAATCTTGTTTTACCCATAACTTCTTCATTTTAAATCCGTTTTGAGTGAATCAAATTGCTATGATTTCATATTGAACTCTATTTTATGAATCTAAACAGAAAAAGTATAGGTTTATAGTCGGAAAAATAAGTTACAAGTCGTTTTTGTAAAGGTAGTCATTTCAGTCGAAAGAACGACGTCTAGATGACCATTTTAGAAAACATACTTCCACTTTGAGTTTAACCATAATTTTTGGATATAGTTTCATGTTCATAATAAAAATCATTTTCTCAGAATAACAACTTTTAAATCAAAGTTTATCATAGTTTTTAATTAACTAACCCAAAACAGCCCGCGGTGTTACTACGACGGCGTAAATCCGGTTTTACGGTGTTTTTCGTGTTTCCAGGTTTTAAATCATTAAGTTAGCATATCATATAGATATAGAACATGTGTTTAGTTGATTTTAAAAGTCAAGTTAGAAGGATTAACTTTTGTTTGCGAACAAGTTTAGAATTAACTAAACTATGTTCTAGTGATTACAAGTTTAAACCTTCGAATAAGATAGCTTTATATGTATGAATCGAATGATGTTATGAACATCATTACTACCTTAATTTCCTTGGATAAACCTACTGGAAAAGAGAAAAATGGATCTAGCTTCAATGGATCCTTGGATGGCTCGAAGTTCTTGAAGCAGAATCATGACACGAAAACAAGTTCAAGTAAGATCATCACTTGAAATAAGATTGTTATAGTTATAGAAATTGAACCAAAGTTTGAATATGATTATTACCTTGTATTAGAATGATAACCTACTGTAAGAAACAAAGATTTCTTGAGGTTGGATGATCACCTTACAAGATTGGAAGTGAGCTAGCAAACTTGAAAGTATTCTTGATTTTATGAAACTAGAACTTTTGGAATTTATGAAGAACACTTAGAACTTGAAGATAGAACTTGAGAGAGATCAATTAGATGAAGAAAATTGAAGAATGAAAGTGTTTGTAGGTGTTTTTGGTCGTTGGTGTATGGATTAGATATAAAGGATATGTAATTTTGTTTTCATGTAAATAAGTCATGAATGATTACTCATATTTTTGTAATTTTATGAGATATTTCATGCTAGTTGCCAAATGATGGTTCCCACATGTGTTAGGTGACTCACATGGGCTGCTAAGAGCTGATCATTGGAGTGTATATACCAATAGTACATACATCTAAAAGCTGTGTATTGTACGAGTACGAATACGGGTGCATACGAGTAGAATTGTTGATGAAACTGAACGAGGATGTAATTGTAAGCATTTTTGTTAAGTAGAAGTATTTTGATAAGTGTATTGAAGTCTTTCAAAAGTGTATAAATACATATTAAAACACTACATGTATATACATTTTAACTGAGTCGTTAAGTCATCGTTAGTCGTTACATGTAAGTGTTGTTTTGAAACCTTTAGGTTAACGATCTTGTTAAATGTTGTTAACTCAATGTTTATAATATCAAATGAGATTTTAAATTATTATATTATCATGATATTATCATGTATGAATATCTCTTAATATGATATATATACATTAAATGTCTTTACAACGATAATCGTTACATATATGTCTCGTTTAAAAATCATTAAGTTAGTAGTCTTGTTTTTACATATGTAGTTCATTGTTAATATACTTTATGATATGTTTTCTTATCATAGTATCATGTTAACTATATATATATATCCATATATATGTCATCATATAGTTTTTACAAGTTTTAACGTTCGTGAATCACCGATCAACTTGGGTGGTCAATTGTCTATATGAAACATATTTCAATTAATCAAGTCTTAACAAGTTTGATTGCTTAACATGTTGGAAACATTTAATCATGTAAATATCAATCTCAATTAATATATATAAACATGGAAAAGTTCGGGTCACTACATCTGTTGTGTAGCGACCCCGACAAATCGTCAAATGACGGCGTCATCTACGTATGGTCCCATTACATGGTCGTAAGTCTTTATAACAAAGTTTGACCGAAAAATATGTCGCATTCATTTCATAAATAAGGATGTTTCAAAGTTTACAAAAGTAGTTTCCATAACCGGTACATAACAATGTTTAAAGTTTGTATGAAACACGTGCGACACAATTAAAAGTAGTCAAAAAGACGCTCCACGTGTGCAAGTATACTCGACATCCAATGCAAGTATCAAAAAGTATGAGCGGAAGCATGTATCACCTAAGTTCAAGGACCTGAGAAAAACATAGAGAATCTGTCAACGAAAACGTTGGTGAAATCATAGGTTTAAATAAGTAAGTGAGTAATAGTAAGTTGAACCACAAGATTTGCAACATCGATAAAGTCATAGTACATTCTAAAAGTTAATATTCACGAGCACTCAATTATCAAAGCTTAACATTCCGTCCGTTGAACCCCGTAATAATAGTGTTAGAACATACACTGTTTCCCGAAAATATATTTCACCCGTAGACGGTAGCGAACCGTCCGAAGTGAGGGTTTGTCAAACCCATATGGCCATATAACATAAGTTCTCGCTTACACCATCTGATGTAACTAATGATAATCGAATTGAGGATTTGTGTTCAAACTCGTATGTAGAATGTTTGTTTTCCCTGTACTTGTGTTCACGTAGTTTAAAAGAACGTTTATGTTTTCTCATCCCAGAAGTAAGTTCAAAAAGGAGTAAAAGTGGGACTATGATCTCACCTTGTATGCACGAACCAAAAAGTACTTCGACAAGTAACGTGTGCAAAGAACAATGCTAGTCTTGACCTAAACAAATAGGTTGTATCAATAACGATAGTCACGAAGGGTCAAAGATGTTCAATTAGTCCTATGGCTCGTTACGACTCGATTATGTAGCATGTGAAATCAAATTGTCAAGTTTCATGCAAGGTACAAGTATATAAACAAGTTAGGAGGGTTGCATAATCATTTGGTTAAGTTTGACAAAAAGTCAAACTTTGGTCGGTCAAAGTCAACAAAAAGTCAACACGTTCGGGTCGGGTCCCGAACTATTTTTCTGAGGTTTTTAATCATGTATGAGCATGTTAGGACAAGTTACATGTGAATCGGAGGTGCGTAGCATAGCAAACATTATTCGAAAATTGACAAAGTTGGACAAACCATAATGGCGCGCCGCGCGGGTATATGGCGCGCCGCGCCATTACCTGTGCAGAGAGTTCTGGCAGTTTTTAAGTTTTATGCACGAACCTAACTTCAAACAATCACCATTTATGATCCGAAAACAATCAAGACAAGTATCTTATACCGTTGGGAAGGTAATTTGACGAGGAAAACAACTAAACACATTTCATCAATCAATCTACCTATTACAACAACCAAAACCGCATCTAATGCTTAATATTAACCGCATACAAGTTCATAAATGCAATTCAATGATTTGGGCAACCAATTTACATGAATGATATGCCGTTTCGAAGGTAATCAAGCATACAATCCAACTAAACACTTACCAATAATATTATCAAGCATTTAATGCATCAAGATTCAATTTACTTCTATCAAACCCTAACCCAAAATCACAAATTCAACAATCATGATTATGAAACTAATCTATGTCAACCTACATACCAATTTGAAGCTAGTGATGTTAGGAACACAATTAAAACATGAACTTTCATCATCAAACAACATATGAACACCTAAAACTCAAGATTATGCAAGTGTTCTTTCATAATGAACTAGTTACATCAAAATTGCAAGAACAAGCATACAAATCACATAATCATACTAGACTTGAGCCATAGACACTAATTAACAACTTTATAACTCAAAAATCTCAAGAACACATAAAATTAGTGATTTT
The DNA here is from genome assembly GCF_046630445.1 of Rutidosis leptorrhynchoides. Classification (NCBI taxonomy): domain Eukaryota; kingdom Viridiplantae; phylum Streptophyta; class Magnoliopsida; order Asterales; family Asteraceae; genus Rutidosis; species Rutidosis leptorrhynchoides. Next base: position 299,112,663 of record NC_092337.1, read on the forward strand.
AGAAAGTTACCCAAAATTGATGAAATCGGTATGGAATCGAAGAGGAGATCACGAGGAGTTCAAATATGTAATTTGTTTTGATTGAATCCTTCTTGAACGAATTTGGATGATGATTTCCTTTTGATGAAATTTGAGAAAAATATGGAAGTATTTTAGAAAAAGAGAAATGAATGGATAATGGTGGGGAGGTGGTTGACTTAGTCAAAAGCTAGTCACCACTTTGGTGTTTTGGCAAAACTAGTCCCTCGAGTTCGGTTACGGGTGCGTTAAATTACCTAAACATTATAATTTAAAACGCGTATTAACGAGATGTGTTATAAACATATAACGGAACTTAAATAGTTAAACGGAAAATTGACGGAAAAAAAGGCGGGATGTTACATTACCTACACCTTAAAAGAAATTTCGTCCCGAAATTTAAGCAGGCGTAGTAATCGTAGTTTCCTCCTCAGAATCTGACGTTTCCGGAACCGGAAATAGATGAGGGTGTTTCTTTCGCATTTGATCTTCCCTTTCCCAAGTAAACTCGGGTCCTCTTTTGGCGTTCCATCGGACCTTAACAATCGGGATCCGGCTTTGTTTTAATTCCTTCTCGACGTAGTCCACAATTTCAACCGGTTCCTCCACAAAATGGATTTTGTCATTAATAGTAAGTTCCTCGAGAGGGACGACGATATCGGGCTCGGCGAGACACTTCTTCAAGTTAGATACATGAAAAGTAGGACGGACGGAGCTTAGTTGAGGCGGAAGGTTTAAACGATAAGCAACGGTTCCAACACGCTCTAAGATTTCGAAAGGACCAACATACCGCGGATTTAGTTTCCCACGTTTCCCAAAACGGATGACACCTTTCCAAGGTGCGACTTTTAACATGACGCGGTCACCGACTTGAAATTCGAGGTCTTTGCGTCTTTTGTCGGTATAGCATTTTTGACGACTCCGGGCCGTCCGAAGCCTATCTCGGATTTGAAGAATCTTCTCGGTGGTTTCGTGAATGAGTTCGGGCCCGGAAATTTGCACGTCACCCACTTCGGCCCAACAAAGAGGAGAGCGACATTTTCGACCATATAACGCTTCAAAAGGTGCGGCCTTAATACTCGCGTTATAACTATTGTTGTAAGAGAATTCGGCGAGAGGTAAGTGATTGTCCCAAGCTTTTCCAAAATCAACAACGCAGGCTCGTAACATATCCTCTAAGGTTTGTATTGTACGTTCACTTTGCCCATCGGTTTGGGGATGATATGCGGTGCTCATGTCCAAACGCGTTCACAACGCTTCTTGTAACGTACGCCAAAATCTAGAAACGAAACGACCATCTCGGTCGGAGATAATCGATAAAGGTACACCGTGTCGGGCTACAATCTCCTTAATGTATAGTTGTGCAAGTTTCTCCATTTTGTCGGTCTCTTTCATGGCGAGAAAGTGCGCGGATTTGGTGAGGCGATCGACAATGACCCAAATAGTATCATAACCGCCCGACGTTTTTGGTAGTTTGGTGATAAAATCCATCGTGATCCTTTCCCACTTCCATTGCGGGATCTCGGGTTGTTGAAGTAACCCGGACGGTCTTTGGTGTTCGGCTTTGACTTTTGCGCAAGTCAAACATTTGGCAACGTATCTAGCAACTTCCTTTTTGATGTTCGGCCACCAATATTGTTCTTTAAGGTCATGGTACATCTTATTGGCGCCGGGATGAATCGAGTATCGTGATTTGTGGGCTTCGTCTAAGATGAGGTTTCGTAAATCGCCATATCTAGGCACCCAAATCCTTCCGGCGTAATATCGAAGTCCGTTCTCCTTAACTTCGAATCGAGAGACGAGGATGTTTAAAAGTTCACGTCCGATGTGGTTGTCCTTAAGAGCCTCCTCTTGAGCTACACGAATTTGGCTATTAAGGTTGGAGTGGATGGTGATGTTTAATGCTCGGACGCGAAGAGGTACCGTTCTTTCCTTTCGACTTAAGGCATCGGCCACTACATTTGCCTTTCCGGGGTGGTAACGAAGTTCACAATTGTAATCGTTCAAGGTTTCAATCCACCGTCGTTGTCTCATGTTTAGTTGCTTTTGATCGAAGATATGTTGGAGACTTTTGTGATCGGTAAAGATGGTACTTTTGGTACCAAGAAGATGATGTCTCCATAATTTAAGTGCAAAGATGACGGCACCGAGTTCAAGATCATGTGTCGTGTAGTTTCGTTCGTGGACTTTGAGTTGTCGAGAGGCATAAGCAATGACTTTCTTTCGTTGCATTAATACGCATCCATAACCATTTTTCGAGGCATCACAATATACAACAAAATCATCATTGCCTTCGGGAAGTGACAAGATAGGAGCGGTGGTTAGATTAGTTTTCAAGATTTGAAAAGCGGTTTCTTGTTCGGATGACCAAATGAACTTTCGGTCCTTGTGAGTTAACGCGGTTAAAGGGCGAGCGATTAAGGAAAAGCCCTTGATGAATTTACGATAGTATCCGGCGAGACCCAAGAATTGACGAATTTGAGTAGGAGTAGTAGGAGTCTCCCATTTACTAATGGCTTCGATTTTCGCGGGATCGACTTTAATGCCTTGATCACTTACAACATGACCGAGGAATTGAACTTCCTTCAACCAAAATTCACACTTGGAGAACTTGGCATAGAGTTGTTCTTTTCTCAAGAGTTCAAGCACGAGTCGGAGATGTTCTTTGTGTTCCTCTTCGCTTTTAGAATAGACCAAAATATCATCGATGAACACGATAACGAATTTGTCGAGGTAAGGTTTGCACACGCGGTTCATGAGATCCATGAACACCGCCAGTGCGTTAGTGAGACCGAAAGGCATGACAAGGAATTCATAACTACCATAACGAGTCCGAAAAGCGGTTTTGGAGATCTCTTCCCCCTTAACCCTTAGTTGATGATAACCCGAACGGAGATCGATTTTTGAATATACACGAGAACCTTGTAGTTGATCAAAGAGATCATCGATGCGAGGAAGGGGATATCGGTTCTTAACCGTCAATTTGTTTAGTTCACGATAATCAATGCACATTCGTAGGGATCCGTCTTTCTTCTTGACGAACAAAATCGGAGCGCCCCATGGTGAATGGCTAGGTTGAATGAAACCACGGTCAAGTAGCTCTTGGATTTGACTTTGCAATTCTTGTAATTCGGATGGAGCGAGTCTATACGGTGCACGCGCTACGGGTGCGGCTCCTGGAATAAGATCGATTTGAAATTCAACCGGTCGATGAGGTGGAAGACCCGGTAATTCGTCGGGAAATACATCGGAAAAGTCACTAACAATTGGCTCATCTTCGATGCGCTTTTCGTCGGCCTCGACTTTCTTAACGTGAGCAAGAATCGCGAAACAACCCTTGCGAAGTAGCTTTCGAACTTTAAGGCACGAAACGAGATTGAGTCCGGTGCAATTTTTGTCGCCATAGACAATCAATGGTTCACCATTCTCGATAGGAATTCGGATTGCGTGAAGATCGCAAAGAATGTGAGATTTATTTTTGACCATCCAATTCATACCGATTATTACATCAAAACTCCCTAGTTCCATGGGTATCAAGTCAATTTCAAATTCATTACCCAAAATGTTTAAAGTACACCCCCGGTAATATGTGTCGGCACTTAAGAGTTTTTGGTCGGCCACTTCGATGGAATAAGTAGTATCTAAGGGGTGTGGTGGAGTGCAAAGAGTAGGAGCCAAAGTCTTAGACACAAAATATTTATCGGCACCCGAATCGAATAAGCAAGTAACATAAGTGTTGTTGAGAAGAAACGTACCCGTGACTAGTTCATTGTCATCTCGGGCTTCCTCGGTGTTGATGTTAAAGGCTCGGCCTCGGTTGTTGGGGTTGGTTTTCTTTTTCGGGCATTCGTTCTTATAATGGCCCGTTTGGCCACATTCGTAACAAGTGACCGTTTTTGGAGGATTGGGCCCCTTTCGAGCAACGGGGGCGGCGCTTGTGCAATTGTTGGCCCTATGACCAACACCTTGGCAACGGTGACAAACTAGCTTGTTACATTAGCCGTGATGATGCTTGTGGCATTTGTTGCAAAAAGGTAAGTTTCCGACATAACCCTTCTTGCCGTCGTTGTTGAAAGGCTTTTTGGTAAAGGTGTTGTTGTTGTAGTTGGTTGATGGAGTGGCTTCCCATTTCCTTTTGTTGCCACCCGACTTGTCCTCGGCCTTAGGAGCCGGCACTACAATTTCGTCAACCGTTTCGATTAATTGACGGGCCATGTTCATAGCGGCTTGATGAGTAGCGGGTTTGGATGACATCACCCCTTGTTTGATGCTTTTTGGAAGACCGAGCATGTAGACCTCAATCCTTTGAGATTCGGGGTTAACAAGATTAGGACACATCAAGGATAGTTCGGCGAAGCGTTGATTATAAGCCTTAAGATCGTTTCCGACCGCTTTCAAAGCTCTTAGTTCTTCCTCAAGCTTTCGGGTTTCTTCGCGCGGAAAATATTCAACAATCATCTTTTCCCTTAGATCGGCCCAAGAGAGGGCATGAGCTTCATCGGTACCTACCGATTGAACATAGGTGTTCCACCATGTTAGAGCAATTCCGGAGAAAGTGTGGGTGGAGTATTTGACCTTGTCTTGATCCCGACAACCGCTTATGCTAAAGACGGCCTCGGTTTGTTCAAACCAACGAGTAAGCACAACCGGTCCCCCGGTTCCATCATAAGTGTGGGGTTTGCACCCCATGAAAGCTTTGTAGGAGCACCCTTCGCTAGAGTTACCGGCTCCTTGGTTGTTGTTGTTGTTGTTGTTGTTGTTATTGTTATTGTTGTTGTTGGACGAGTGACCGGCCATGGCCGCATCCACGGCGGTGGCTATCATGCGTCGCAAAGCTTGTTCGGGAGTTTCATTGCGTCGTACATGGCGAGGAGGCATTGTTCCTTCAAAACAAAAGAATACCGTTGGTTAGTATTCTAAATAATACTAACCGCGATATGGAATAAAGATAAATAGAAAATTATCCTTGACTCGCCTTAAATTCTTTATGGCATAATGTCGGTATGTTCATATGAGTCACCGTAATATAATTTCCGGGAATTATATTACCCTAATTCATATGTGCATTCGACATTACATCATATAGTCAAGGTGGCGTGTCAATTAAATTATACAACGCAAGATTTAGATAGAATAAGAGTAGATATGAGTAGAAGAGTTAGAGTATAAATGCACAATTTGCCAAGTAATTCCTATGTCAAGTCTATATGCCGGTTGTAGTCTAGACTCACCAATGTACCCTATGACTCGGGGTCGACACCAATGAACTCTAAATCCCTACAACCAAGGCTCTGATACCACTTGTAGCGACCCCGACAAATCGTCAAATGACGGCGTCATCTACGTATGGTCCCATTACATGGTCGTAAGTCTTTATAACAAAGTTTGACCGAAAAATATGTCGCATTCATTTCATAAATAAGGATGTTTCAAAGTTTACAAAAGTAGTTTCCATAACCGGTACATAACAATGTTTAAAGTTTGTATGAAACACGTGCGACACAATTAAAAGTAGTCAAAAAGACGCTCCACGTGTGCAAGTATACTCGACATCCAATGCAAGTATCAAAAAGTATGAGCGGAAGCATGTATCACCTAAGTTCAAGGACCTGAGAAAAACATAGAGAATCTGTCAACGAAAACGTTGGTGAAATCATAGGTTTAAATAAGTAAGTGAGTAATAGTAAGTTGAACCACAAGATTTGCAACATCGATAAAGTCATAGTACATTCTAAAAGTTAATATTCACGAGCACTCAATTATCAAAGCTTAACATTCCGTCCGTTGAACCCCGTAATAATAGTGTTAGAACATACACTGTTTCCCGAAAATATATTTCACCCGTAGACGGTAGCGAACCGTCCGAAGTGAGGGTTTGTCAAACCCATATGGCCATATAACATAAGTTCTCGCTTACACCATCTGATGTAACTAATGATAATCGAATTGAGGATTTGTGTTCAAACTCGTATGTAGAATGTTTGTTTTCCCTGTACTTGTGTTCACGTAGTTTAAAAGAACGTTTATGTTTTCTCATCCCAAAAGTAAGTTCAAAAAGGAGTAAAAGTGGGACTATGATCTCACCTTGTATGCACGAACCAAAAAGTACTTCGACAAGTAACGTGTGCAAAGAACAATGCTAGTCTTGACCTAAACAAATAGGTTGTATCAATAACGATAGTCATGAAGGGTCAAAGATGTTCAATTAGTCCTATGGCTCGTTACGACTCGATTATGTAGCATGTGAAATCAAATTGTCAAGTTTCATGCAAGGTACAAGTATATAAACAAGTTAGGAGGGTTGCATAATCATTTGGTTAAGTTTGACAAAAAGTCAAACTTTGGTCTGTCAAAGTCAACAAAAAGTCAACACGTTCGGGTCGCGTCCCGAACTATTTTTCTGAGGTTTTTAATCATGTATGAGCATGTTAGGACAAGTTACACGTGAATCGGAGGTGCGTAGCATAGCAAACATTATTCGAAAATTGACAAAGTTGGACAGACCATAATGGCGCGCCGCGTGGGTATATGGCGCGCCGCGCCATTACCTGTGCAGAGAGTTCTGGCAGTTTTTAAGTTTTATGCACGAACCTAACTTCAAACAATCACCATTTATGATCCGCAAACAATCAAGACAAGTATCTTATACCGTTGGGAAGGTAATTTGACGAGGAAAACAACTAAACACATTTCATCAATCAATCTACCTATTACAACAACCAAAACCGCATCTAATGCTTAACATTAACCGCATACAAGTTCATAAATGCAATTCAATGATTCGGGCAACCAATTTACATGAATGATATGCCGTTTCGAAGGTAATCAAGCATACAATCCAACTAAACACTTACCAATAATATTATCAAGCATTTAATGCATCAAGATTCAATTTACTTCTATCAAACCCTAACCCAAAATCACAAATTCAATAATCATGATTATGAAACTAATCTATGTCAACCTACATACCAATTTGAAGCTAGTGATGTTAGGAACACAATTAAAACATGAACTTTCATCATCAAACAACATATGAACACCTAAAACTCAAGATTATGCAAGTGTTCTTTCATAATGAACTAGTTACATCAAAATTGCAAGAACAAGCATACAAATCACATAATCATACTAGACTTGAGCCATAGACACTAATTAACAACTTTATAACTCAAAAATCTCAAGAACACATAAAATTAGTGATTTTAGAAAGTTACCCAAAATTGATGAAATCGGTATGGAATCGAAGAGGAGATCACGAGGAGTTCAAATATGTAATTTGTTTTGATTGAATCCTTCTTGAACGAATTTGGATGATGATTTCCTTTTGATGAAATTTGAGAAAAATATGGAAGTATTTTAGAAAAAGAGAAATGAATGGATAATGGTGGGGAGGTGGTTGACTTAGTCAAAAGTTAGTCACCACTTTGGTGTTTTGGCGTATTTGGTCCCTCGAGTTCGGTTGCGGGTGCGTTAAATTACCTAAACATGATAATTTAAAACGCGTATTAACGAGATGTGTTATAAACATATAACGGAACTTAAATAGTTAAACGGAAAATTGACGGAAAAAAAGGCGGGATGTTACATTACCTACACCTTAAAATAAATTTCGTCCCGAAATTTAAGCAGGCGTAGTAATCGTAGTTTCTTCCTCAGAATCTGACGTTTCCGGAACCGGAAATAGATGAGGGTGTTTCTTTCGCATTTGATCTTCCCTTTCCCAAGTAAACTCGGGTCCTCTTTTGGCGTTCCATCGGACCTTAACAATCGGGATCCGGCTTTGTTTTAATTCCTTCTCGACGTAGTCCACAATTTCAACCGGTTCCTCCACAAAATGGAGTTTGTCATTAATAGTAAGTTCCTCGAGAGGGACGACGATATCGGGCTCGGCGAGACACTTCTTCAAGTTAGATACATGAAAAGTAGGATGGACGGAGCTTAGTTGAGGCGGAAGGTTTAAACGATAAGCAACGGTTCCAACACGCTCTAAGATTTCGAAAGGACCAACATACCGCGGATTTAGTTTCCCACGTTTCCCAAAACGGATGACACCTTTCCAAGGTGCGACTTTTAACATGACGCGGTCACCGACTTGAAATTCGAGGTCTTTGCGTCTTTTGTCGGTATAGCATTTTTGATGACTCCGGGCCGTCCGAAGCCTATCTCGGATTTGAAGAATCTTCTCGGTGGTTTCGTGAATGAGTTCGGGCCCGGAAATTTGCACGTCACCCACTTCGGCCCAACAAAGAGGAGAGCGACATTTTCGACCATATAACGCTTCAAAAGGTGCGGCCTTAATACTCGCGTGATAACTATTGTTGTAAGAGAATTCGGCGAGAGGTAAGTGATTGTCCCAAGCTTTTCCAAAATCAACAACGCAGGCTCGTAACATATCCTCTAAGGTTTGTATTGTACGTTCACTTTGCCCATCGGTTTGGGGATGATATGCGGTGCTCATGTCCAAACGCGTTCCCAACGCTTCTTGTAACGTACGCCAAAATCTAGAAACGAAACAACCATCTCGGTCGGAGATAATCGATAAAGGTACACCGTGTCGGGCTACAATCTCCTTAATGTATAGTCGTGCAAGTTTCTCCATTTTGTCGGTCTCTTTCATGGTGAGAAAGTGCGCGGATTTGGTGAGGCGATCGACAATGACCCAAATAGTATCATAACCGCCCGACGTTTTTGGTAGTTTGGTGATAAAATCCATCGTGATCCTTTCCCACTTCCATTGCGGGATCTCGGGTTGTTGAAGTAACCCGGACGGTCTTTGGTGTTCGGCTTTGACTTTTGCGCAAGTCAAACATTTGGCAACGTATCTAGCAACTTCCTTTTTGATGTTCGGCCACCAATATTGTTCTTTAAGGTCATGGTACATCTTATTGGCGCCGGGATGAATCGAGTATCGTGATTTGTGGGCTTCGTCTAAGATGAGGTTTCGTAAATCGCCATATCTAGGCACCCAAATCCTTCCGGCGTAATATCGTAGTCCGTTCTCCTTAACTTCGAATCGAGAGACGAGGATGTTTAAAAGTTCACGTCCGATGTGGTTGTCCTTAAGAGCCTCCTCTTGAGCTACACGAATTTGGCTATTAAGGTTGGAGTGGATGGTGATGTTTAATGCTCGGACGCGAAGAGGTACCGTTCTTTCCTTTCGACTTAAGGCATCGGCCACTACATTTGCCTTTCCGGGGTGGTAACGAAGTTCACAATTGTAATCGTTCAAGGTTTCAATCCACCGTCGTTGTCTCATGTTTAGTTGCTTTGGTCGGTCAAAGTCAACAAAAAGTCAACACGTTCGGGTCGGGTCCCGAACTATTTTTCTGAGGTTTTTAATCATGTATGAGCATGTTAGGACAAGTTACACGTGAATCGGAGGTGCGTAGCATAGCAAACATTATTCGAAAATTGACAAAGTTGGACAGACCATAATGGCGCGCCGCGCGGGTATATGGCGCGCCGCGCCATTACCTGTGCAGAGAGTTCTGGCAGTTTTTAAGTTTTATGCACGAACCTAACTTCAAACAATCACCATTTATGATCCGCAAACAATCAAGACAAGTATCTTATACCGTTGGGAAGGTAATTTGACGAGGAAAACAACTAAACACATTTCATCAATCAATCTACCTATTACAACAACCAAAACCGCATCTAATGCTTAACATTAACCGCATACAAGTTCATAAATGCAATTCAATGATTCGGGCAACCAATTTACATGAATGATATGCCGTTTCGAAGGTAATCAAGCATACAATCCAACTAAACACTTACCAATAATATTATCAAGCATTTAATGCATCAAGATTCAATTTACTTCTATCAAACCCTAACCCAAAATCACAAATTCAACAATCATGATTATGAAACTAATCTATGTCAACCTACATACCAATTTGAAGCTAGTGATGTTAGGAACACAATTAAAACATGAACTTTCATCATCAAACAACATATGAACACCTAAAACTCAAGATTATGCAAGTGTTCTTTCATAATGAACTAGTTACATCAAAATTGCAAGAACAAGCATACAAATCACATAATCATACTAGACTTGAGCCATAGACACTAATTAACAACTTTATAACTCAAAAATCTCAAGAACACATAAAATTAGTGATTTTAGAAAGTTACCCAAAATTGATGAAATCGGTATGGAATCGAAGAGGAGATCACGAGGAGTTCAAATATGTAATTTGTTTTGATTGAATCCTTCTTGAACGAATTTGGATGATGATTTCCTTTTGATGAAATTTGAGAAAAATATGGAAGTATTTTAGAAAAAGAGAAATGAATGGATAATGGTGGGGAGGTGGTTGACTTAGTCAAAAGCTAGTCACCACTTTGGTGTTTTGGCGAAACTAGTCCCTCGAGTTCGGTTGCGGGTGCGTTAAATTACCTAAACATGATAATTTAAAACGCGTATTAACGAGATGTGTTATAAACATATAACGGAACTTAAATAGTTAAACGGAAAATTGACGGGAAAAAGGCGGGATGTTACATGTTGATGGTTAAAACTTGGTCATAATGATGCTAAAACATCAAAGAGTTGTACACCTGAAGCTTATACGCATCAAGGATGAGAACCGTGATGAGCATCAAGCACCAAGAAACCCACCGGAGCACTTGCTTACTGTTTTTCGGGGTCTGATCAAACACTGGGACTTCCGGAAAGTTGAGTTTCAGATAGTTCGTTCCGAGTAGATGACTTTTCGTTTAAGACTCGCCTAAATCCGATATACGGTTTAGGATTTATAGCCTTCCGAAAGTCACTACGCCTTTGTAACGATGTGCTGAAATTTCTGACCTACTCGCGCTTGAACCATCGCCACGTTCAAACGACATCGAGTTAGGATCTGAAAATTGGACAGCGGTAAGAGGACTCACAAACGGAGCCTTGACCACTGGCCGCACGTCATTTTCAGTTTGTATAGAGGTCGTAGCAGCTGTCCGAAGTCAGCCCTTTGTTTCGATCTCTATTCTTGTTAAAAACTTACTTTATCTTTTACGAATGATGATGATGATGATACTTAAACTTAATTTATTCACTTTTAAACTTTTGGGGACAATATAATGACTTAGTAACCTTTGACTTAGGTTGAGGACCTTTCGGACCGACTTACTACTTGTATACTTTTCATAGCGACTTTTACCGCATCATTCACTGTGAGTTATAGCTCCCTTTTTACTTTAACTATTTTGGGACTGAGAATACATGCGCTTTTTATGTTTTACATACTAGACACAAGTACTTAAACTTTATATATGTGTGGGTGACATAACGGCACAAAGATTCCCCTTAGCTCGGTAAAGTTTAACTATTGGTTTATGAACCGGTAGACGCGAATCTTAGATATAGATCCATAGGGTTTGACATCCCCACTCAGGCTAGTCGCGCTAGCATTCAACGGGTGTTTAATACTTCGTAAACTTACGCACTTTCCGGGTATACTTTTAGGGGGTGATATTACTTGTTAAACCGGGCGCCCACGGATAAGCATATACTTTATCATATGGATTTTAGATACTGTTTTGAATACGAAATCTCGTGGTCTACATTACATTACTGATTACAAACAAACTATAGCTCACCAACATTCGTGTTGACATTATAAAGCATGTATTTCTCAGGTGCTTAGACGTTGTTGCTTCCGCTGTTAGACTTGCTGTTATAGTCTTGGAGTTATAGACTTGCTGTTACAGACTCGCTGTGTTAGACTTTCGCTGCATTGTTTAGAGATGTCTCAAACATGGAACTTTTATTTTTGCATTCACAACTTATGTTACATTTGAACAATGGCTTTGTAATGACCTTTGTGTCACGTACTTATGTTAATGCTTTCTATTTGTAAAAGCACGCTATCTTTGTAAAACATTTGACGTTGGTAAAGACGTCACCTTTTCATGAATGCAAAACTTGTTTTAAAAAGCATGTAGTATTGTACCTTGTAATGGACATGTTGTTGATGATCCATACACGATGGTTTTGTACGGGGCGTCACAGCATTTTCGTGATCGTTCACATCTAAAAATAGCGATGACTTTCTATTGTCCGAATAATGTATGTAGGGTATTGAAGCAAATATGATTTTTATAAATATGTTAAACCCATAATATAAACACAAACTTTTAACAAAGAGACCGAGTCAAAAACATACACATAAAGATCAAACAAACACAAACTTTTAACAAACTGACTCGATTAAAAACATTCACAAAACAATCAAATGATTATACCTTCTATTTGGACGCACTTAATACAATTAAATGATTATACTAACTTCCTTTGATCTCAGAGACGGAGCTTGACTAATCCTCGGACCTAAAAGACGTGCAGTTGCATGTACCTGGCCGGAGAGAAATTGTTATTTTACCTTGGCATATCAGGTACAAAACAAACAATTTGATCCAAAGTTTATACACTGAAGTACCATGAGGGTTTTTATCTCTTTTAAAACCTACTTTACATGCCCCATGTTTAATAGATAAAATTAGCTAATATAAGCAAGCTATATACTTACAGAATTACTTAAATTCATATAAACGGAGTTAACAATTAATAAAAATGTTAGTGCTAATGAAATGAAAGCTGAGTAAACAAAATGCTATGGAAAGGAGCTTAAATTCACAGTACTCTGATTTAGAATTTAAAGTTTACCTCATTGGTAGCACTTTATATCTTCTCCATTGAAAGATAAAAATAAACCTCCAAGATACCTCCCCGTACCAAAACATTCAAACACTCAATATTGTTACCATTACATATACATTGAGAAGGACGACCTTGTCTTAAATAACTATTAACCTACAACCATAAAATCCTCACCAATTCCACAATTTGGTCCGACATATTGGCTAAGCTTCAACCTGTAATTTACAATCCATAAAATGGAAATCAGTAAGCAGCAACCCTCGATTTAAGCAGTTGATACAAAAAATCAGTCTTACAAAACTAAACGCAATGAAATTTTGACGTCGCCGGTTTTCCCTACTTATCATTCGAGCGAATCAACACAGATGGAATGACTGACAAATGATTTCTCTCCATCACTATCAAGAGTTACAGCGGCATATACGTTGACCAGAATCATTAAGCTCATATAACAAATGGTAGAAGACAACTTAAAATTTCATAAAACTGGTATCTAGATTGTAATTATAAATGCAAGAAAAACATTATCTAAGGATTATTGACAAATGTCATTGTACCGAACTCGGAAAACGTGAATTGGCTTTATGATACTTACCTATTTTCTTTCCATTCGATCCACTTGGTTGTACGTCACCTACGTCCTGGATGCACCCAATGTAGCATGTTCAATTGTTCATGTCTATGTTTACTGTTATGTTAGTATTCCATAGGGCATTATGTTTGTCTCTTACTGCATACCATAAAGCATTATGAAGACAAATACAGATAGCTGTTGTGGAAATAAAAGACTCAATGATTCTTGATATACCTATATAGTAACACTTACAATTATGAACAATTTGATACATTTTGTAAATAATAAACATGGGCAAATACAATGAGAAATATATGTCTGCAAATCATATTAGCTACTTAGTTGTTGTGTTACGTCTTCTGGTTCAAAAGATATTGCAGCGAACAGAATACATGAAAATATGGCAATATGAGAGCCCTCTTTTTAAGAATTCAATTGTATACAACACTCCATTACAAAAATTATATAGAATGCTAGTTAATAAGTTAGAACGGATGTTTAAAATATGACAAATTATCTATTAAATATGATGGTAGCCACTTCATGATTGTCCATATGAAACAGAATATATAAAAAGACATAGTCAATGACCAATAGATGGTATTAAACATTTTATACCATACCTACTTAAGATAATATATTAGACTAATAAGCAAGCTATAACACAGTTGGTGCTTATGCAAAAACCAAAAACATCATCACAAAGTAAAATACAAACAGAAACTACTGTTTAAACAACTGCACAAAGAAATTATATAATATATGAATAAACATAATAAACATATGACAAATAAGCAAGTTACAACAGCTGATGTTCATGTAAAGAAAAATGGTATATTCATGGCAGCAAAAATAGGGGACATACCAACTGCATATTGGATATGCAAAGTCATAAATAAATAACAAACTAAGACAGCCCATCAGTTAAAAAAATTCAAACAAAAATAGCAACGTACCAATAAAATTAGAGGATCCAGTCAACGATAAGCCATCATCATCATGATTAAAGAATGAGAGTCAGAAGCTCGCACACATTCTTCAATTAGTTTGCCCAAAATAGGTAGTGACACGACTATTATCTCCAACTGATGACTTGTAAGAATATCTCTTCTTTATCCTCTAAGAAGTTGAGCCATCTGTGATATTTATGAAGAAGTATATAAAAAAAGTTGCAATGTGAAGTGAATTACCGATAGGACCTTCGATTATGCGAACTCGAGCTTTGGTCTCTTAGCACATCTTTATAGTTACATCTCATTTTAGTCCAACTATGTACTGTAACAAATTTTATGAGCTGGAAAATTAAAAATTGAGAATCATGAAACACACAAAATGTTCCATGGATGTTTTTTAAATATTACTAATTCTGTTATTGTAAGTAAACTCTGCAGATACCCTTAGTTCCAAATTAAATTACATTTGATCTCTATTATGGCTTGTTATATATTGCACATAACTTGTTCGTTAAAAGTCCTCATATGACATAATTTGAAAAAATCAGACAAATAAGAGATGAGATCATTCTAAAATTACCAATAACTATGAGATCAAACTGAAAACAATTAAAGAACATACCATTGGCATTTGTACAGACTTCAAGTGACGATAATGGATCGATAATCGACTCTGGTATTGAACTATAGGTAATAGGGGCTACAAAAGTTTGGCGAAGACTTGGAAAACCCAGATTGTAGAAAATAACAGCAGATTTCTGCCTTCAATCGTAGCCAGAAATTAGGGTTCACAGCCAATATTCCGCAACCCTAAAACAAGGAATAAAACGGTCATCCATCAAACAAATAATCACGATGGTGACGAAACCCTAATTATTTTCGTTCAATCATAGCCAGAACTGGAGTACTTTTTCGTTCAATCGCAGGCACAAATTAGGGTTCGCATCCAATTTAGTTCGGCCTTAAAATAACGGAATCAGTAAGCAAACATGTGATGACGATGGTGAAGGGGAAGAAGAACCCTTGATTTTACCCAAATCAAACGTTCAGCGTGGTTTTGGTAACGAATGCAGAATATAGAAAAGATAGAACGGGTTTAATGAGGAGAAGGTTATTGGGCTAAAAATCCAAACGACATACCGATTAAACAAAACGGTATACCCATTCTTCAGGTGTGTGGAGTTTTGATAAACGCCTGACTTCAATTTTGTCTTAGAGCCGCGCCGTGGGACATTATAGGCGCGCCGCGGCTACTGCCCAGGACATACCCTTTTAACTCGTTTTAAATGGGGTTTTTGAGGAGTGTTTTTGTCTTTTCACCCTAGGGTCAGCTTTTAGGGCATAAAATTGACCTCAAAGCTCGCTAGGAGCTCATTCTTATCCACTTCAACATTTCAATTTAGAGAGAAAGAACTTGAAACCCTAGAGTGAGAAAGTTGGGATTTAGAGAGGAAGAAGCTAGTTTCTATCATTTAGAGTTGAGTTCTTGTGGGATCTACCTAGTAGCCATCTTTTGGTGTTGTGGTAAGTTCTAATTCCAAATTTTAGTGTTTAATTTGGTTAGGAGTTAGTGATTTGTTTATGGGTTGGGTGTAAGCTTCCTCGTCATGAAAAATGGGTGATTTTGGGTATGATACAAGTAACTAAACCTAAAAGATTTATAATCTAGGGTTTAGGTTACTGTGTTGGCCCGTCAAAATCCCTATTGACGCAGCACATCATTCATCGGTCCCATTGCGAGGTATTGACCTCTATATGATACGTTTTGTAAACATTGCATTCATTTCAAAAGACGCGATTTCTATACAAGAAAGTTTTCAAAATCATTATACATTTCTAATGTATATAGACAAATGGTTTCGACAGATGACAAAAATTACATAAATACAGTCCCCATAAATAAATTGTTTTCATAAACTATCATCCATAATGATATAATCAATAAATTAAATGATATCTTTTGAATGCAATTTTTCTTGAATAAACCATGCAAGACTCCATGCACATAGCAGTTAAACAGCGAAAGCTTCTTTAATACCTGAGAATAAACATGCTTAAAAGTATCAACCAAAAGGTTGGTGAGTTCATAAGTTTATCAATAATCATGATTTCTTTAATTTTAATGGACCACAAGATTTCATTTTCATAAACAACATACAGGATTAACACATTTGTATACAAATCCATTCATACGAGTAAGCACCTGGTAACCGACATTAACAATAATGCATATAGGATATCCCCAAAGATACATGATTAACACATCTGTATACGTACATGATTAACACATCTATACAAAAATCGAATTACTAAAGTATCCAAACTCTCAGGATGGGGGTCGTTAGTGCCCATAGATCTATCTTTAGGATTCGCGTCAATTAGTGGCCAGTTCACTAATTCTTAGGTTACCAAGCAAAAAGGGGTGATATCCGGTATAATAATTCAGTCGTAGAATGTTTTTAAGTACTTGTGTCTATTTCGTCAACAATTTGTAAGACCACATGTATTCTCAGCCCAAAAATATATATTGCAAAAGCATTTAAAAAGGGAGCAAATGAAACTCACATATCAATATTGTGGTTCAATATTGCAGGAAAAGTATGCAGACACAACGGAAATGATAAATGCAAGGTTGGCCTTTGATTCACGAACAATACCCCCGAACAATACCCATAATTTCCTTAACTTTTAGCCATTTGAAAACCCGTATTGAAATCTCTTGAACATAACCCCGTCGTAGTATTTTATGTGTAATACTAATAATAATATTAATAATAATTAATAATACTTCTTAATAATAAGATTAATATTAATAATATTAATATTAATAATATAAATATAAATAATAACAATAATAATACGGTGGGAGTAATATATATGAATGTAAAATGTGTGTATGTTTTGTATCTAGCAGAAACTGAAATCGAATGATATATATATATATATATATATATATACAAGGTTGAAAAGACGCGAGACGGGGCCGAAACGGTAGCGACCTCAAAACATCGCAACGGAAAAACCGGGGCCGAGACGGGGTCGAAACGGATGTTGACTAATGTTGACTTTTATATATAAATATATATTTACACATATTTTAGAGCTAAAAAACCTTCGTTGACAAGTTTGTACCTATAATTGCTATTAGCGTTATTATAATACAAAATGGAATACTAAAACGGGATTGATTTGACCGACTTATCACAGATTTTAACAGAATTTCTGACTTTTGACAGAAGTTGACCCAATTTTTTCTGCATTTGACCTAACTTTTGACCGTTGACCGACTTATAATAAAACGGGACGGGGTCGAAATGGTTTAGTCACCAAAACGCCGCAACGGGCGTCGCAACGGACGCCGTTTACAACAGTGTATGTATATATATATATATATATATATATATATATATATATATATATATATATATATATATATATACATATATATATATATATATAATATAATATAATATAATATAATATAATATAATATAATATAATATAATATAATAATAATATTCAAATATATATAAAAGTTTATGGAGAATCAAACGTGCTTAATGTTAGCCGCTCCTTTGTCTCATTCTACCGACAGTTTTTCACGGACCGGTATTTCGTACTCTGTTGCTAATAATTGACGGGTAAAAGTATGAGTAAAAATTCCAGTTTTATATTTGAATAAATATATATCTGTTTTGGTCTTAAGCTTTATAAAACTAGTTGTAAAAAAATTCGTAATATAAAATTTGTACGCGTAATATGTGTTTTCCTAGTTTTTGACTAGACAAAGATATATAATATAATAATAAAAATATTATATAATAATTATAATAAAGTAATAATATAATAATAAATCAAATTTGAATTTTAAAATTTTAAAAAGTCGTATTTCTCAAATACTTTAGGGGTATGTTATGTAACTTATAATTAATAATTTCTATCATGTCGTTTTCATGTGAATAGTAAATTAATTAATTTCATTTTATTTACTATTCATATAAATAGTAAATGAATTAATTTCGATTCAACTATTTAAGTTACATTGTTGTACGTTGTACTTTACAGCTTGTACATCTTCGATTTAATTGCGTTTTTCTTATAAATTAAAAAATTTTGCATCATAAAAATAAAACGATTATGTACGTAAAATTTTTAATTTGAAAATGCATCATTTAATAGTAAATTTTTATTATTTCATATATAAATATTATAAAATTTAGTTTTCTAGAACTAATTATATTCTAAATCATTTTATTAAGAGGTTATAATAATAGAAATTATTATATCATAAAACTTCTTCGTTTAAGAAAGTAAAATCATATATAAATCATTACGGGTTCGAGTATTAAGTTATAGGTTGTTCGTGAATCGTAGGGTGTCCAATGTTTAATTAAATGTATGAAAAATATTTTAATGCGACACATCAATTTGCTTATCTTGCCTGAATTATCAGAGTTTAAATTTGACCGAAATTTCTGGGTCGTGACAGTACCTACCCGTTAAAAGAAATTTCGTCCCGAAATTTGGCTAAGGAAAGTTGATAACGAAAACGAGGATATTTTCGTATCACAAAATATGTTATAACTTGAATTCTTAAAATGAATTCGATTGTTCATATAATCATCATCAAAGATAATGATAAGATAGAGTATTTTGAATATTCTGAATGAGTCGATTCTCATTTATGATAAGTACGATTTATATTCTGAATGAGTCGAGTCTCATTTATGATAAGTACGATTTTAATAAATACAGAATTTCTCACCATTGAGATATATGAATAAAATGATTAATTTATGAGTGTAGGAGGTAATAATTAATTGCGAAGCCTTACAATTCAAACGTGTTGAATTTCCGAATTTAAAGATTTTAAAGGAAATCTTCATATTTAATATAGAATTGGATTTTTCGATAATTGAGGAAATTAGGATCTCTTCGAATCGGTAAGATTTGGTTTACGGAGAATAAGAAAAAAAATTAAGACCTTCTGTAATTAAATATAGTGATCTGCCTCGATTGTTATGTCTGATTCTTTTACTATAAATTTACCATCCTCTTATCATTGTTTTCTCAACTCCTATCTTCTCTCTCTCGATTCTTATTCTAAAGATTGTAAAGATGCTTAATCCAGACCTGATTCTTGATCTTATCCTGACCATTGCAACAATCGTCCTACATTTTCAACTCCCGCCGGAGAAAGCTGTTTAATTTTACTATGCTCTAGGGATTGTTGTATTTATCATTCTCCCGCGTCTTTATGTTGCGATTCACATAGATATACACGGTTTGTAATTTGTTGTTTGCTTTCATTTATATTCTTGCTTATGTTCCTAAGCTCCATGCTTCTGTTTTTCTTCTCGACTTGAAATAAATCGATTAAGAGGTCTAGAATTCGTAGTTATTCTTTAAATTTCGAATGAGCATAACTAGTGTTATAAGCAGAAAGAAAAATGTAATGGCACGATTATATTAGCAAACTGCTGGAATCACGGAATGTATAAAACTATCAAGAAAATACATTCTTGGTATGTTCAGATGTTAAGTAAAATAAAAGAGTCGTGTAACATGGCACATGGTGAGGGTAATGTTGATCAAGTACTACCTTCCTCATGTGGCATTAGAACTTCCGCATGACTTACTGTAATATAATCACGTTGATCGGGCGTCATTATATTTGTAATACCCCGTTCATATCGATTATAAACGTTCCATAACAATCTGTTTCATTGCGAGGTTTTGACCTCTATATGAGATATTTTTCAAATCCTACATTTGTTTTTAAAAACAAACCATAACCTTTATTTATTGACAAAGGTTTTAAAAGACATAGCGTAGATTACCAAATAATGATAATCTCAAGTTCAACGATTACACATGACCATTGCATAATAGTTATCAATAATATGTTACAACAAAGTGTTTTCTGAATGCAGTTTTTAAACATTATCATACAAGCATGCTGACTCCAATTCTTTTCATTATTTAGCATGCAACAACGAAAGCTCTTAATAATCACCTGAGAACAAACATGCTTTAAACGTCAATAAAAATGTTGGTGAGTTATAGGTTTAACCTCTATATATCAAATTGTAATAATAGACCACAAGATTTCATTTTCCATAACATACATGCATATAGCTATCTGTATAAAAATCATTCATATGGCAAACACCTGGCAACCGACATTAACAAGATGCATATAGAATATCCCCAGAACAGAATCCTCTCGTCTGTAAAAAAAAACTCGAAGTACTAAAGCATTCCATTTTCTAGAATAGGGGGTGTTAGTGCCCGTAGATCTACCTTTAGGATTCGCGTCAATTAGCGGCCATTATACCGGCTCCATACCATTTTCCAGCATGAAGGTTGCATAATAAACACTAATTCTTAGGTTACCAAGCTAAAAGGGGAAATATTCGGTATAGTAATCCAACCATAGAATGTAATTTTAAGTACTTGTATCTATTTTGCAAAAAAACATTTACAAAGCTGCATGTATTCTCATCCCAAAAATATTAGATAGTAAAAATTGGACTATAACTCACTTTCACAGATTTTCAATTCGTCGGAAGTAAGACTTGGCAACGGGTCGATTCACGAACCTATAGCATATATATACATATATATCAAAGTATGATAGAAATATATTCACATTATAATTTTATTACGTGTTGATGATTTAAGTTATCAAGTTAGCAGTCCAATGTTAGTAGTCCACAATTAGTAGTCCAATGTTAGTAGTATGCATATAATTCAAAATATCACCCTGTAATAATCAAAACATAGTATACATGTATTGTATAAGACTCAATCATGACCCATGATACCACTATTGTAGTTACACGTATTGTGTATGTGGGTCTTTCGAATTATCAGACGTATTGTGTAACTAATGTCTTAACTAATCAAGATTACATGATATTGTCTCGGACTTATCCGAGACTATTATATTACATGGAAATAATCATGACATGTTAGAATATATGTATAATACAAGAAAAGTTAGCTAGGATGTGGTTAGTATAGATTTTTGTAAAATCATCACGTAGTCATTTTAGCCATTTTTAACCAATATTGTTTTGCTCATAACTTCTTCATTATAAATCCGTTTTGAGTGAATCAAATTGCTATGGTTTCGTAACGAAATGAAATTTGTAAAACTAAACCGAAAAATTGGTGGTTTATAGTTGGAGTTACAAGTTACATGCCTATTTTTAAAGAGGTAGTCATTTTCGTCGAAGAACAAAATCTAGATGACCATTTTGAAAAACATGCTTCTACTTTGAGTTTAACCATGATTTTTGTATATAGTTTCATGTTCATATGAAATATCATTTTCCCAGAAAAACAACTTTTAAATCAAAGATTATCATAGTTTTTAATTATCCAACCAAAAATAGTCCCCGGTTTCACTACGACGGCGTATGTCCGGTTTTACGGTGTTCTTCGTGTTTTCAAGTTTTAAATCATTAAGTTAGCATATCATATAGATATATAACATATTTTAAGTTATTTTTAAAAGTCAAGTTAGAAGAATTAACTTTGTTTGCAAACAAGTTTAGAATTAACTAAACTATGTTCTAGTGATTACAATTTATATTCTTCGAATAATATAGTTCTATAGGTATGAATCGAATGATGTTATGAACATCATCACTACCTCAAATATAGTAGGTAATGCTACTGGAAATAACAAGAAATGATCTTGAGCTTCAAAGGATCTTGGATGGCTTGAAAGTTCTTGAAGTAGAATCATGACACGAAAAGAAGTTCAAGTAAGATTACTACTTGAATTAAGATAGTTATAGTTATATAAATCGAATCAAAGTTTGAATATGAATATTACATTGAATTAGAAAGATAACCTACTGTAAATAACAAAGGTTTCTTGATCTTAGATGATTACTTGGAATGGATTGGAAAGCTTGAAAGTAGTCTTGCAAACTTGATATGATTCTTGAAGTGTTCTTGAAAGATTGTTTTGTTTGTTGATTAAAGGTTGAATTTATGAGCTAGATTGATGTAGATTTTGATGAAGATGATGAAGAACACTTAGAACATCAAGAGAGAACTTTAGAGAGATGTGTTTGATGTATGGAAGTTGCAAAATGAATGTGTTTGTGGTGTATGATGTTCACGTGAATATGCATTAGCATATAAGGTTCCATTAGTTTGTTGTTTTGTTAGATATTTCATGCTAGTTTCCAAATGATGGTTCCCACAAGTCTTGATGACTCATTAAGGCTATTAAGAGCTGATCATTGAAGTGTATATACCAATAGTATGTACACCTAGAAGCTGGGTATAATACGAGTACGAATACTGATTGAATACGGGTAGAATTGTTGATGAAAACGAATGGGAATGTAATTGTAACCATTTTTGTTAAGTAGAAGTATTTTGATATATGTCTTGAAGTCTTTCAAAAGTGTATTACTACATCTTAATACACTACATATATATATATTTTAATCGAGTCGTTAAATCATCGTTAGTCGTTACATGCATGCATTGTTTTGAAACCTTTAAGTTAACGATCTCGTTTAATGCAATTAATCCATTGTTATTATATCTAATGAGGTTTTAAATTGTTATATTATCATGATAACATAGTTTATTAATATATCTTAATACGATATATATATATATATATATATATATATATATATATATATATATATATATATATATATATATATATATATAAAGACGTCGTTACAACGATAATTGTTACATATAAATAACGTGTCGAAATCCTTAAGTTAATAGTCTTGTTTTATGTATATAGTTTATTGTTAATATACATAATGAGATAATTAATTATAATTTCATCATGTTAAACATATATATATGTCCATATATATATTATCATGTCATATACAAGTTATAACGTTCGTGAATCATCGGACAAACTGGATGATCAAACGTTTACATAAAATCCGTTTCAATTAATCAAGTCTTAACAAGTTTGATTGCTTAATATGCTGGAAACATTTAATCATGTAAATATGAATCTCATATAATATATAATCATGGAAAAGTTCGGGTCACTACAGTACCTACCCGTTAAATAAATTTCGTCCCGAAATTTTAAGTAGATGGAGGTGTTGACGCATCATCTGGAAATAAGATAGTGCGGGTATTTCTGTTTCATCTAATCTTCACACTACCAGGTGAACTTGGATCCTCTACGAGCATTCCATCAAACTTTAACGAGTTGTATCTTGTTTTGTTTAAGTCCTTTAACTTCACGATCCATTACCTCATCGGGTTCTTCAACGAATTGTAGTTTTTCGTTGATCTTAATTTCGTCTAAAGGAATAGTGAGATCTTCTTTAGCTAAGCATTTCTTTAGATTCGATATGTTAAAGGTATTATGTACGCCGGCTAATTATTGCGGTAATTCAAGTCGATAAGCTACCGGTTTGACACGATCAATAATCTTGAATGGCCCAATGTATCTCGGGTTTAGTTTTTCCCTTTTACCAAATCGAACAACACCTTTTCAAGTTGATACCTTAAGCATGACCATGTCACTAATTTCAAATTCTACATCTTTTCTTCTAATGTCCGCGTAGCTCTTTTGCCGATTTTGGGCGGTTTTCAACCATTGTTGAATTTGAATGATTTTCTCGGTAGTTTCTTGGATAATTTCTGGACCCGTAATTTGTTTATCCCCCACCTCACTCCAACAAGTTGGAGACCTGCACTTTCTACCGTAAAGTGCCTCGAACGGTGCCGCATCAATACTCGAGTGGTAGCTGTTGTTGTAGGAAAACTCTGCTAACGGTAGATGTCGATCCCAACTATTTCCAAAATCAATAACACATGCTCGTAGCATATCTTCAAGTGTCTGTATCGTTCTTTTACTTTATCCATCAGTTTGTGGATGATAGGCAGTACTCATGTCTAGACGAGTCCCCAATGCTTGTTGTAGCGTCTGCCAAAACCTTGAATCAAATCTGCCATCCCTATCAGAGATAATAGAGATTGGTATTCCATGTCTGGAGACGACTTCCTTCAAGTATAGTCGTGCTAACTTCTCTATTTTGTCATCTTCTCTCATTGGTAGGAAGTGTGCTGATTTGGTGAGACGATCGACTATTACCCAAATTGTATCATAACCACTTGCAGTCCTTGGCAATTTAGTAATGAAATCCATGGTAATGTTTTCCTATTTTCTTTCCAGAATTTCGGGTTGTTGAAGTAGACATGATGGTTTCTGATGTTTAGCTTTGACTTTAGAACAAGTCAAACATTCCCCTACGTATGTGGCAACATCGACTTTCATACCCGGCCACCAAAAATGTTTCTTAAGATCTTGGTACATCTTTCCCGCTCCGAGTGTATTGAATATCTGGTTTTATGTGCTTCCCTAAGTACCATTTCTCTCGCATCTCCAAACTTTGGTACCCAAAATTTTTCAGCCATATACCGGGTTCCGTCTTCCCGAATATTAAGATTTTTTCCGATCCTTTGGGTATTTCATTCTTCAAATTCCCTTCTTTCAAAACTCCTTGTTGCACCTCCTTTATTCGAGTAGTAAGATTAGTATGAATAATTATATTCATAGCTTTTACTCGAATAGGTTCCCTATCCTTTCTACTTAAAGCGTCGGCTACCACATTTGCCTTTCCCGGGTGGTAACGAATCTCAAAGTCGTAATCATTTAACAGCTCAATCCACCTACGTTGCCTCATGTTCA
Source organism: Rutidosis leptorrhynchoides (assembly GCF_046630445.1). NCBI lineage: Eukaryota > Viridiplantae > Streptophyta > Magnoliopsida > Asterales > Asteraceae > Rutidosis > Rutidosis leptorrhynchoides. The sequence goes on from NC_092337.1 coordinate 299,137,580, forward strand.
GTTGTTTTTGATCAAATATATGTTGGAGACTTTTGTGGTCGGTATATATGGTACATAACTCCATATAAGTAATGTCTCCATATCTTTAATGCAAAAACAACAGTGCCCAATTCCAAATTATGAGTCGTATAATTCTGCTCATGAATCTACAATTGTCTAGACGCATAAGCAATTATCTTCGTTCATTGCATTAATACACAACCGAGACCTTGCTTCTAAGCATCACAATAAATCACAAAATCATCATTTCCTTCAGGCATGACAATATAGGTGTTGTAGTAAACTTTTTCTTCAACAATTGAAACGCTTTCTCTTGCTCATCCTTCCATTCAAATTTCTTCCCTTTATGCGTTAATGCAGTCAAGGGTTTTGCTACTTTGGAAAAATCTTGGATGAATCTTCTGTAGTAACCAGCCAATCCTAAAAATTGGCGTATATTCTTTGGAGTTTTCGGGGTTTCCCAGTTTTCAACGGTTTCAATCTTTGACGGATCAACCTGAATACCTTCTTTGTTCACTACGTGACCACGAAATTGAACTTCTTTCAATCAAAATGCACACTTTGAAAACTTAGCGTACAATTTTTCTTTCCTCAACAATTCTAGAACCATTCTCAAATGTTCTCCGTGCTCTTGATCATTTTTGGAGTAAATAAGTATGTCATCGATGAAGACAATGACAAACTTGTCAAGATATCGTCTACACACTCGGTTCATGAGGTCCATGAACACCGCTGGTGCGTTAGTCAAACCGAACTGCATAACCATAAATTCATAATGAACGTAACGCGTTTTAAAAGCAGTCTTTGGAATATCATCCTCCTTCACCGCATTTGATGATACCCGGAACGTAAATCAATCTTTGAATAAACAGAAGAACCTTGCAGTTGATCAAATAAGTTGTCGATTCTTGGTAGTGGATAACGGTTCTTGATGGTAAATTTGGTCAGTTCTCGATAATCGATACACAACTTGAATGTACCATCTTTCTTCTTGACAAACAAGACAGGAACTCCCCACGGTGATGTGCTTGGTCGAATGAAACCACGCTCCAAAAGTTCTTGTAATTGGCTATGTAATTCCTTCATTTCGCTGGGTGCGAGTCTGTAAGGAGCACGAGCTATCGGTGCAGCTCCTGGTACAATGTCTATTTAAAATTCAATGGATCGGTGCGGTGGTAGTCCCGATAATTCTTTTAGAAATACATCGGGAAATTCTTTTGCGACGGGAACATCATTGATGTTCTTTTCTTCCAATGTGACTTTCTCGCTAGAACGGCATAGCAACCTTTTCTTATTAGCTTTTGCGCCTTTAAGCTACTAATAAGATTTAACTTCGCGTTGCTCTTTTCTCCGTACATCGTTAAGGGTTTTCCCTTTTCGTGCATAATGCGAATCGCATTTTTGTAACAAACTACCTCTGCTCTCTCCTTTTTAACTAGTCCATGCCAATTATCACATCAAAACTCCCTAACTCTACTGGTATCAAATTAATCTTAAACGTTTCGCCAACCAGTTTAATTTCTCGATTCCGACATATTTTATATGCTGTAATTAATTTACCGTTTGCTAATTCGAGTAAAAATTTGTTATCCAAAGGCGTTAAAGGGCAACTTAATTTGGCAAAAAAATCTCTACTCATATAGCTTCTATCCGCACCCGAATCAAATAAAACATAAGCAGATTTATTGTCAATAAGAAATGTACCTGTAACAAGCTCCGGGTCTTCCTGCGCTTCTACTGCATTAATATTGAAGACTCTTCCGCAGCCTTACCCATTAGTATTCCCTTGGTTCGGGTGGAATTGTTGATGAAAACGAATGGGAATGTAATTGTAACCATTTTTGTTAAGTAGAAGTATTTTGATATATGTCTTGAAGTCTTTCAAAAGTGTATTACTACATCTTAATACACTACATATATATATATATATATATATATATATATATATATATATATATATATATATATATATATATATATATATATATATATATATATATATATATATATATATATATATATATATATATATATATATATATATATTTTAATCGAGTCGTTAAATCATCGTTAGTCGTTACATGCATGCATTGTTTTGAAACCTTTAAGTTAACGATCTCGTTTAATGCAATTAATCCATTGTTATTATATCTAATGAGGTGTTAAATTGTTATATTATCATGATAACATAGTTTATTAATATATCTTAATACAATATATATATATATATATATATATATATATATATATATATATATATATATATATATATATATATATATAAAGACGTCGTTACAACGATAATCGTTACATATAAATAACGTTTCGAAATCCTTAAGTTAATAGTCTTGTTTTATGTATATAGTTTATTGTTAATATACATAATGACATAATTAATTATAATTTCATCATGTTAAACATATATATATGTCCATATATATATTATCATGTCATATACAAGTTATAACGTTCGTGAATCATCGGACAAACTGGATGATCAAACGTTTACATAAAATCCGTTTCAATTAATCAAGTCTTAACAAGTTTGATTGCTTAATATGCTGGAAACATTTAATCATGTAAATATGAATCTCATATAATATATAATCATGGAAAAGTTCGGGTCACTACAGTACCTACCCGTTAAATAAATTTCGTCCCGAAATTTTAAGTAGATGGAGGTGTTGACGCATCATCTGGAAATAAGATAGTGCGGGTTTTTCTGTTTCATCTAATCTTCACACTACCAGGTGTACTTGGGTCCTCTATGAGAATTCCATCAAACTTTAACGAGTGGTATCTTGTTTTGTTTAAGTCCTTTAACTTCACGATCCATTACCTCATCGGGTTCTTCAACGAATTATAGTTTTTCGTTGATCTTAATTTCGTCTAAAGGAATAGTGAGATCTTCTTTAGCTAAGCATTTCTTTAGATTCGATATGTTAAAGGTATTATGTACGCCGGCTAATTATTGCTGCAATTCAAGTCGATAAGCTACCGGTTTGACACGATCAATAATCTTGAATGGCCCAATGTATCTCGGGTTTAGTTTTTCCCTTTTACCAAATCGAACAAAACCTTTTCAAGTTGATACCTTAAGCATGACCATGTCACTAATTTCAAATTCTACATCTTTTCTTCTAATGTCCGCGTAGCTCTTTTGCCGATTTTGGGCGGTTTTCAACCATTGTTGAATTTGAATGATTTTCTCGATAGTTTCTTGGTTAATTTCTGGACCCGTAATTTGTTTATCCCCCACCTCACTCCAACAAATTGGAGACCTGCACTTTCTACCGTAAAGTGCCTCGAACGGTGCCGCATCAATACTCGAGTGGTAGCTGTTGTTGTAGGAAAACTCTGCTAACGGTAGATGTCGATCCCAACTATTTCCAAAATCAATAACACATGCTCGTAGCATATCTTCAAGTGTCTGTATTGTTCTTTCACTTTATCCATCAGTTTGTGGATGATAGGCAGTACTCATTTCTAGACGAGTCCCCAATGCTTGTTGTAGCGTCTGCCAAAACCTTGAATCAAATCTGCCATCCCTATCAGAGATAATAGAGATTGGTATTCCATGTCTGGAGACGACTTCCTTCAAGTATAGTCGTGCTAACTTCTCCATTTTGTCATCTACTCTCATTGGTAGGAAGTGTGCTGATTTGGTGAGATGATCGACTATTACCCAAATTGTATCATAACCACTTGCAGTCCTTGGCAATTTAGTAATGAAATCCATGGTAATGTTTTCCTATTTTCATTCCAGAATTTCGGGTTGTTGAAGTAGACCTGATGGTTCCTGATGTTTAGCTTTGACTTTAGAACAAGTCAAACATTCCCCTACGTATGTGGCAACATCGACTTTCATACCCGGCCACCAAGTACCATTTCTGGTTTTATGTGCTTCCCTAAGTACCATTTCTCTCGCATTTCCAAACTTTGGTACCCAAAATTTTTCAGCCATATACCGGGTTCCGTCTTCCCGAATATTAAGATTTTTTCCGATCCTTTGGGTATTTCATTCTTCAAATTCCCTTCTTTCAAAACTCCTTGTTGCACCTCCTTTATTCGAGTAGTAAGATTAGTATGAATAATTATATTCAAAGCTTTTACTCGAATAGGGTCCCTATCCTTTCTACTTAAAGCGTCGGCTATCACATTTGCCTTTTCCGGGTGGTAACGAATCTCAAAGTCATAATCATTTAACAGCTCAATCCACCTACGTTGCCTCATGTTCAGTTGTTTTTGATCAAATATATGTTGGAGACTTTTGTGGTCGGTATATATGGTACATTTAACTCCATATAAGTAATGTCTCCATATCTTTAATGCAAAAACAACAGTACCCAATTCCAAATCATGAGTCGTATAATTCTGCTCATGAATCTACAATTGTCTAGACGCATAAGCAATTATCTTCTTTCGTTGCATTAATACACAACCGAGACCTTGCTTCGAAGCATCACAATAAATCACAAAATCATCATTTCCTTCAGGCATGACAATATAGGTGTTGTAGTAAACTTTTTCTTCAACAATTGAAACGCTTTCTCTTGCTCATCCTTCCATTCAAATTTCTTCCCTTTATGCGTTAATGAAGTCAAGGGTTTTGCTACTTTGGAAAAATCTTGGATGAATCATCTGTAGTAACCAGCCAATCCTAAAAATTGGCGTATATTCTTTGGAGTTTTCGGGGTTTCCCAGTTTTCAACGGTTTCAATCTTTGACGGATCAACCTGAATACCTTCTTTGTTCACTACGTGACCACGGAATTGAACTTCTTTCAACCAAAATGCACACTTTGAAAACTTAGTGTACAATTTTTCTTTCCTCAACAATTCTAGAACAATTCTCAAATGTTCTCCGTGCTCTTGATCATTTTTGGAGTAAATAAGTATGTCATCGATGAAGACAATGACAAACTTGTCAAGATATGGTCTACACACTCGGTTCATGAGGTCCATGAACACGGCTGGTGCGTTAGTCAAACCGAATGGCATAACCATAAATTCATAATGAACGTAACGCGTTTTAAAAGCAGTCTTTGGAATATCATCCTCCTTCACCCGCATTTGATGATACCCGAAATGTAAATCAATCTTTGAATAAACAGAAGAAGCTTACAGTTGATCAAATAAGTTGTCGATTCTTGGTAGTGGATAACGGTTCTTGATGGTAAATTTGGTCAGTTCTCGATAATCGATACACAACCTGAATGTACCATCCTTCTTCTTGACAAACAAGACATGAACTCCCCACGGTGATGTGCTTGGTCGAATGAAACCACGCTCCAAAAGTTCTTGTAATTGGCTCTATAATTCCTTCATTTCGCTGGGTGCGAGTCAGTAAGGAGCACGAGCTATCGGTGCAGCTCCTGGTACAATGTCTATTTGAAATTCAACGGATCGGTGCGGTGGTAGTCCCGATAATTCTTTTAGAAATACATCGGGAAATTTTTTTGCGACGGGAACATCATTGATGTTCTTTTCTTCGAATGTGACTTTCTCACTAGAACGGCATAGCAACCTTTTCTTATTAGCTTTTGCGCCTTCAAGCTACTAATAAGATTTAACTTCGCGTTGCTCTTTTCTCCGTACATCATTAAGGGTTTTCCCTTTTCGTGCATAATGCGAATCGCATTTTTGTAACAAACTACCTCTGCTCTCTCCTTTTTAACTAGTCCATGCCAATTATCACATCAAAACTCCCTAACTCTACTGGTATCAAATTAATCTTAAACGTTTCGCCAACCAGTTTAATTTCTCGATTCCGACATATTTTATCTGCTGTAATTAATTTACCGTTTGCTAATTCGAGTAAAAATTTGTTATCCAAAGGCGTTAAAGGGCAACTTAATTTGGCAAAAAAATCTCTACTCATATAGCTTCTATCCGCACCTGAATCAAATAAAACATGAGCAGATTTATTGTCAATAAGAAATGTACCTGTAACAAGCTCCGGGTCTTCCTGTGCTTCTACTGCATTAATATTGAAGACTCTTCCGCAGCCTTACCCATTAGTATTCCCTTAGTTTGGGAAATTATTCCTAAAGTGGCACGGTTTTCCACATCCATAACAAACAATGGCGGCATTATTTGTTACGACATTATTTGTTCCTTTTATTTTGTTAGCCACTGGTCCGTAGACTTCACACTTCATCACACCGTGACCATTTCTATTACACTTGGTACATGACGTCGTGCAAAACCCAGTCGGATGGTATCCTTCACACCTTTGGCATGGCCTTTTCTGCCTCTTGTTGTTATTGGGATTGTTGTTGTTACGGTTGTTATTTTTGTTGGAACGGTTGTTGTAGTTGTTGTTGTTATTATAGTTGTTGTTGGGATTACGATTATTGTTGCGATTAATGTTGCAGTTGTTGTGGTTGTTGTTGAGATTGTGGTTTTGATTGTTGTTGTTGTTTTGGTGACTCTTATCACTATTTTCTTCCCAGTTTCTCTTGACTTGCTTCATTTTGGCCTCCTCGGATGTTTGCTCTTTAATTCTTCCCTCAATCTGGTTTATGAGTTTGTGAGCCATTTGACTTGCCTTTTGCATGGAGGTGGGCGCGTTTGAACTCACATCCTCCTGAATCCTTTCTGGTAACCCTTTTACAAATGCGTCAATATGCTCTTCTTCATCTTCGAACACTCTTGGACACAATAGGCACAACTCTGTGAATCTTCATTCGTATGTGGTAATATCAAATCCTTGCGTTCGTAATCCTCTAAGCTCTACCTTGAGCTTATTGACCTCGTTTCTAGGACGGTACTGCTAATTCATCATGTGTTTGAATGCTGACCACGGTAGTGTGTAAGCTGCATCTTGTCCCACCTGCTCGAGATAGGTGTTCCACCGTGATAACGCAGTACCTGTGAAGGTATGCGTAGCGTACTTTACCCTGTCTTCTTCAGCACATTTACTTATGGCAAACACCGATTCGACCTTCTCCGTCCATCGTTTTAATCCAATTGGTGCTTCGGTTCCATCAAACTCAAGGGGTTTACAGGCATTGAAAGCCTTGTAGGAGCATCCTACACGATTTCCTGTGGAATTTGCTCCACTGCTAGACCCTGAATAATTATTGTTGTTTTTCATTGTAGCTTGTACTGCGGCTATGTTTGCAGCAAGAAAAGTACGGAATTCTTCCTCGCTCATATTCAAGTTCTGTCGAGTAGTCGGTGCCATTTCCTTCAAAAATAGCCAAAAGAGTTAAGTTAATCATATAGAATATTAGGAGTAGTTAATAGTATTTCGTAGCATAATATGAACTTATTTATAAAAGCCTTTTCTTCATATTAGCCTTTTATAATTTTAATTAAGGGAGTACCTACTCGTTAAAGTTCATACTTAATAGCTAGTACAAAAATTAACTACTACTATCGAAATAATATTCTATCATGAAAAACTTAATTCATTAATACTTCACGCTTAAATTTTTGATACAATATCTTACAATCATACAATACTATTATCATGAAATATAGCACGCGATAACTATTATACAAAACATGAAATAATGGTAACTGTTGAGGCATAACACTTTATTCAGACTTATTTTCTTCTTCTTCTTCCTCGGACTCGGTTCATTTTGCTAATTTCCTAGGGATACACGGGCCGGTACTCATACGAGGAGTCCTTTTCACAAATGGTTTGGAAAAATCTGGTCCCTTAGATGTTCCCGGGCTATAGTTAAAGTTTAAGAAGTACGGGTGTTTACGGTATATTCCATCAGGGTATTTCATGCTAACATAAAGTTCATCGGGTTTGGGATCAGGTTTCTCTATTTTGATAGCTTTTCCCTTATTATTTTATTTTTCTTTATTAAATTGGACCGCGGTAATTTCTATTACTTCATCGGAATCCTCATCGGAATTCGATTCATCAGAAAATTGATAATCTTTCCAATATTTTTCTTCCTCAACGGAGACACCATAAACCATTTTTAACTTTGGTCCATTGGGTGAGGATTTTTTCTTATTTAACTGTTTTTCTGTGATTTTTAACATTTCCTCTTTCGGATCTTCTTCTTCCGGTTCCTCTTCTTTCGGTTCCTCTTCTTCCAGTTCCTCTTCTTCCGGTTCTTCTTCTTCTTCTTCTTCCGGTTCTTCTTCTTCCGATTCTTCTCCGTCTTCCAGAATTTGTGAATCTTCCCAAAATACATCCGACTCATCATTGTTTTTAGGTGAGTCGATGAGATTGATACTAGAAGTAGACATCTATCACACAATAGCAAGCACGTTCAGAGATTAATATATCACATAATATTTATATGTTAAAAATATATAGTTTCCAACAAAAGTGTTAAGCAATCGTTAAAACAAACACGGTCGAAGTCCAGACTCACTAATGCATCCTAACAAACTCGGTTAGACACACTAATGCAAATTTTCTGGTTCTCTAAGACCAACGCTCTGATACCAACTGTGATTGTTGGGGACCACGTCCCACCCAGTGCGTTCCCAGCTAACCGCTTGGTGAAATGTCCCGTTCATATAGATTATAAACGTTCTATATTAATTGATTTTGTCGCGAGATTTTGACCTCTATATGAGACATTTTTCAAAGACTGCATTCATTTTTAAAACAACCATAACTTCTATTTTATCGATAAAGGTTTAAAAAGCATTACATAGATTATCAAATAATGATAATCTAAAATATACCGTTTTGACACGACCATTACATAATGGTTTACAATAAAAATATATTACATCGAAATAAGTTTCTTGAATGCAGTTTTTACACAATATCATACAAGCATTGACTCCAAATCCTGTTCTTATTTTAGTATGCAACAGCGGAAGCTCTTAATAATCACCTGAGAATAAACATGCTTAAAACGTCAACAAAAATGTTGGTGAGTTATAGGTTTAACCTATATATTATCAAATCATAATAATAGACCACAAGATTTCATTTTTATAACACATCTCATATCAGGCATTTCGCAAACTGTATAGAGACAAAAATCATTCATATGGTGAACACCTGGTAACCGACATTAACAAGATGCATATAGAATATCCCCATCATTCCGGGACACCCATCGAACATGATAAACTCGAAGTACTAAAGCATTTCAAATTCCAGAATGGGGGTTGTTAGTTCCCGTAGATCTACCTTTAGGATTCGCGTCAATTAGGGGCCAGTTCCCTAATTCTTAGGCTACCAAGCTAAAAGGGGCATATTCGGTTTAGTAATTCAACCATAGAATGTAGTTTCAATTACTTGTGTGTATTTCATAAAACATTTATAGAACTGCATGTATTCTCATCCCAAAAATGTTAGATTTTAAAAGTGGGACTATAACTCACTTTCACATATTTTTACTTCGTCGGGAAGTAAGACTTGGCCACTGGTCTATTCACGAACCTATAACAAATATGTACATATATATCAAAGTATGTTCAAAATATATTTACAACATTTTTATTACGTTTTAATGATTTGAGTTTGTTAAGTCAGCAGTCCTCGTCAGTAACCTACAACTAGTTGTCCACAGTTAGATGTACAGAAATAAAGCAATATATATTATCTCGAATCAATCCACGACCCATTGTCTACAAGTTTCAGACTCGATCACAACTCAAGGTATATATATTATTTTGGAATCAACCTCAATCCTGTATAGCTAACTCAAACATTACTGCATATAAAGTGTCAATAGTTGTTCCGAAATATATATATAGATGGGTCGATATGATATGTCAAAACATTGTATACGTGTCTATGGTATCCCAAGATTTTATTATATGTATAATACAATATAAATTAGTTAGGATATGTTTAGTCTAGATTTGTTACAAAATTTTCGTAGCTAAAACTAGCAAATTTATCCAATTTTGTTTTACCCGTCATTTCTTCGTTTCAAAACCGTTTTGAGTGATTCAAGTTGCTATGGTTTCATATTGAACTTAAGTTTATGAATCTAAACAGAAAAAGTATAAGTTTATAGTCAGAAATACAGGTTACAAGTCAATATTATAAGAGGTAGTCATTTCAGTCGAAAGAACGACGTCTTGATGACCATTTTGAAAAACACACTTCCACTTTGAGTTTCACCATAATTTTTGGATATAGTTTCATGTTCATAAGAAAAATCATTTTCCCAGAAGAACAACTTTTAAATCAAAGTTTATCATCATTTTTAATTAACTAACCCAAAACAGCCCGCGGTGTTACTACGTCGTCGTATGTCCGATTTTACGTTGTTCTTCGTGTTTTCAGGTTTTAAATCATTAAGTTAGCATATCATATAGATATAGAACATATATTTAGTTGATTTTAAAATCAAGTTAGAGGGATTAACTTTATTTGTGAACAAGTTTAGAATTAACTAAACTATGTTCTAGTGATTACATGTTCAAATCTTCGAATAAGATAGTTTTATTTATATGAATCGAATGATGTTATGAACATCATTACTACCTCAATTTTAGTAGTTAAACCTACTGGAAGTGACAAAAATTGATCTAGCTTCAAAGGAGTCTTGGATGGCTTGATAGTTCTTGAAGTAGAATCATGACATGAAAACAAGTTCAAGTAAGATTTCCACTTGAAATAAGATAGTTATAGTTATAGAAATTGAATCAAAGTTTGAATATGAGTATTACCTTGTAATTAAAAGATATCTTACTGTAAATAAGAAAGATTTCTTGAGCTTATATGGTTACTTGGATTGGATTAGAAAGCTTGGAAATAATCTTGCAAACTTGATAGAATTCTTGATTTTATGAAACTAGAACTTATAGAATTTATGAAGAACACTTAGAACTTGAAGATAGAACTTGAGAGAGATCAATTAGATGAAGAAAATTGAAGAATAAAAGTGTTTGTAGGTGTTTTTGGTCATTGGTATATGGATTAGATATAAAGGATGTGTAGGTTTGTTTTCATGTAAATAATTCATGAATGATTTATAATATTTTTTGTAATTTTGTGAGATATTTCATGATAGTTGCCAAATGATGGTTTTCACATATTTAATGACTCACATGGGCTGCTAAGGAGCTGATGATTGAGTGTATATACCAATAGTATATACATCTTAGAAGCTGTGTATTGTACGAGTACGAATACGGGTGCATACGAGTAGAATTGTTGATAAAAATGAATAAGGATGTAATTTTAAGCATTTTTGTTAAATAGAAGTACTTTGATATATGTAATGAAGTCTTCCAAAAGTGTATTAATACATCTTAATATACTACATGTATATACATTTTAACTGAGTCGTTAAGTCATCGTTAGTCGTTACTTGTAAGTGTTGTTTTGAAACCTTTAAGTTAACGATCTCATTTAATGTTGTTAACCCATTGTTTATTATATCTAATGAGATGTTAAATTGTTATGTTAACATGATAACATGGTGTATGAATATATCTTAACATCATATATATATTTTAAAATACTAATACAACGATAATCGTTACATATATATATTGTTTCGAAATCCTTAAGTTAGTAGTCTCATCTTACTTGTATAGTTCATTGTTAATACACTTAATGATATACTTAATTATCATTTTATCATGTTAATATAGTATATCAATATCTTAATACAATACATATGTATTTAGTAAGACGTTGTTATAACGATAATCGTTATGTATATCGTTTCGAGCTTCATAATTCAATATTCTCATTTTTTATGTATATCACACATTGTTAATATACTTAGTGAGATATTTACTTATCATAATCTCATGTTAACCATATATATGCCCATATATATATCATCATGTCGTTTTTACAAGTTTTAACGTTCGTGAATCGTCGGTCAACTTGGGTGGTCAATTGTCTACATGAAACTCATAACAAATAATCAAGTCTTAACAAGTTCTGGAAATAGGTGCGGGTATTTCTTCTTCATCTGATCTTCATGCTCCCAGGTGAACTTGGGTCCTCTACGAGCATTCCATCGAACCTTAACAATTGGTATCTTGTTTTGCTTAAGTCTTTTAACCTCACGATCCATTATTTCGACGGGTTCTTCAATGAATTGAAGTTTTTCGTTGATTTGGATTTCATCTAATGGAATAGTGAGGTCTTCTTTAGCAAAACATTTCTTCGAATTTGAGACGTGGAAAGTGTTATGTACAGCCGCGAGTTGTTGAGGCAACTCAAGTTGGTAAGCTACTGGTCCAACATGATCTATAATCTTGAATGGTCCAATGTACCTTGGATTTAGATTCCCCCGTTTACCAAATCGAACAACGCCTTTCCAAGGTGAAACCTTAAGCATGACCATTTCTCCAATCTCAAATTCTATATCTTTTCTTTTACTGTCCGCGTAGCTCTTTTGTCGACTCTGGGCAATTTTCAATCGTTGTTGAATTTGGATGATTTTCTCGGTAGTTTCTTATATTATCTCCGGACCCGTAATCAGTCTATCCCCCACTTCACTCCAACAAATCGGAGACCTGCACTTTCTACCATAAAGTGCTTCAAACAGCGCCATTTCAATACTCGAATGGTAACTGTTATTGTAGGAAAATTCTGCTAACGGTAGGTGTCGATCCCAACTGTTTCTGAAATCGATAACACATGCTCGTAGCATGTCTTTAAGGGTCTGTATTGTCCTTTCACTATGCCCATCAGTTTGTGGATGATAAGCAGTACTCATGTCTAGACGAGTCCCCAATGCTTGTTGCAGTGTCTGCCAAAACCTTGAAACAAATCTGCCATCCCTATCAGAGATAATAGAGATTGGTATTCCATTTCTGGAGACAACTTCCTTTAAATATAATCGTGCCAACTTCTCTATTTTATCATCTTCTCTCATTGGTAGAAAGTGTGCTGATTTGGTAAGACGATCGACTATTACCCAAATAGTATCATAACCACTTGCAGTCCTTGGCAATTTAGTAATGAAATCCATGGTAATGTTTTTCCATTTCCATTCTGGGATTTCAGGTTGTTGAAGTAGACTCGATGGTTTCTGATGTTCAGCTTTGAATTTAGAACACGTCAAACATTCTCCTACGTATTTAGCAATATCGGCTTTCATACCCGGCCACCAAAAGTGTTTCTTGAGATCTTTGTACATCTTCCCCGCTCTGGGATGTATTGAATATCTGGTTTTATGTGCTTCCTTAAGTACCTTTTCTCTCATATCTCCAAACTTTGGTACCCAAATTCTTTCAGCCCTATACCGGGTTCTGTCTTCCCGAATATTAAGATGTTTCTCCGATCCTTTAGGTATTTCATTCTTCAACTTTCCTTCTTTTACAACTCCCTGCTGCGCCTCCTTTATTTGAGTAGTAAGGTTAGTACGAATAATTATATTCATAGCTTTTACCCGCATAGGTTCTCTGTCCTTTCTACTCAAAGCGCCGGCTACCACATTCGCCTTCCTCGGGTGGTAATGAATCTCAAAATCATAATTATTTAACAATTCAATCCATCTACGCTGCCTCATGTTCAGTTGTTTCTGATTTAATATATGCTGGAGAATTTTGTGGTAGGTATATATGATACTTTTGACCCCATATAAGTGGTGTCTCCAAGTTTTTAATGCAAAAACAACCGCGCCTAATTCCAAATCATGTGTCCTATAATTCTGCTCGTGAATCTTCAATTGTCTAGACGCATAAGCAATTACCTTCATTCGTTGCATTAATACACAATCGAGGCCTTGCTTTGAGGCGTCACAATATATCACAAAATCATCATTCCCTTCAGGCAATGATAATATAGGTGTCATAGTTAACTTTTTCTTTAACAATTGAAACGCTTTCTCCTGCTCATCCTTCCATTCAACTTTCTTCCCTTTATGCGTTAATGCAGTCAAGGGTTTTGCTATTTTAGAAAAATCTTGGATGACTCTTCTGTAGTAACCAGCTAGTCCTAAAAATTGGCGTATATGCTTTGGAGTTTTCGGGATTTCCTACTTTTTAACTGTTTCAATCTTTGCCGGATCCACCTGAATACCTTCTTTGTTCACTATGTGACCGAGAAATTGAACTTCTTCCAACCAAAATGCACACTTTGAAAACTTAGCGTACGGTTTTTCTTTCCTCAACAACTCTAGCACTTTTCTTAAATGTTCTTCGTGCTCTTGATCATTCTTTGAGTAGATAATTATATCATCGATGAAGACAATGACAAACTTGTCAAGATATGTCCCACACAATCGGTTCACGAGGTCCATGAACACAGCTGGTACGTTAGTTAAACCAAACAGCATAACCATAAACTCGTAATGACTGTAACGCGTCCTAAAAGCAGTCTTCGAAATATCAACCTCCTTCACCCGCATTTGATGATATCCGGAACGTAAATCAATCTTCGAATAAACTGATGAACCTTGTAGTTGATTGAATAAGTCATCGATTCTCGGTAGTGGGTAACGGTTCTTGATGGTAAGTTTGTTCAACTCTCGGTAGTCGATACACAACCTGAATGTACCATCTTTCTTCTTGACAAACAAAACAGGGGCTCCCCACGGTGACGTGCTTGGTCGAATGAACCCTCGCTCTAAAAGTTCCTGTAATTAGCTCTGGAGTTCCTTCATTTCGCTGGGTGTAAGTCTATATGGAGCACGGGCTATTGGTGCAGCTCCTGGTACCAAGTCTATTTGAAATTCAACGGATCGGTGTGGAGG